>NW_026782368.1:0-390000 GCF_031769215.1 Ylistrum balloti | reverse complement strand
TGGTTCACCATGACCTTAAAAGCAGTGGTGAACAGACGATCATCTCAATGGTTCACCATGACCTTAAAAACAGTGGTGAACAGACGATCATCTCAATGGTTCACCATGACCTTTAAAACAGTGGTGAACAGACGGTCATCTCAATGGTTCACCATGACCTTAAAAACAGTGGTGAACAGACGATCATCTCAATGGTTCACCATGACCTTAAAAGCAGTGGTGAACAGACGATCATCTCAATGGTTCACCATGACCTTAAAAACAGTGGTGAACAGACGATCATCTCAATGGTTCACCATGACCTTTAAAACAGTGGTGAACAGACGGTCATCTCAATGGTTCACCATGACCTTAAAAACAGTGGTGAACAGACGACGATCATCTCAATGGTTCACCATGACCTTAAAAGCAGTGGTGAACAGACGATCATCTCAATGGTTCACCATGACCTTAAAAACAGTGGTGAACAGACGATCATCTCAATGGTTCACCATGACCTTTAAAACAGTGGTGAACAGACGGTCATCTCAATGGTTCACCATGACCTTAAAAACAGTGGTGAACAGACGATCATCTCAATGGTTCACCATGACCTTAAAAACAGTGGTGAACAGACGATCATCTCAATGGTTCACCATGACCTTTAAAACAGTGGTGAACAGACGGTCATCTCAATGGTTCACCATGACCTTAAAAACAGTGGTGAACAGACGATCATCTCAATGGTTCACCATGACCTTAAAAACAGTGGTGAACAGACGATCATCTCAATGGTTCACCATGACCTTTAAAACAGTGGTGAACAGACGATCATCTCAATGGTTCACCATGACCTTAAAAACAGTGGTGAACAGACGGTCATCTCAATGGTTCACCATGACCTTAAAAACAGTGGTGAACAGATGATCATCTCAATGGTTCACCATGACCTTAAAAACAGTGGTGAACAGACGATCATCTCAATGGTTCACCATGACCTTAAAAGCAGTGGTGAACAGACGATCATCTCAATGGTTCACCATGACCTTAAAAACAGTGGTGAACAGACGATCATCTCAATGGTTCACCATGACCTAAAAAGCAGAGGTGAACAGACGATCATCTCAATGGTTCACCATGCCCTTAAAACAGTGGTGAACAGACGGTCATCTCAATGGTTCACCATGACCTTAAAAACAGTGGTGAACAGACGATCATCTCAATGGTTCACCATGACCTTAAAAACAGTGGTGAACAGACGATCATCTCAATGGTTCACCATGACCTTTAAAACAGTGGTGAACAGACGGTCATCTCAATGGTTCACCATGACCTTAAAAACAGTGGTGAACAGACGATCATCTCAATGGTTCACCATGACCTTAAAAACAGTGGTGAACAGACGATCATCTCAATGGTTCACCATGACCTTCCCACCAAGTTAAATCACGATAAATTTATGAGTCATATTTTCGGTTATACCGCTTTTATTGTAGTGAAAACGTCCCGGAAATTAGACATTGTAATGTTCATCGCCCGATAAATATCAGATAAAGTTTTCTGGGAGAGAATGTCCATTTCATGCTGCCGATCATGTGATCTGGAAAAACAATCCGGGCCTTCTCCACAGCCACCTGCACCAGATGTCACGTGACCAGGATGTACCATCCATTCACATGTTATCACTTGATCCTTCGAACATACACATTCTGTGACGTCATATACTTCAGAAAGACATGATGTCACCTTGTCGATTGTCATATTGGAACCCATGGTTCTCAAACCTATAAAGTCATCACAACTCCTGAAAGATCAAAAAGGAAATGTGAATCTTTGAGGTGTAACATTGTGTTAAATTATAAAACAAGGAAATGTCATGAAGGTCCCATAAGTGTTTGATGAATTAGCAAAGCTGTCAAATGTGACCTTTGACCCTTTAACCTTGACCAGTAAATATTTGTTTAGATGTTCACACATAACATTGGCTTTGAACGGGACGCCGCGATAGGGAAGGGCGGGCATATGTAACATTAATATTCTCATATCCCCATATAATGGTGGGGCATTACAGTTAATCTTTACAAAATACCGTCTATAAAATGTCTGATTGGTAGTTGTTGTATTTGCTAGCGATCATTCTCATCAGTAATATTCCAGTTATTTTAACAAGATCAAAAACTGTATTTTACTCTCAATATGCTTTGACTATTGTATCAGACATAGATTTATCCAATGGGCTTAAAAAGAGAGTCCGGGACAACAGGCGTCGAGTCAATATCGACGTACCACAATTTGTGTGTGGTGAACACCTTGCTGGCAGATTCGGCATGAATTACAACCTCTTTCATGAATTCGGCCTGTTCGGGCGTGGCCCAGACCTCTGCGACCACGCCACTTTCCTTTGGTAGACGGGTTACTTTCACGCCGTTCTCACTTAAAACTGCCGCGAATGTCTCCGCGACACCTGTAAACTCAAACCACATATTAATTAATCATGATAGGAAAATATAGATATATGAACGTTAAGTCTTTGGCAATACAAAAGGCCAAGGTCGGACCAACGACGAGAAGTTTGACATATGACCTTTACGAGTGACTTTGGCTATGAATTCATGCACGTGCTGTAGTTGTGTAATCCTAGACTTCTTTTATTAAATTACAACCCGAACAAGAAAAAAACTTCATCCTTTTTCGCGACATCGAAATAAAAGGGAAAACCATTTTATTGATTAGAAACAAACGCTTTCTGCGTAAGGAACAGCGTATTAGAGCTTCAGTTTCTTAATTAGATAGAGAACCTATAATTATATCGATACAGATAATTAAAAAGTCCCTCGAATATTACTGAATCCTCCCCGGCTGTTCTGTTGTTTTACATTTAATAGTGGTACATAACTGTGGTTTCTAACTTCGGGTTTAAAACATTGCCTTGCTAGTGCTGATAAGAGTATGTATTTGTGTGTTCGTCTGAATGTAAATATGTAATATTACCGGGTATCACATGTATATGCTGGTGTCCGTCTGCATGGTAGGGTATTTCTCCCGTCAGCTCCCGGTACCTATCTATCTGAACCTGGATCTCACGCCGAACCTGTCGAGCAAACGGTTCATTACACGTGTCAGTTTTGGCAGAATTACAAATCTCGTATTTCAGTCTCGTTCATTCAGTTAACTTGGACGAAGTAATATCTTTGAAATACCTAACAGTAACGGACGTTTTAATCTCGATTTCGTTTCGGCCTAAAGTTGAAATATTTACTTTATCATTTACACGCTGGAGGTCGACAGAGGCTATATCAGCATTCCCCATATCTTATGTCATAAAACATCTGAGTGGGATGTACTTGTCCTTGTAATAATTCTTGTATCCAATATGCAGACAAGTTACAACATTGCGATGGAAGCATGCAAAAACTAGGAATTTTCAATTCAACTGGCATGGAAAAAAACAGTCTGATTATTTGAAAATCATGTCTTGATCTACTCCTGTATGGTGCCTCGGGAGTGTTGTTTACTGAACTGGGAAGAAATTCGACACTGTCCGAGACCCATGCATTTAAACTGCCTATACGTTATATGCATTACAACAAAGAGATCATAGGGCGTTATGTTAAAGAGACAATAGGGCGTTATGTAGCCTGCTACATGTGAACCTCTGCGATGTCAAGCGTCCTCTCCTTGACTGCCTTCCGGAAACCGAATTTTCCTAGGAGACATCCGTTCCGAGTCAGTGTGGTGTACCCCTGCCCTATGGCATGGCCTTCCGTCAGGTTCACGTGCAGACCTAAGTACGCATACACACACAAGAAAACTTGATATTATTTATGTACACTAGATTCCATCATTACAAGTTTAAAAGTCTAAGAAAAAAAAAACCCATTGCAAAATAGAATTTAATACTTAATTTCAAAATGTCAGTAATAAATTGTGAAGACGACCGTACAGCACGAGTTTTTTTTTTCAACTGACAATCCCATAGGATCGTCACCGGGTAATATCCCCTAAAGATTCCTTATAAATAAGGACAGGAACCGTTGGCCCCGCGTTGCTCTATCCAAATATTCAAATTGCAATATTTTGTTTTTAGTTTTTTTGCTCGTATACATATTATGATTTATCATTTTATCGCTGCAAATTAATAGACATCAATGAATCTTAAGCATAAAATTACACTCCAGGCAGCTAGCTATTAAATCAATATCTAGGTTATAATGTATTCTCCATCTTGATGTGGGAGAAGAGTTCAAAGGTCACCTGATGCGATGTTGTATCGTTTGGCTAGTTTGACCGCACCCTCAGCATGGACGCCATTAACCAATAGCGATACGCTACTGATATAACCGTTCCGATAACACTCCACGATCCCAGTGTCTCTCTCGTCGCTGTAGCCGAAATCATCAGCGTTAACCACCAACAATATTTTCTTCATATTCGTCGTGGCGTTTCATCCCGCTTATCAGTGATCATATTAACTTAGAGTTATTCCCCTTTAACCTGCGTTCTACATCAAGTGAACGCCAGTCAGTTAAATTTATTTCTTCATTTCTCACTTGTATTATAATCATAATTAGAAAATATATATACCCCTTCGGGCTAAAACTGGATATAGGAAATTAACAGTATCGCAGGGCAATACAGATTAGCGATAAAAAATCAACCCGAAATATAGCATTGAAAAGCATTGCACCTTGGATATTGCTATAAAATTCAAATGTCTGAATTATTGGCTTTTTGCAATTTAAGACGACATATAAAATCAATCAGTATCAAATGTTTCAATACTGGCTTAGAATAGCATGTATTGAAGTATAGTATGTACATGCCACTCAGCGACTGTGACCTTATTCTGTAACAATGCAACATTGTCTTTATGTTTAAGGGCACGTGTTCTTGGTTTCGACGTAATTGTATCTAATTGTATCACGTTTTCATGTAAATTTTAATAAATCAATTCCAATGGTAAAGCTTTCATTTTGAAAACGACCCACCCCCAAGTGTCCGATTCTTTCAAAATGCAGGAATTTCCACCATGATCATTTCTATTAAATAAAGAGAACTGAAGTTTAAAAAATGAATGTTAAACTTCCAACGCACTTCCTGAGAAAGTTTATTCAACAATGGCTTTTCATGAAAAAATGATTTGATACTGGAACATAACTTTGCCAAAATTGCATAAAATCTTACCAACTGTTTTTATTCCACAATTCTTTGATAAAATCAATCTTTTGAAATATATATCTGGATGGCAATTTCAAATTAGAATTCAAAAACATCCAAAATATCTTAAGAATTTGAAAAAATGTACAACATGACCATTTCATTAACAACATCAACAGAGTAAATGAATTTATTTCTATTTTTGGCATCATGAAGTTTCTCTCATAACGTAAAGGCAATTGCCTCACACACCAAACAAACACCTATAATATCTTATTATCGATCTTTCCTCCAAACACCCATACTATCTTATTCTCGATCTTTCCTCCAAACAGCTATAATATCTTATTCTCGATCTTTCCTCCAAACACCCATACTATCTTATTCTCGATCTTTCCTCCAAACACCTATAATATCTTATTCTCGATCTTTCCTCCAAACACCTATAATATCTTATTCTCGATCTTTCCTCCAAACACCTATAATATCTTATTCCCGATCTTTCCTCCAAACACCTATAATATCTTATTCCCGATCTTTCCTCCAAACACCTATAATATCTTATTATCGATCTTTCCTCCAAACACCTATAATATCTTATTCTCGATCTTTCCTCCAAACACCTATAATATCTTATTATCGATCTTTCCTCCAAACATCTATAATATCTTATTATCGATCTTTCCTCCAAACACCTATAATATCTTATTCTCGATCTTTCCTCCAAACACCTATAATATCTTATTATCGATCTTTCCTCCAAACATCTATAATATCTTATTCTCGATCTTTCCTCCAAACACCTATAATATCTTATTATCGATCTTTCCTCCAAACACCTATAATATCTTATTCTCGATCTTTCCTCCAAACACCTATAATATCTTATTCTCGATCTTTCCTCCAAACACCTATAATATCTAATTCACGATCTTTCCTCCAAACACCTATAATATCTTATTCTCGATCTTTCCTCCAAACATCTATCTTAATCTTTCCTCCATCTATAATATCTTATTCTCGATCTTTCCTCCAAACACCTATAATATCTTATTCTCGATCTTTCCTCCAAACACCTATAATATCTTATTCTCGACCTTTCCTCCAAACACCTATATCTAATTCACGATCTTTCCTCCAAACATCTATAATATCTTATTCTCGATCTTTCCTCCAAACACCTATAATATCTTATTCTCGATCTTTCCTCCAAACACCTATAATATCTTATTCTCGATCTTTCCTCCAAACACCTGTAATATCTTATTATCGATCTTTCCTCCAAACACCTATAATATCTAATTCACGATCTTTCCTCCAAACACCTATAATATCTAATTCACGATCTTTCCTCCAAACACCTATATCTAATTCACGATCTTTCCTCCAAACACCTATAATACCTTATTCTCGATCTTTCTTTCAATCTTTCGTCCATTATTTTAGACCCTGATACGAAGAATTCATCTCTCTTCATCAGCCGCTCATATTATTCTCATATAACATACATGAGGCCACTTTAGCCTGTCTCTAGTGCATTTTGACTTTACTATGCGCTGTCATCTTTCAACTCTCTTTCACAAAGCTGCCTGGGCTGGCCATTCTACGGTTGGATTTGACTTAATGTTATATAAATGTAATAAAGCGATATAAATCACGCGATTCTGTACAAATATTATTGATAACAAAAATATTAATTAAAGGCTGTAACAAAATTAGAAAAACCCGTATCAATATGCAATATAATCACAATTTCATTTTCCCTTATCACATTAGGTCAGGTAGTGTCTAAGTCCGAACTGGATTAAGTAGATATTGAAGCATCGGACTCGAGGAGCCTGGTTTCCAGAACTGTATATTCTGGTACACTGCTAGCTCATATCATTATTAGAGTCCAGTTAACTTCAGGTTCGTTACAAGTCATAGCTTTACCTTTTGATGTATTATAACGTTTGTTTTTATTATTATTATTATCATTATTTCAATTAACAGAATAGGATAAATCAGCAGACAGGAAGTCGTTGTCTGTTGGCTCCACACGGTCATCATCTACTTCCGACTGCGCATTCGCCTGTTCTGTTAAAACATATAGGTAGGTCAAATTAAAACAACAGAATCACAAAATATTACACTACGGAAATATTTAGAACATTTTGAATATATTTTTAAAGTTATCTAATCTCAACGGTGTAAAATACGGAAGGTTTTGTTTACACCGTCAACGACACTGAAGATAGGCCGATCCCCAGACTCTGTAATGAAGGCGGAGTGGTCAAAGAGCCGAAATAATATAGTTCCGTATGTTATCATTAATGTTAATCTTATGAAGTAGTTTTACCACAAATTTCCTGTTGTTATCTAATGAAAATTGACTCTCAACAACACTAAAGTGGTCGACGTGATCATGTTGTGTATCTACATAACTGTCGGATCCACGTCCAGAAGTACGCTGGTAAACTGAGAATCTATTATGTCATAGTGCTAATAAAGATTTTTTGACAAATTACTTGTATAACAATCAATTTCTTCTATCAAAATTCCAGAGCTTCGTCAAATTACAAGTTATATGTTGATCAGTTTTCTTTATTTCAAGTCCTCTTATTTTAGTCTCACAACTAAGTTAGAGTGACTGGCGGCCCGTTTTGTTTTACATGTATTCCTACATAGACAGAACTATACAGTCTCACATACTACAATTTAGTATACTATGACCTACAGGCAAAAGCAACAAAGAAATCGTATATGACTATATACAGTAGATGAGGGATACACAAACAAGCATGTTTATAATAAGTACAACTGCACTCATGGAATATGACAGAAAACCTAAAAGCCTTCAAAGAAAACAAATGTGATGCAGAGATAATATTAAGATGTTTGAAGCATCCAAACAGAAGGAACAAGCTCATTTATGTCGGAAGAATGGTAGTCAAAGCCATTCAATTTTCTAGTTGAAAAAGCATTGTGCCAGTAGATAAAGGTATTCACGTCTATTTTACTCTGACATCACAACTATCATCCGTTAAATATTGTTTTGTATAACATACAAGCCACACTAAAGCAGCGGGACTAAGTACAGGCTTAACTAACCTGATCCCAATGGAAGAGATGTCTGAAGTACAATCAAAGAAACATGACGAGAACACCGTGTCGAGAAATTGAATTAAATCATCTAGAACTTAGCACCGGTCTTTGTAATACGGTTCGCTTGTCACATGGCCATTTAAATATTTTGAAAATCGAAACTTGTTTCTTTATTATCGTCTTCATGATTTATTCTCACTTCGCTAATTTAAACATCTGTAGTTTCATATTTGAATACTGCAGCAATGTTTGATTAACCGATAGGCTATAGGTACCCAGCGAGCCAAAAATTGAGTATTGTGAGAAAATGAAGTGGGGAACCTAGTTACGATTGTAAACCGAAATATTCATATAAAGATGTTAATTCTTTACAATAAAATATACCAGTTGTTCAAATCCTATAAATTACCTACTCAGAGATAGCTTAAGTGTACCTCTGCGTCTGCGTGCTTTTACATATGTATATACATATACACAATGCATAACATTAAATATATATATAATCTAGTAAGTAGTATCGACGGTAAGGTGAAATATTGGTACTGGATCATAACAAATAAATGTTCGTTGGATGCGTATTACTGGCAACAGATATATGATCAATGAAGTAATAACGAGAGTAAGTGAATTGTCAAATTTTCGAGACAATCTGCCCCTAATTTGACAATTCACTTGTCCGTACTGTCGTTACTACTACAATGATGATGACATATATATTGTTCTGTAGTCTGTAAACCCTATTGCTAGTGACCCCCTGAAATAATGCATGACGTTCTGACTTCAACTTTTTTTTCGAGAAAGGAATAAAACCAAGAAAAAAATTCTTCTTAAATAAAATTAGAAGAGAAAGCGAAAGTTCATTAGTTCATCATATCCGTATTTTTTTATATTTATTTACACTTTTTGTTAAAATTCTGAATCAATAAACACACTTTCTACAGCAGTGTAATCATCAAACCTTGAAACAAAAGAGGATTCGTTCATCACTCAAGACAATGGAACCCTAATCCCGGGTAAGTAAGTTTGGTTAATACAATTACCGATACTTACCTGTGATATGTTTGGCAGTCTCGCGATCCTGTACCACGAACAGTGAAGCGGCCAGAAAGAAACTGCCTCCTAACACACTAACGAAGGGAGTGACGTACAACGCCACCTGTAGGGTAGCAAACTGAACAGACGGTGTGGTGGCCGGGTGGCTGTAACCTTTGGCCAGGGCGTCAGATACCTTGCAACAGACATAAGTATATCACAAATAAGTTAAAGGTGTGTTTATACATCATGTAATTGTGTTCATTCAAAACGAAAATTCAGGAAATAAATATAACATACAGTAGATCAATAAAAAAACCATATCAAGCAGTGCCCTACAAAGACGTACGTTACGATTTACCGATTTATTAACCAAGAGAGACTACAATATGAAAAGATCTCCAAAATTGTGCAGTCGCCTCTAAACATCGGACCAGCATTTCAACGACATCAACATCATCGCCAGCCAACCCATACGTACATGAACCGGGAAACATTTTTGTGGTACCTTACAGAATCGGCAGGTTTTCTCATTAACTTCTTCTAAGGGGACTCCGAGAATTGGTAAAGAATGATCTGCTGTCCTCATTACAACACTTGGGATCTTTTCTTTTTATTGCTATGCCTGCCAACTATGCATTGTACCTTGCAGTGTCTTTCTTCCTTGTCAGTGTCCCCCTAGATACCTGTCCTTATATGATTCTAGCTATCAATGTCACCCTCGACACCGTCTATATATGATTCTAGCTGTTGGTGTCACCCTAGACACCGTCTACATATGACTCTAGCTGTTGGTGTCACCCTAGACACCGTCTACATATGACTCTAGCTGTCGGTGTCACCCTCGACACCGTCTATATATGACTGTAGCTGTCGGTGTCACCCTCGACACCGTCTATATATGACTAGCTGTCGGTGTCACCCTAGACACCGTCTATATATGACTAGCTGTCGGTGTCACCCTAGACACCGTCTATATATGACTAGCTGTCGGTGTCACCCTAGACACCGTCTATATATGACTAGCTGTTGGTGTCACCCTTGACACCGTCTATATATGACTCTAGCTGTTGGTGTCACCCTTGACACCGTCTATATATGACTCTAGCTGTTGCGAGGACGTAAAATCCAAACAAATACTAGTAATCATTTCCTTATACAATCTCATCGTAATCTTTTGCTTAATAAACGGATAGTTATATCTTGAATGTAACAAACAATTGTGGTCCAAGCATGACGCCTAAATATTTACATGAAAAGGTTATTCCAGACAATGATAATGAACAAGTCAATTCACCAAGACCAACTGCTGATACGTACCAGACCGATGATGTAAGGACTTCCTGCGTCCCCGAGGGCGTGGCAGAGGAAAATCTGACCAGCTGCGGCCAGCGCACGTCTAGTTGGGATCACAACGTACTGGGGAAACAAATATTTATAGGGTAACTTATAAACAAGGAAAACAAAAAACTTGATATATATAAATATATATATAAGCTATTCAATGAAAATAGTAAGTTCCCACCGCGGGTTGCAATGCACTGGTAGGATCTGCAAACCAATATCGTAGATGACACGCTCTTTCATGAAGAGAGTACAAGAAAAATACACTTTTATGAACAAGTACTCGAAGAAACTGAATACAAAATATGGTCGACGAGGTACAATACATCACAAAGAGATGAAGTTAAGAATCAATACATTCTAAACAATGAGTATATTATCTAACGGCCTGGCATAGAGAATATGTGGAATGTATGTTGCTTGTGTGTTCTATGACCAGAATAAACAATTACAAATCTGGAAAGAATATTGAATATGGAACAAATACGACACACACCATCCTCGATACTCAAAGGGTTACGCTCACTATCGCTCTCTGCACCCCTGCAACATGTCATGGCAAAGCTGAATGCTTAAACGAAGTATCGGTAATCTGAATTGTAAAGAGCGGGATCCGGGAGAAAAAAACTGACCAATCACAGGCTGATACCGTCACCCAACAACAAAGCCGTTACAACATACCGCTACGAGACCTCGAGATTCGTTTGATGTACACCAAAAGATCAAACTAGTCTTGTTCACATGGTGTCCCACATGAAACCTTCAATCTTGCCATGACACTTTCCTGGGGAGCGATGGTGAGCGTAATCCCTGGAGTATCCAGGATAGGCAGACACTAACAGGAACTTACAATCGGCACAGAAATACTGGAACATTATTTTATGCTTTGAAATTCTCAAAGACATCTACAAAATAAAGAAGATCGTTATGCAGCTAGGATTGACCAGGAAGTATATTTCTGGCTAACTTACCAGTAGTATATCATTGACAATTGACCAATTAATGCATACTGCTGTCTCTCCAAGGAAGATGAGGACCTTCAAAATAAAACCAAATACACAGAACATCAACACCAGTAAATGCCCAAGTCAACAATACACAATACCGCTTATCTTATCAGGATTGTCCTCATATCAGCACTAGGGGTTTAAATTTATACTTTGGCTTACACAAACATTTACCATGAAATGCTCTCTCTATTGTATAAAACAAGTTCAGAGTCCATCTCATGTTTGGGATTATTTCTCTGTAAACTTCGTGTGTCCATATTCAGAATGACAGTATTTTTGATAATCAGTTTGTTGGTAATCGGTAAAGCCTCGGGATAATTTTGAAGGTATAAACCCTTCGTAAAAAGAATTCGATATTAGAAAATTATGGCTGGAATTAGAATTAAAAAAAAAACACCAGGATTAAATCTGAAGTAAGTGATGAACAGTATACCCAGGCGATAGTCGTGCTGTAAGGCGACACGTAGAGGGCGAAGAAGAGAAATGGTGTTCCAACTAGCATTCCAACGGCACATATGATGGGGTCGGCCCGGGGGTACCTGCCCTTAAGTCTCCGGGAGGTTTCCCCACCTATAGCCACGCCTGTCAGGCCCGCAACAACCGTGAGTACACCGAATATCAGACTAACACTGTATACCAAACAAAATGTAGTTTTTAAGAGATATTCCTGACAAAAGGCAAACTTCTGCATGTTCCGATTAAGACCAATTTGAAAGTATTCTCATCAATAAATACTTTGCAGCAGTCAGTTACCACAACGAAATCGTTAATTATCTAGGGTCAAGGGTTAACTTGTCCAATACTTCATGAAACAGTACAACACTGACTTGTGCCAGTGAGAGTCATGTCCGTTATGTTTAATCGATTCCCAAAACGGGTAACACTACATCAGGTCTTCTCTACTTATATACTAAAATTCAACAGTTATGATATCATACCTAGATTGATCCCCTTCTCTCCCCTGGACTTTGATGGAGTCAAGGATAAAAATTGGGGACCACAGAGCCAGTGTCCCGGTCACGAAGGCCACACAGGTAAACCCAAAGGATGACAGAACTAACGTCTTACTATAAAACATAACATATACACACAAATCAATGACGTCATATACTACAATATACAGCGATTCCTCCCCTAGAATGCATTTCGCCCCCGGAACACTGCACAAACTTGTGAGAGATTGCAAATCTACAGAACAAAATCACTTGTTACTAGCACAAAGACGCAACACCCTATGACCTGTGATTGTCGTACCAACTAATTTAAATATCTTGCTTTCAAATATGTGAAACTTTTGTTATCAAATTACATAATATTTTCAAGTAACTGACCTTATCGTATCCAAACTATGTCACACTTTTAATGGATAAGTTAGAAAAATTGATAAACGGTTCACAAGTATGATTATAGTTTCATCCCAACCTGTATTACTTATAACATGTTACTTTTTGTCATTAATTACGTCTGAGTGTTGTAAAATACCAGCTGGAACATATCCATAATTAATTGAAATCAGTTTGTGAAACTGCAGGTTAATATCTGTAAGGAGAACGAACCTAGGAACAACGATTTGCTAATCATCACATCCCGCATTTCATACATGTAAAAAATGTATTTTGAAATCAAGTGATAAACAATCATTCTTATCATGATGGAAACCCTGGGTGTTAACTGTGATGGCCGAAATGTAATGCTATCAATACAAATAACGAAAAGTTGTCAAAATATATTTAGAGAAATCTATTCTAACAACACATTTCAAAGAACAATTTAACAAACCTTTACGTATTTACAGCAGCAATACAGATACAAAAAAATCTCACTTTGTCAATAGTTCTTTAAGGTCACGAAGGAAAGACGTGTTGCTGAGATTGGTCCCTCCGTCTGCTGACCCGCGAGTGGGCTCGGGGAGAATTAGTATCAGTATGACACAGATAACGCCAAACCCTGGGGTCACCTACAAGACAATAAATGTCAAAGGTCAAGTCCATCTAGGGTTATTCTTTTTTGAACAAAGACTGTACATTAGAATGTTTTCGACTTACCCGTAATGCCCACTGCCAGGCGCCGAACAACTTGGCTACATTAGACCCGACAATATATCCAAGTCCACTGAAACAGCATATTATAATGAGAATTTATAAAGCTTATTAATCACGGTAGGGAAATTTAGTAGAAGACTACGTTTTTGGTATTGATAGATAATCACATTATCCTTAACGACCACCCATGATTTTCTAAGTGAAATACTTGGACTTAATTGTACAAAAGGACACAGTTTGAAAAAAATCTATATTTGCTAAAACGCCTTTTGAACTTTCTTCTTTATCCTTTTCAATGCTTTTTCCTTTAACGTATTTTCCATCTTGTTGCAATTTACCTTCCACATGGAACAGCCACATTGAATACGATAAGCATTTTTGTACGCATTCTGTCATGGAAAAGGTCACCAATTATGGTAGTTGAGACTGTGACATAGCTAGCCTCTCCTACACCTACCAGGGCGCGCAGCATCAGAAAAACCCAGAAGTGCTGTAGAAAATTGATAAATGATATTCTATGAAAATTATTCACGAATTGAAAGGTATCAGGGACATATGAAAACAAAATATCGAAGTGCAAGATTTCCAATTCGTTTCGTATAATTTGTAATTTTCATTTTCAACAGATACATTTCTTATACAGATATAACGGAATTCGGCTTTGAATAAATCACAAGTTATCAATTATGAAATATAATTTTATATAATAAAATATGCAGACAAAAATGATTACACTTAACTTACGTTTTTATCAATGAAAGAACCAGTAAGCGTGACACCAGACCAGAAAAGGATGCCTCCTGCCATGAGGTACTTCCGGGGGTATCGGTCGCCAAGGTAACCGAAAACCGGAGAGAAAATCATATAGGTAACGACAAATACAGTTTGTAGCAGTCCGTCTTGGGAATTGTCCAAACCATAGTACGTTTGAACCTGATCCAAAACACCTGAACAAATACGAATTTGTTATTTAGAACCGGTGTGAGGTGATAATGTCATCAAGCATGTATATATTTATCAGACTATGAATTAATCATGTAACAAGTGATTCATGTAAAGCTATGTGTTTAAAGAAAAGAAAATACGTTTTTGATACACATGTGCCGACCACCAAACATTTGGCGAGACTGAGTTGACGTGTTTGAAAATACTGTAACACACTGAAACAAAACAACTACTAGTGTTAAAAGTGCCAGTCTTGTTGCAGTCCGTTCATATATCTAATGTTTTCAAATCCTTTATATATCCGTTCAAAAACTCTCCTATTTACCCGCGATGTCGCTAAAGCCCACTATAAAAAAAACTATGGTCGAATAGGCCCAAAATTCGTCAACTTGCTCACAGAAAAATCTACTGCTGGAGTAGAATTAATAAACGGTGCCAGGAACGAAAGTACACGTAGCGATTAAATTAAAAGTGCGATAAATGTAGAAAGTGAGTTTAAAATTTAAAAAAAAAATAAGGGAGGTGATACTATACTAGTTGCCACAGTGGTAGCTCGACCTACCGACCGCCGATATGTCTGATATGCACAACATTCTTTTTGTCTGTACACTGTGTAAAAATATTCATGTTAAGATTTTTGAGTGTTATTATACAATTAATACGCATTTAGACTACATACTGCTATCTTGGTCATACATCTTTGGACACGATAATAACTTTGAATGCAATTTCCTTAAGCTTATTCAACAGTGGGCATTGCGTAATCTTTTCGGAATGACCTCTGGATGTTGCTTCCGTGTTCAATGTGAACAGATTAATTTTGTCACACTGACATTTTTATCATTAATATTATCCTTATTTGTATGGCTAAAAGTTTTCCTGATAATCAACATTTATTTGCGTTAGCTTTATTGGGTAAAACTGTCATTTACACCTCAATTACCGATAGCTTTATTGGGTAAAACTACCATTTACATCTCAATCACCGATAGCTTTATTGGGTAAAACTACCATTTACATCTCAATCAACGATAGCTTTATTGGGTAAAACTGCCATTTACATCTCAATCAACGATAGCTTTATTGGGTAAAACTACCATTTACATCTCAATCAACGATAGCTTTATTGGGTAAAACTGTCATTTACACCTCCATTACCGAGAGCTTTATTGGGTAAAACTACCATTTACACCTCCATTACCGATAGCTTTATTGGGTAAAACTACCATTTACATCTCAATCAACGATAGCTTTATTGGGTAAAACTACCATTTACACCTCAATCAACGATAGCTTTATTGGGTAAAACTGTCATTTACATCTCAATCAACGAGAGCTTTATTGGGTAAAACAACCGTTTACATCTCAAACACTAATAGCTTTATTGGGTAAAACTACCATTTACACCTCCATTACCGATAGCTTTATTGGGTAAAACTACCATTTACACCTCCATTACCGATAGCTTTATTGGGTAAAACTGTCATTTACATCTCAATCAACGACAGCTTTATTGGGTAAAACAACCATTTACATCTCAAACACTAATAACTTTATTGGGTAAAACTGTCATTTACATCTCAATCAACGAGAGCTTTATTGGGTAAAACAACCATTTACATCTCAAGCACTAATAGCTTTATTGGGTAAAACTACCATTTACACCTCAAACACGGATAGCTTTATTGGGTAAAACTACCATTTACACCTCCATTACCGATAGCTTTATTGGGTAAAACTACCATTTACACCTCCATTACCGATAGCTTTATTGGGTAAAACTGTCATTTACATCTCAATCAACGACAGCTTTATTGGGTAAAACTACCATTTACATCTCAAACACTAATAACTTTATTGGGTAAAACTACCATTTACATATCAATCACCGATAGCTTCATTGGGTAAAACTATAATTTACATCTCAATCACCGATAGCTTTATTGGGTAAAACTACCATTTACACCTCAATCACCGATAGCTTTATTGGGTAAAACTGTCATTTACATCTCAATCAACGACAGCTTTATTGGGTAAAACAACCATTTACATCTCAAACACTAATAGCTTTATTGGGTAAAACTACCATTTACACCTCCATTACCGATAGCTTTATTGGGTAAAACTACCATTTACACCTCCATTACCGATAGCTTTATTGGGTAAAACTGTCATTTACATCTCAATCAACGAGAGCTTTATTGGGTAAAACAACCATTTACATCTCAAACACTAATAACTTTATTGGGTAAAACTACCATTTACATATCAATCACCGATAGCTTTATTGGGTAAAACTACCATTTACACCTCAATCACCGATAGCTTTATTGGGTAAAACTATAATTTACATCTCAAACACCGATAGCTTGATTGGGTAAAACTACCATTTACATCTCAATCAACGATAGCTTTATTGGGTAAAACTACCATTTACACCTCCATTACCGATAGCTTTATTGGGTAAAACTACCATTTACATCTCTATCAATTGGGTAAAACTACCATTTACATCTCAATCTTTATTGGGTAAAACTACCATTTACATTTCAATCACCGATAGCTTTATTGGGTAAAACTACCATTTATACCTCAATCACCGATAGCTTTATTGGGTAAAACTACCATTTACATCTCAATCACCGATAGCTTGATTGGGTAAAACTACCATTTACATCTCAATCACCGATAGCTTTATTGGGTAAAACTACCATTTACATCTCAATTACCGATAGCTTTATTGGGTAAAACTATAATTTACATCTCAATCAACGACAGCTTTATTGGGTAAAACTACCATTTACATCTCAAACACTAATAACTTTATTGGGTAAAACTACCATTTACATATCAATCACCGATAGCTTTATTGGGTAAAACTACCATTTACACCTCAATCACCGATAGCTTTATTGGGTAAAACTACCATTTACATCTCAATCACCGATAGCTTTATTGGGTAAAACTACCATTTACATCTCAATCAACGATAGCTTTATTGGGTAAAACTACCATTTACACCTCAATTACCGATAGCTTTATTGGGTAAAACTACCATTTACATCTCAATCAACGATAGCTTTATTGGGTAAAACTATAATTTACACCTCAATCACCGATAGCTTTATTGGGTAAAACTATCATCTACATCTCAATCAACGATAGCTTTATTGGGTAAAACTACCATTTACATCTCAATCACCGATAGCTTTATTGGGTAAAACTACCATTTACATCTCAATCAACGATAGCTTTATTGGGTAAAACTACCATTTACATCTCAATCACCGATAGCTTTATTGGGTAAAACTACCATTTACATCTCAATCACCGATAGCTTTATTGGGTAAAACTACCATTTACACCTCAATCACCGATAGCTTTATTGGGTAAAACTATCATCTACATCTCAATCAACGATAGCTTTATTGGGTAAAACTATAATTTACATATCAATTACCGATAGCTTTATTGGGTAAAACTGTCATTTACATCTCAATCAACGACAGCTTTATTGGGTAAAACTACCATTTACACCTCAATCACCGATAGCTTTATTGGGTAAAACTACCATTTACATCTCAATCACCGATAGCTTTATTGGGTAAAACTACCATTTACATCTCAATCAACGATAGCTTTATTGGGTAAAACTATAATTTACATCTCAATCAACGATAGCTTTATTGGGTAAAACTATAATTTACATCTCAATCACCGATAGCTTTATTGGGTAAAACTACCATTTACATCTCAATCAACGATAGCTTTATTGGGTAAAACTGCCATTTACATCTCAATCAACGATAGCTTTATTGGGTAAAACTACCATTTACACCTCAATTACCGATAGCTTTATTGGGTAAAACTATAATTTACATCTCAATCACCGATAGCTTTATTGGGTAAAACTATAATTTACATATCAATTACCGATAGCTTTATTGGGTAAAACTGTCATTTACATCTCAATCAACGATAGCTTTATTGGGTAAAATTACCATTTACATCTCAATCACCGATAGCTTTATTGGGTAAAACTACCATTTACATCTCAATCAACGATAGCTTTATTGGGTAAAACTATCATCTACATCTCAATCAACGATAGCTTTATTGGGTAAAACTATCATCTACATCTCAATCACCGATAGCTTTATTGGGTAAAACTACCATTTACATCTTAATTACCGATAGCTTTATTGGGTAAAACTACCATTTACATCTTAATTACCGATAGCTTTATTGGGTAAAACTATCATCTACATCTCAATCAACGATAGCTTTATTGGGTAAAACTATCATCTACATCTCAATCAACGATAGCTTTATTGGGTAAAACTACCATTTACACCTCAATCAACGATAGCTTTATTGGGTAAAACTGCCATTTACATCTCAATCAACGATAGCTTTATTGGGTAAAACTACCATTTACATCTCAATCAACGATAGCTTTATTGGGTAAAACTACCATTTACACCTCAATCAACGATAGCTTTATTGGGTAAAACTACCATTTACACCTCAATCACCGATAGCTTTATTGGGTAAAACTACCATTTACATCTCAATTACCGATAGCTTTATTGGGTAAAACTATAATTTACATCTCAATCAACGATAGCTTTATTGGGTAAAACTACCATTTACATCTCAATTACCGATAGCTTTATTGGGTAAAACTATAATTTACATCTCAATCAACGATAGCTTTATTGGGTAAAACTACCATTTATACCTCAATCACCGATAGCTTTACTGGGTAAAACTACCATTTACATCTCAAACACCGATAGCTTTATTGGGTAAAACTATAATTTACATCTCAATCACCGATAGCTTTATTGGGTAAAACTATAATTTACATATCAATTACCGATAGCTTTATTGGGTAAAACTATCATCTACATCTCAATCACCGATTGCTTTATTGGGTAAAACTATCATTTACACCTTAATCACCGATAGCTTTATTGGGTAAAACTATAATTTACATCTCAATCACCGATAGCTTTATTGGGTAAAACTATAATCTACATCTCAATCACCGATAGCTTTATTGGGTAAAACTACCATTTACATATCAATCACCGATAGCTTTATTGGGTAAAACTACCATTTACATTTCAATCACCGACAGCTTTATTGGGTAAAACTACCATTTACACCTCAATCACCGATAGCTTTATTGGGTAAAACTACCATTTACATTTCAATCACCGATAGCTTTATTGGGTAAAACTACCATTTACATCTTAATTACCGATAGCTTTATTGGGTAAAACTATCATTTACATCTTAATTACCGGTATAATTATTAGATAAAACAATATATATATATATCTATCAATCAGTGACGGTTTTATTGGGTAAAACTTATTTATACCACTCAGAATAAAATTTGTGTAGAGAAACGCCTCCGTCTGCATGCAAGCGCACCACCCAACCATATACTACTTGGTAAGACCTAAAGACGTTCGTACGTTCATGTTGACAAAAGGAGTGCGTTTGTACTTAAATATTATCGTGTAAATAGTGTAATCGGCTAGGGAAATGTCGTAGCATTATACGTCTCATAATATACCTACTGAAACTAGATAGTGTTGACTCGGTTCACTAACCTGCAAGGGTATAGCGGTCCATGTAGTTGATAAGATTGACCACAAACAAGAGACCTACGATGAAGTATGAAGTCCTGCGGGATACCCTCCTCTGTCCTTCCCCTTCCCCGACTCTCTGGTCATCGTCGTTTTCCAAGAGGGGGGATGTATCAGAAAAGTCTTCCGACTTCAGCATGGCTCCTCGGGGTACTACTTCTGGCAATGTAATCTGTTGCGTATATCTCGTCACGTTACGTCAGCCATTTTATATCACGAGGAGGTTTGAACTTCCATTTGTGTTCCAGTTTAGTCTGTATACCGTTATAGGAACCGCATCGGATCACAAACGAAACATCACCTCAAAAACACTACTACATCCGGTACGAGTGTCGACTCTCGCTTTGTTATTTCTATATCTGCGTGAACTTTGTTATCGTTTGACCCGACGTTAGAGACGCATGGTTAGCTTTTTGTATGAAGGTAGACAGTATTTCTATGTAAATTCAAAAAGGCGTTACAGACAAATTGAAATAAATATCATTAAATTATATGAAATCTTTATATGACCCTCTGCCTATTAATATCATGGGCGTATGTATGTCCTGGTAAATATTCAATGCTTATCTCTACAATTATATTCCTCACTTAAGCTTACAGCGCTTTGTGTTGAGTTGTTTGTCTCAACACTAATACACGGAGCACCGGTGACGGACCGTCACGGGGTTCATCTGATGTTATTGTCAGATAGTGTTCACACACCATCAGATTATCGCTAAATAAGAACAGATTTTCTCTCATTCTGAAAGTTATTAATAACTTGTAACAATAAAATAAAATTGTTTCGTGACAATATAACGACTGATAACTCCCGTTTTGTTCGAATTTCACATAACTATCAATCATTTATTCTCAGATCTGTTATCATAACACCATATTGACGTCAGTCACATTGACATCAGAACACCACATAGACGTCTGTTTATAGTAGCAACAGAACACAACATTCTTTGCTTATAGTGACATCAGAATAGCACATAGACGTTTGTTCAGTTTGTTCAGTGACATCAGAACAACACATTAACGTCCGCTAGTGACATCAGAACACATTGACGTCCGCTAGAGTGACACCAGAACAACAAAACCATTGACGTCCGTCACATTGACATCAGAACACCACATAGACGTCTGTTTATAGTAGCAACAGAACACAACATTCTTTGCTTATAGTGACATCAGAATAGCACATAGACGTTTGTTCAGTTTGTTCAGTGACATCAGAACAACACATTAACGTCCGCTAGTGACATCAGAACACATTGACGTCCGCTAGAGTGACACCAGAACAACAAAACCATTGACGTCCGCTAAAGTGACATCAGAACAACACATTTACGTCCGCTAGAGTGACATCAGAACAACACATTGACGTCCGCTAGAGTGACATCAGAACAACACATTGACGTCCGCTAACGACTGATAAATCCGTTTTGTTCGAATTTCACATAACTATCAATCATTTATTCTCAGATTTGTTATCATAACACCACATTGACGTCCGTCACATTGACATCAGAACACCACATAGACGTCTGTTTATAGTAGCAACAGAACACAACATTCTTTGCTTATAGTGACATCAGAATAGCACATAGACGTTTGTTCAGTTTGTTCAGTGACATCAGAACAACACATTAACGTCCGCTAGTGACATCAGAACACATTGACGTCCGCTAGAGTGACACCAGAACAACAAAACCATTGACGTCCGCTAAAGTGACATCAGAACAACACATTTACGTCCGCTAGAGTGACATCAGAACAACACATTGACGTCCGCTAGAGTGACATCAGAACAACACATTGACGTCCGCTAGAGTGACATCAAAACAACACATTAACGTCCGCTAGAATGACATCAGAACAACACATTGACGTCCGCTAGTGAGACATCAGAATATCACATAGACCTTTGTTCAGGGACATCAGAACAACACATTAACGTCCGCTAGTGACATCAGAACACATTGACGTCCGCTAGAGTGACATCAGAACAACAAAACCATTGACGTCCGCTAGAGTGACATCAGAACAACACATTGACGTCCGCTAGAGTGACATCAGAACAACACATTGACGTCCGCTAACGACTGATAACTCCGTTTTGTTCGAATTTCACATAACTATCAATCATTTATTCTCAGATCTGTTATCATAACACCACATTGACGTCCGTCACATTGACATCAGAACACCACATAGACGTCTGTTTATAGTAGCAACAGAACACAACATTCTTTGCTTATAGTGACATCAGAATAGCACATAGACGTTTGTTCAGTTTGTTCAGTGACATCAGAACAACACATTAACGTCCGCTAGTGACATCAGAACACATTAACGTCCGCTAGAGTGACACCAGAACAACAAAACCATTGACGTCCGCTAAAGTGACATCAGAACAACACATTTACGTCCGCTAGAGTGACATCAGAACAACACATTGACGTCCGCTAGAGTGACATCAGAACAACACATTGACGTCCGCTAGAGTGACATCAGAACAACACATTGACGTCCGCTAGAGTGACATCAAAACAACACATTAACGTCCGCTAGAATGACATCAGAACAACACATTGACGTCCGCTAGTGAGACATCAGAATATCACATAGACCTTTGTTCAGGGACATCAGAACAACACATTAACGTCCGCTAGAGTGACATCAGAACAACACATTGACGTCCGCTAGAGTGACATCAGAATATCGCATAGACCTTTGTTTAGTGACATCAGAACAACACATGAACGTTTGTTTAGTGACATCAGAACAACACATTGACGTCCGCTAGAGTGACACCAGAACAACACATTGACGTCCGCTAGAGTGACACCAGAACAAGACACTGACGTCCGCTAGAGTGACATCAGAACAACACATTATCGTCCGCTAGAGTGACACCAGAACAACACATTGACGTCCGCTAGAGTGACATCAGAATATCGCATAGACCTTGTTTAGTGACATCAGAACAACACATTAACGTTTGTTTAGTGACATCAGAACAACACATTGACGTCCGCTTGAGTGACACCAGAACAACACATTGACGTCCGCTAGAGTGACATCAGAACAACACATTAACGTCCGCTAGAGTGACACCAGAACAACACATTGACGTCCGCTAGAGTGACATCAGAACAACACATTATCGTCCGCTAGAGTGACATCAGAACAACACATTGACGTCCGCTAGAGTGACATCAGAACAACACATTAACGTCCGCTAGAGTGACACCAGAACAACACATTGACGTCCGCTAGAGTGACATCAAAACAACACATTGACGTTTGTTTAGTGATATCAGAACATCAGTGATGTCCGTTACAGTGACATCAAAACACCACATTGACGTTTTACTTTTGTGCACGAAAAATCTCTCACGTGGAAATCTTCAAAACGTTGGCAAATAGGAGATAGACAAAACCTTCTGACCATTGGCGAATTTGTATTCCTTCTCGATGTTCAATCAGATTATGTGGTATAAGTGTACTACTCAAACTCTCGACTTTTCAAATCCACGCTTTCACCCTGGCCTGCTTGCATGCAATATCGCACCTAATCGTTCAGAACTTAATACCAACGTTGGAAAATCTTCATGAACAAATCGGTTAAAAATAATAGAAAATATCAAAAGCACTTCCATTTTTATTCATTATTTTAAAATATTCATAAATATCATACTATAAAACACATTAATGACCATCCATAATGGTAAGGTATGTGATTCCCCATCCTCGATATTCCAGGGGTTAATGTCGTTCTGCACCCCTAAAACACTCCAGGGCACTTGTGGATAAGATGAGAAGACTAGTTTGATATTTTTATGTATAACAAACCAATCTCGTGTTTGTATAACGTTTTGAACTGGATTTTAAGTTGAGTGTCGCTCCTTTGTAATCGTCAAAGGAGTATAGAAGTTTGAGATTGGTCAAGTTTTTTATGCCCCCCGGATCAAAAGATCGGGGGCAAATGGTTTCTGTGTTGTCTGTTTGTGTGTCTGTTGTCGAATTTAACCTTGCCCATAACTATTACACCGTATGAGGTAGAGCTTTTTGTATTTGTGAAAAGACGTTTCCAGTGGAACCAAAATGTTTTCACCGGCCAAAGTTACTGAACTGAAACTGTCAAATCATTACCACAATGAAGACAGAAGTGTTTGACAAAGGTGTGTATGCAATTAGCACAAGCCTTACACAGCACAGTTTAAGTGTCCAACTTAAGAATTTTGTCGCAACTGGGGGCATAGTGTTTCATAAAAAGTCTTATTTCTCCTATAGACCAATCAAATCACTGTTTGTGCCTTTGATTTTGTCATCAAATGTTTCGAGGATGAAGAGAGGATAGTGGGAGTAACCCCTGGAGTATGGAGGCTGTTTATTTCCCGTGTATTTTGTTCTCTATCGTTTGCTCTGATATCCCAGTATTAACCTGATACATTTATAGACCTGTACGGACCATGTTTTTTTTAACATCTGTTGTGTGGTTATGTTGTACATTACAAAGTGATAACATCATACATATGCCTTTCAATGGTAGAAGAGTGTGAGGCTAAACCGAGAAGTCCTGTGAGAGTTAAATGTGTAATCCAACAATGGTATGATATAAGTGATTAAAGCTGTGTTATAAAACTTTAAAGTCTTACTTCATTACTGGAGAAACTGTACATGAACATTACAACATGGGGTGACAGGTATGCATGTCCTTCTCACCAATGTTGTGTTTGGATAAATGTTTTACACAGAAATTACTTTTTATAAAGGAAGATTTTTCTATTTCCCTAGTTATATTCACTATAAATCTACAAACTAATCTCATTTTACAATGTATTCCCAATGTTTTTTAAAACTTTAAACATACAAAAAATGAGATTAAGACAGTTTTATCTTCCTAATAAAACAATTCAAATAAAACATCATATACCATAACTTCCCAAACAAGCCCCTATCTCCTAACACAACCTCTTAAACATTCCTTTTATTGGTCCAAAGGTCCCATCATAGTTTACAAAATAGCTTGAGTAAAAGCCCAATTTTTCATAATGTTGGGAGATTCTGCCAAATTTTCAATTTCCACAAACCTTTAATAATATTAAAGTTTTCATCCACAAGAATCAAATTCATACAGTTGATTATAGAGAAACTCATTGTGAGACAGCTGAAAGTTTGCTTCACCCAAGTTACAAATTACACTGGGTACAAACTATACAGATTGTAATTTTTTTCCAGAAAGAGAGAAAAAACATACCATTGTGTTTTTACAGGTCATTGAGTATAAAAGAAGCTGCCACCAAGTTTATAACACACTGACCCCAGTGAATTGTTCTACTGCCATATAAAAAGTGGATGACACAGTGACATGTCATTAAAATTGACTGGAAATAGCAAGACAATATAAAATAATCTCATTTAACAACACAAGGTTCAAACTCACAGGTGTATACTGTCATTCTGCTTCATTCTTTCATTCCATCTTATTTCCAATTACAAAATTAATTTCTGTTACAATATAAATACCTTACTAGCAGAATTACTTTCCCTTCTTTTGCATCCTCCATTTTCTCTGAAAATTCTCAAATTTTTTATCACACACAATTTTTTTATTGTCTATTACACGAGATCATTCAAGCAACCAATCTATCACTCATCATAAATACATAGGATGTATAGACTCTCTCGAGCACTTTTAAAATGCTATTTAAAATACATAACAAAACTGAATCCACAACAAATGTGAATCACACAAACTGTGTTAGTTAAAGAAAGGTCTTCCACTGGTGTTATTTACATCAGAACTAGGTCACGCTGACCGACATTGAGTTACCTCCCCTAAATAGAATAAATAGAGACTACATACAAGAGGTTGTGGCATATGGTATTTCTTTCACCCAAATTAGTTATTTTTCAAATGTTACAAAAAAATATGAGCTTTAGGGAGTGTTGCTTAAACTTTTGAAAAATAAGCAGCTTGAATGAAAGAAATACCTTATATAACAACTGGGATTTTGTGTGACCTGTGTCTACACAATAAAAATACTATTCTGAAGTTGAATGGACCTGTTCCGTATTCATGTCTATTCTAGTTATGTCATCTGTTGGGGCGTATTGCTATGACCTTTCATACCATGCTGCTAAATAATAGGCAAAACTGACAATATCAGAAATACATGGTAATATTGTAACTCATTATAAATTGTAACTAGAAATAAAAAGGTTTGTTTTCTTCAAGGCAAAAAAAAAAAAAAAAACAGTCTAGAAATCCATATAAAAATCAAATTACCAGGTATTACAATACAACTGTTAACTACTTATTGCATATTCAAATTCCTGTAAGTGTGTGAAGCACATTTTCATTTAAACATGCTAAACATGGTATAACATACAAACCAGTAGAAATGATTGATGTGTCAAAAATGGATTAAATCCACCTGTTGTGGTAGAAAAATGTATAATTTTCAAGTTTCCTTTAAATTAAAGATTTTTTTGTAAATGAGATTTATTAATCAAATCTCAAGTTCTATCATCACATTTACTGTTTTTCTTTCCCTATAAATGTTGGTTTAGGAATAATCATATTTACAACTATTGCATGGTTTTTTGTCAAACCCATTGCAACATTCAGTTATGGAGCACTCTTGTAAAAATAAAAAAAACACTTAAATATTTTATGATTGGCTTTAACTATAGGGAATCCTGCATGTGTTTATATTACTATCACAGGAGACCAGGTAGGCATAAAAAAAATCATTGAGAGTATTGACAACTGTTTGAATTCTTTTCAAAGACAAAATCAAGACTCCCTCAGTTTTCTAATGTGTATATTCTTTTTCATCCTGCAACTGGCGCTGCCGTTGTCAGAACACACCTGGTACATATATTTTTGCTGTATTCGACAATGGCAGAAAACATGTCTGTATTTTAGCACATGCAATAATTCAACAAAATTACTCTCTGAATCTACTTTAATATTATGTTTAGAAATATCAATGGTTTTTGAAGTAGGTGATTTTACATTTTACATTTTGTAATGCACGTGTTGATTTATGAAAATTCATAAAACTGCTGTTATATCTGATGAAAATTAGAACTTTGTTTCTCACGGAGCAATTATTTCTGAATCCGTCATCACGCAAAATTCAGCGTAACGTCAATGTCAGGTAAACACAGATTAAACAACAAATCTGTTTATTTCAATAGTCTGATTTTCAGTCAATGTTGCAGGATAAATAGAATACATGGTCAGTGTCTTAAAATACAAGCTGTATTTTGGCTTGCTAATTTGGTCTTTCTTTACGCTCACCAAAATACAGCTATTTTAAGACAGTTTTACACATCATATATGACAGCAATGAAGATGATATTGTAAATGAACAATTCTTTCCTTCATGCAACTGTTATAAACCGTACAATTTGATTTCGTAAAAACAGTTGTAAAACTATTAAGATAATATAGATGTTGATTTGTATGCATAATGTACAAATGAATGAACAACAAACAATGTATTTGGTGTACAGTTTGAAACACAATTTGAAACACAAACAAAAGAATATCTACTCCTTTGTGTAGTTTAGTGTCTATAAATTTTCACTTACTTTTGCAAATTTCCAAATCTTAGAACATTTATTACATGGAAGCTAAATAATGAGACAGACCTAAACATTTGTAATATTGATTAACAACTCCTATTTCCTCCCAAATATAACAGAGTCAAAAGCAGCATTACACTATCTTTAATATCATTATCTGATACTATCAAAACCATGTTAACAAACTCTCTATGATGTTAATAAACTCCCCATGTAATGAAATGCCTTACCACCTTAGCTAGACATCTCATGCCAAACCAAATACATTAATATGGGACACAATAACAAGCATTTCATGAGCACTGTCTTGTCCTCCAATCTGATACAAATTTTGTTGCATAATATGAATTTCTTTTAGAAAGTTTCCTGAAGTGAATTTTATGTAATAAATTCAACTAAATATTTCAAATATTCCACACTTCTAGACTCAGTTAAAATATTTGAAAGTATTGAAAGAATTCCATATCATTTGTTTATTTTTGGCAATTCAGTAAAACAAAATTCTTAAAATTTCAGGATAGGTAAAATATCGCATAAAAGATTTCAAAATTGTTTTTGGTAGAAAATGAAAATTGTGCACTGAATCCTGGAATGGTCATGAAATGAAAGGATTTCAATTGTCCACAAAAACATTTCTAAGAAATCAATTTTTGTGGCATAATACCAAATTACAATACCTGCATATCTATGCTGGTGAAAATGAAGTTCAGAAATTGGCAAATGATTCAAATTATTAGGTACTCATATTTAGAGTATATAGGATTTTGCAGCCTGGTGTCATCTGTATATCACAGCTCGTACACAGAACTAGATGGTCAGGAGTAGTCAATATTATCCAGTCCTTGGTAGATGTAACCAACGGTTGCTGACGTCCTCGTCAAATGAAACGGACGGTCTTGGTCAGTGATGGATGTCTGCGGAGACATGGTCCACTGATTTACAGACAAATCCATAGTGATGACTAGTAACTAGTGGTCACCTTAATGAAGGTTCAAACTACCAATAAAGACTAGTGACTTTAGTATGAATTATGATAAAGCTTTCTGATAAGGATCACTTTCTTGTGAAAACTTGCGTCAAAATTGTTACATTGACAGTGGTCTAAAACATGGCCCCTAGCAACACTTCAAAGTCTACTAACAAGCTTCAGTAGTTGGATTTTTCATGGATGACTTAGTAGTAAAGACTATCGACCTTGGTGTGTACATTGGCTCTATGTGGATACAATAGCCCTCAAATCCCTGTTCGTCCATTGGCTGCGAAATCATAGTCAACATCATCTCTTGCGATTGCCTTCAGAGAAATGTCTCCATTTGTTGATTTCTCCTTATTCATAGCTGCAAAATAAAACACTATCAAAGTAACAAAATCAGGTCATTACATCTTTACATCACAACAAATAACATCATATCACATTTCCATCTTCTATGCTACGTTTTCTACAAACAACATGAATGCAATTATATACCGGTATTACTATCCTCAGTATGTAAGCAACAGCATTCTACTTCTGACACCAAACATCTGACAAAAGATGACTTTTAACAAGAAATAGCACTATCTAAGTTTTTGTATATGTTTTACACGACCTTTTGTATTTAAGAAGAAATCAATGTGTGATGTCATGGCTACACATCTGCCATTGTGTGATGTCATGGCTACACACTGACCATTGTGTGATGTCATGGATACACATTGACCATTGTGTGATGTCATGGTTACACATCTGCCATTGTGTGATGTCATGACTACCAATTGGCCATTGTGTGATGTCATGGCTACACATTGACCATTGTGTGATGTCATGGTTACACATCAGCCATTGTGTGATGTCATGGCTAACCATTGACCATTGTGTGATGTCATGGTTACACATCTGCCATTGTGTGATGTCATGGCTACCAATTGGCCATTATGTGATGCCATGGCTACACCTTGACCATTGTGTGATGTCATGGTTACACATTGACCATTGTGTGATGTCATGGTTACACATTGACCATTGTGTGATGTCATGGTTACACATCTGCCATTGTGTGATGTCATGGCTACACAGCAGCCACTGTGTGATGTCATGGCTACACATCGGCCACTGTGTGATGTCATGGCTACACATCAGCCATTGTGAGATGTCATGGCTACACATCCACCATTGTGTGATGTAATGACTACACATCAGCCACTGTGTGATGTCATGGCTACACATCGAGCATTGTGTGATGTCATGGCTACACATCAGCCATAATGAGATGTCATGGCTACACATCCAGCATTGTGTGATGTCATGACTACACATCAAGCATTGTGTGATGTCATGGCTACACATCAGCCACTGTGAGATGTCATGGCTACACATCCACCATTGTGTGATGTCATGGCTACACATCAGCCATTGCGTGATATTATGACTTCACATCAGCCAATGTGTGATGTCATGGCTATACATCAAGCATTGTGTGATGTAATGGCTACACATCAGCCATTGTGTGATGTTATCACTACACATCCAGCATTGTGTGATGTCATGGCTACACACTGACCATTGTGTGATGTCATGGCAACACATCCACCATTGTGTGATGTTATGACTACACATCAGGCATTGTGTGATGTCATGGCTACACATCAGCCATTGTGTGATGTCATGGCTACACATCTACCATTGTGTGATGTCATGGCTATACATCCACCATTGTGTGATGTCATGACTATACATCGAGCATTGTGTGATGTCATGGCTACACATCAGCCATTTTGTGATGTTATCACTACACATCATCCATGGTGTGATGTCATGGCAACACAATAACCATGGTGTGATTTCATAGCTACACATCAGCCATTGTGTGATGTCATGGCTACACAGTAGCCACTGTGTGATGTCATGGCTACACATCAGCCACTGTGTGATGTCATGGCTACACATCAGCCACTGTGTGATGTCATGGCTACACATCAGCCACTGTGTGATGTTATGACTACACATCAGCCTTGGTGTAATATCACCACTACATATGAAACACATTGTTAATGATGCCATGAATGAACTACATCAACTTGCTACAACATTTTCAAATACATGTGTATTACATCAACCAAACATCTGCTTACGTATTTTTATTATCTTCAGTAACTGTCCAAATTTTACATTCAATAAATTTATCAATATACAAAGATCAAATACATCAGGCAGTTACAATAACAGGCTATACTTGAGTTATTATGTGTGTTATACAAGTCAAATCAAACATGCAGCTAAAAAGAATTGTCAGTAGAGGCTGAAACACTGAAAACTGATGTTAATAAAAGCTGAAACAGAGTTAATAACTCAAATTAAATAAACGAAGTGAGTAGCAACGCCCATAGATAATAACCCAAAGATAATAGCCTTCACTCCATGGTTTTTCTAATCTTACAATATCTGTTCAAACTTTTATGAGATATCTTTTACAGGAGCTTTCATTTCAAAAGTGGCCAAGGGTGACCTTTAACCTTTAATCTGATCCAGAACTTGATGGTATGATGTTACGGTGTAAAAAAACTGTTGATAGGTTGACAAGATGCCTTGTATAAACACAAACTTCCATTTTAAAAGTGGTCAAAAGTGACATTTGACCTTTAATCTTGACCTATTACCACCCCAAATCTATCCATGAAAATGTTCCTATTAAATTAATATATCAAATTACCTTATGCCTTTTAATAAGCCAGCCTACATTTTAATATAGAAAATAGGAAAAATACCAAGAACTATTCACTGCCCTTAATATACCTTGGGTTAATGTCAGATAAATATCATAAGCTTTCCCTTCTAACAACCATTCAACATAAAGCACTCATGCAACAAAATGCCCCACATTCAAAAAGGGAAGTAGATCTCTTCTAACAGGAACTACAAGATGAATATTTTCAGACCATAATTATACCTGTCATGCTAAACTGAAGTCAAATTCTCATCAGTGTTACCACATTAAGATTTCATGTATATCCCTCTGCTGTTTGTTCTGATCAAGTGCAGTACAGAAGTATAACAATTGTAATCTGGACTTCATGATTATCACTGTATTCATGATTGATTTAATATTCCTCATATGAAAATCGCATTTAATCTGTCTGATTAGTACAGGTCAGCATGACAGGTTGTTTTGGTCTAACAATCATATGAATAAAATGATAAAAAGCCAAATAAAAATACAAAATGTTGCAGTTAGTACACCAATGACACAGAGAGGTGAAGGAGCACAAGTCATATTAGGCCTAGGGGAATCTACAATGCAAAAATATATATTACATGTAGATGTTAGTGGCATACACTTGCTTGCTATGCCAAAGGATCAAGTCGCTCTGCCTCTCCAGACCTTAGAATGATGGGGTCATCGTAACTATCTGTGTCACCAGCTTCCTGTACAGGGGCCTGGCCTGTTACATTGACAGAGACAGATATCACAATACAAGTGACAGGATATCATGTACAAAACTTAAGTATTACACTCTACCAGTCAGTGTCTTAGAAATCAGATATCAGACATTGTATTGTACAGTAATATAATGTTCCACTCTTTACAAACCAGTATTCTACAAAGTGGACAACAGACCTTATTTTACAACAAATTGCTATTGCTATGACATCGAACTGATCCCCAAATTTACTGAAATAATGAAATTATAACTTCTCTAAATTGTTATGATCTATTTTATAACTCTCCCAGAAACACATGCATACCTTGTGTGATTTTCATGGCATTGCTCTTATCCTTTTCTATAAAGAGTGCTGTGGCTAAGAAGAATCCCCCACCAAGGACACAAATAAATGGTGTGACATAGAGGGCTAGCTGTAACGTCTTGTACTGTACATATGCAGAACGGGGAGGAGCATTGTAGTTCTTAGCTAGAGCCTGTGACACCTAAAAATAAAAAATATATCTTCATTAACATAAATGTCAATCCTGATAAAATCGAAGGGGTGTAAGAATTTACTATTCACAGCTGGCCATTTAGTTAGTTTAGTAAGTAAGTTTGAAGCAGTTTTCTGGAAACATTGAAACGATACCAAATATATTACAAAATACATCATTAATTTGCTTCGTACTAGCACATGGAATAACATTTCTACTGGAAGAATGGCTTTATGAATTATATAAAACTGTTTGGCTGTCAGTAGTTTGGTTTATTATTTGTTTGTACTAATGATGTCTCAGAATGCATTCATGATATCAGGTTGATACAACAGTGTAACATATGGAAGTAGATCAATGTTAGTTCACTATCATGGACAGAATTTGAATTCTTCAGTTTATTTTCACTTTTAATGTTACCATATACATTGTTATTACTTTGTTGATCATATACCAGTAATACACATCCCATGAACATTTTTTAGTTAGGATCTAGCACCAATATTGGACCATACCTTCCATATTACCTACCAGATTATATATATATATGTAATGCAGACCTACACTAAAAATACATTGCTATGAGGCCCTAACTAATGTGTTAATACTGTTCTGATCAAATTCAATCCCCTGATGTTTACAATATCCATTTCTGAATTATCCAACTTTTTGTCTGGCTACCACATTACATAATATTCATTAATTACTAACTCCAGGCCCTATTGTGGTGAAGAAGCTTTCTCCAATAGAGTGATCCCTACACTACAACCCCAAAACTACAAAGGTCATTGTAATTTGTATCAGTAATATCACTTCATCACTTTATATAATAACATGTTCTAAGATACATACCATTTTTTGAGGGTTAATAGAACAGTCCCTTTTTCCTTTAACTATATCACATGAACCAGAAAGTAAAATATACCAGCAATCATTTCTTATCCGTGTTGCTATACCAACTCACCAATCCGACGATGTATGGACTACCCGCATCACCGAAAGCATGCGAAACCAAAATCTGTACAGATTCAGCGGTCGACCGCCGTGTGGGTATCACAACATACTGAAAACAAAATTCCAGGTTATTTATATCACAAAAGGCACGAGATAATTCTATAGAGGTAGTTACTGTTAACATAATTATTTCGGAGCAATCAAATTTTAGCACGATTTCGAGCAAATAAGTGCTATAGTAAAATTTGCACATTCACAAAATATGTTACATTAAGGACATACAGAAACTGCACAATCAAATCTAATGAAAATATCTTTATAGCAAAAAAAGTTTCAATATGATTATTGCTAAATTATGTCTGTTTACAGTATCCTAGTGATGAAAAATCCATTTTCGTATATGTACTTCAATTAAATCATCACTTTAAACTTGTAGTAAACATGTCTATAGATTAAATGCACTCTATTTGTGCAAATATTTAGGTATATGTGTATTTGTTAGCTGCAAAAGACAGTACATTGTAGTTGTAATTAACCATTAAGTCCATTTGTGATTCCCTGCATTCGAAATGTATATGCCAGGCAATATCCCCAAAAAGAATTATTGATATTTAGTAACATTACCAAAAATTAATTCAATGATCTGTAATAAGCTCTCCTCTTGACTTTGATTCAGAGGCCAAGTACTTTTGTAGAATAAATACAGTCATCAAAATTCCAAATATGTCATGTTAGCATGTGTTTGGTGTGTGATGAGCTTACCAATAACATGTCAGCTATAATAGACCAGTTCAAACATAACATTGTCTCCCCAAGGAAAATCAGGATCTGCAATAAATAACAATGCTTGTATACCTCCATCATCAATTCTTTTCATGAGAACAAAATCAGTTTGATTTTCTGTATGAATAGTGATGCCTGCTTGAAGGAGTCATTCCAATTGTTTTCTTTTAATTTCTACTTAATATTTTCTGAGGTACAAGTAAAATTTTTTCAACAGAATTTATCCCTTTTCTAAGGTGCTGTTAAAACATTTCAACAAAATGTATTTAACAAAATGTATTCCTTTTCTGATGTGCAGGTAAAAACATTTCAAAAAATTTATCGCAAGATTAAAAATGTCTTAATCTAGATATTCTTATTACATTCTATCAACATACAGCAGTTTGAGGATCAAAATTACAACTCATGAAATTACTGATGTCTTTTAAAGCAACTGAATATTTCAAAGTTAAATAGTTATATAGAAAAAAATGTAACATAGATTATATCAGAAATACGACTGTATAAGAAAGGAGTCAATCAATATTGTTTGACATGGACATAGAGGAAATTAATGATTGTATCCATTAATAATCATTAAAACTACATCATTAATAACAACATCTAATAAAATCTGAATCCATTAAAAACATTCTACATAATAGCTACAATTATAAATAACAATAGCTATATCCATTGATTGCTATGTTAATTAATGATATGTCTAAAAAATGACTAAATTCATCAATAATTTGATCCATTGATAAAATTCATTAATGACTTCATCCATTACAAGAAGGCCGTGGGCCTTCACAGTCGTCTGACTACAAAATTTTTCAGCAGGGAGAAGGGTTATTTTTCTCTTCTTTGAATGAAATCTTACTAAGAAGATGTTTTCCATGATGCAGATGGTAGTTTTGGTGAGGAGTAGCTAACTGTAACAAGTGTTACCTATTTTTTGACAGTAAAGTTGAAGCTCAATCCAACGGGTTAAGAAGTTTGAAAAAGGTGTTAACAGGAATCATGTTACAAAATGGCCTTCCTGGCTACCATGTCAAAGATTTGACGATGTTGGAAAATAACAACACCTTGTTTGCTACCTTTCCTTAACATTCCCATTAATTTTCAGCTCAATGGCACCAGTGAAACTGGAGAAGAAGTTTAAAATATGTTTTTCAAGATGGCAACCATCATGGATTTCAGACATATCAGAAAAGTAACAACACTTGGTCAGGACCATTTCATACAAGTCTGAACTCAATCCCACTGGTGGAACTTGAGAAGAAGTTTAAAATGTCAAATGTTTATGCAAGACGCACAACGATGGCAAAGCACAATGACTTTAGGTCATCAGATGACTTAAAAAACTAAGTATAACATGTTATATGATTAGGATAAGAATATCAACACACTTCTGACAAAAAATTTATATATACATATACTTACATAAGTTGGCACTGTGTACCACTGAGATAATACAAGAGCAAAGAAAAGGAACGGCACACATGTCAGCAGGCCAAAGGCACACACCAGGGGATCTGCACGTGGATTTATTTTCTTGTAGCGCCGTGAAATCTCAGCACCCAATGCAACACCCACAAATCCAGCTAGCACCGTGATTATTCCAAAGGTGAATGCCACACTGAAAACAGAAATTAGTAAGAAAGGATGAAATATATGATAAGTAGTACTGAATACTCAATGAAAGTGAAAAAAAAACAATGAGAAATTACTTCTGTTAACAAATATGATAAAGAGATTGGAAACACGAGGTGCACATAATAATCTAGCATTTTACAAGATTTTCATTTTTTTAAGAGAGTGGTGAACTAATTCCAAGAGCCAGAGGGTCAGTAAAATGGAAAATGGACATCAAATTTCATTAACTACTTAAAAGGAAATACAAACAAATTTAAAGTCAACTTAACAATGGATCAATTTTGTTCTTTTTTTTTTCTTTTTTGGTTAAACAAAAAGAAAAAAGAAAACCAAGTTATTACACTATTCTGCCTTATAAATCAGTAACTACATATATAATCATTCATATGCAATGCAGAAACTATAAAATTTCACTTAAATCATAGCAACATAGCCAAACCATCTATTCACTAGTGAGGAGCTAAAAACATATGATTGTTATTCTTTTTCAATTCAAGTTCACCAGATCAATATTTACCATGCAAATCTATGGTAAAAATTTAGACATTGGCAAAAAATCTAGTATACAGTAGGATCACTTGAAAGCTGTGATCCCAACACATAATCAGAAGACTTCTGGTCTGAATATCCAGCGGTTTATAACAAATATCCAAATGTATTCTTACTGAAGTGAAGGACAAAGATCTCAACTTTCTCTGATTCCTCACATGAACCTGCAGACAAAGTATGATCCCACAACAGCCTCTATAACAATTTTAGTAAGTCTGAATTTTTAACAGAAGTGGTCTACTGGTAGATAAAGAGATAATACAAAAGCATTCCAGCTGTGTTATCATTTTGTAGCCAGTCAGCTAGTAAACAAAACTGAAAGAAAACCTACACTGCATTAGTTAAAGAGAAAGGCAATGAGGCAACTACTCTATCTTAATTACAATAGAAAAGGTAAACTGGGCAACTTATAGTCAAGAAAACTTATACAGAAAACTGCCACCGTCCAATGGTTGTGGTACCAATAAGAAAAGTAGCATTGTCAAAATACATCCAAAAATAAAGGGTTTAATTACTACCACCAATATGTACCAATAACTTTAACACTTTATTCATTTACGTGTATCATCAAAAGTATCCTTTTGTCTTTCTCTCTTAGATAAAAAATACTAAATATAGCACCATGCAATACTTTATCAATAAGTAATGATGAAGAAGTAAATGTCATGCACATATTACTGAGATTATCATCATATCATAACAAAAGTCAAATAATTACAATTTCCCAAACCCTCTCCCTCTAAATAAAAAATACAGCATGCACAACCAAATCTGTGTTTTTCAATACTTTTTTTGTAAACTTATAAAAAAAAACATCTATAAAGCAGAAAAAAAACCCATTAAAATTACAAATTGTGCATATTCTTTGGTATGCAAGGCTTAAAAACACCAGGGTTTTAACATAAAGCTGGAAAAAAAACTTGGCTGCCTCAAATCATACTTACCAAACCTTTAGAGGTTCTCCAGCACATAAATAGTTAGGCCTACCAAAGGATGAGCAAGGAAGTTAAAGTAGGAGTGGCCATGGCTACTATCAGTAAACAAGGTTTAGGTTCAGTATGAATGTTAAAAGATCAGTAACCAAGGTTAGTATCAGTAACTAAGGTTTAGGTTCAATATGAACATGATAAGATCCGTTACTAAGGTCAAGTATCAGTAACCAAGGTTAGTATCAGTAAACAAGGTTATGGTTTAGTAATTGTTAACACATCAGTTTCCAAAGTATCATTAACCAAGATTAAGGTTCATTATGAAGCTTAATTTATTGATAGCCAGAGTTAAGTACTAGAAACTAAGTTAGTTTCGGTAACCAAGGTAAAGAATCAGTATAAATGTTAAATGATCAGTAATGAATCTTTAGGTTCAGTATGAACGTTAAATGATCAATGATCATGGTTAAGTATCAATAACTAAAGTTTAGAATCAGTATGAACTTTAACTGATCAGAAAACACAATTAAGTGTCAGTAACCAAGGTTAATACCATTAACCAAAGTTAATATCAGTAACCAAGGTTATGTATCAGTAACCAAGCATAAGTATAAGTAACCAAGGTTACATATTAGTCATCAATATTAAGAATCAATAACCAAAGTTAAGTTTTAGTAAGCAAGGTTTAGCATTGGTGACCAATGTTTAGGTACAGAACAAAGGTTCAATATCAAATGGTTAGTTACCGTATTTAAAAAATGGTAAGTAAAGTTAAGTATCAGTACCAAAGATTAAGTATTAATAACAATACTAGTATTGGTACAAAAACAGGGTAGTTACCGGTATATATCAAGATTATGTTGGCAGCAACCATAATTGATCAGTGTCAAACTCAAGGTAAATAAATCATTGCTTTAGGTCAGAAGGGCAGTTACCAAAAATAACCAGCCAAATTACTGGAGTTAAAAAGACTGTAACCAAATGTGAGTAACAACGCACTATGTTCGATCAGAAACTTCTGTTCTTGATATGTAATTGTGAATAAGTAGCCTTATTTACGAAAATGTTATTATTTCAGTAATTTCTTCAATTTAATGGACAACACAAAACCATTTCAAGTGTGTTAGATCTTTCCATCACACTATCTATAACTTAATTATAGAATTAATTTTAACGAATACTACTTCCTTTTTTCATTTCAAAAAAGCAAAATGAAGAAAAAAAACTTGCTTTGTTCATGCAGTTTGCCTAACTAATTGATTAAATGTTTAAAAATGTTGAATTGATTATTATATCAATATATGACTGATGACTGACAATATTAAGCTATGAGACACATCATTGCGTTAACATATCTAGTAATATTATCCTCAATCTATCAGGTATATTTTGCATTGTGCCTGCCCTGTCATGTGGTGTCTGCCCTGTTGTGTGGTGTCTGTCCTGTTGTGTGGTGTCTGTCCTGGTGGAAAGTGTCTGTCCTGGTGGGTGGTGTCTGTCCTGTTTGGTGGTACCTGTAGTGTACCTTAAGTGCCGTGTACTTACCCAGCTTGAGATGCTTCTTTTCCCTGAGCCTTAATGGAGTCATACATAAAAAGAGGAGCCCACAGTGCCAGGGCACCTGTGGTAAACGTCACACAGGTAAATCCTATGGTTGCCAACACAAAACTGGGACTGTAAACAAAACAAAATAACAAGAGAATATGAACACTAAATCTCAGCAATTTTAGAGAAGATTCTAATGTAAGGCTTTCAGTAAAGTGGTTAACATAGCTTTCAGAAACTGTTTCATGAAACATTTTTTTTTCCTAGTTTCTTTTACTTTTTTTGAAGTTCAATATTGTGAGCTGAGATTTACAAACTTTTTCATCTGTACAGTCTTTTTTTAACACTGAGATTTTCTTCAAATATTGAATAAATTACTTACCCAGAATAAACTCAAGTATGATGCTTTTCTGATTTAGAATAAAACTGAACTCTATAAAAAAAAATTCCAAAAGTTTACAAAAATTTCTGTTTTGAAAAGACAGGCTTAATAACATGACAATTTCATCGATTGATAATTCTCGGGTCAGACATGAATCTGTAATGAATGTCAAACCACACATGGATGATACTTACATCTTCATGACCTCCTTGAGGTCTGTGAGGTAACTTGTATTGTGGAGTGTAACTCCTCCTTCAGACATCCCTCGCTTGGGCTCCTTGAGGACAACAAGGATCAAGATTACACACACCACACCAAGAACTGGAGTTACCTGGCAAAACAAATTACATCTTACAAAACCAAATTTCATCAGGATAATATTTATATCAACCAGGTATGTTAAAATTTGTAAATGCCAAACCAAAACCAGTACAACACAACAGAGTCCTAATGTAGATCTTGAATTCTATCCAAGAATGCATTAATACTACCAGAAATGTTTGAAGACAAGAATATTTGGCAAAGAACAATGAGAGCCTTAAGTCTCATGAAACCATGTCTTAGTAGCTTGAATGAAAATATTCAAAGTTGATAAAGCTATGAAAATGTGATGAAGAATACTGGTCCTTACCCGTAAAGCCCATTGCCAGGCTCCTAAAGCTTTAGCTATATTAGAACCCACGATGTAACCCAGGCCACTGTAATAAAGCACAAGCAAGTATAGATAAGACAGTATGGGGTAGTGTATCATATCTCCACAGTAATATGAAAACAAGTGCAATGCATGCTACACAAAATAGAGGTAACACTTGACCTTTTTTCAAGGGATTAATGTTTCAAGACATCCACATACAATTTCAAAAGAAAAGAATGATAAAAGATTGAATGGAAAAGGCATGTTTTAGAAGTGTTGTAGCAGATTTCTTTTGTTACTTTATTGCATCTTTTCACTATCCAACAGAAAGTTCAGTGCCCCAGACACCTCAAAAAAACTCAGGAGATAGACATATTACAAGATAATGAAATAACATTGTTTTTTTACCATGAAAAGCTGACTGTTTGTAGTCTCTTTAAAGTCTCTTGTGAGTCCCCTTACTGCCCATTGGAAGTCTTTTAATAGCCCTTAGAAAGCTCCTGTACAGGGTCTTTTGTGGCCGATTATAATAACATGTTACAGACTACAATAGGCAACCTTATACAGATGTACCTAGGAAACAGTGTAAAGAGATACAAACCTTCCAACAGGAATGGCGAAGTAAAATATCATGAGCATTCTGGACCTCATGCTTCCAGTAAAAAGGTCTGCTATGATGGTTGGGGCAATGGTGGAGTAACTTGCCTCTCCTACACCAACCAAGGCTCGCATTAATGCAAATGCATAAAAATGCTGCAATAAAACAGAGATTTAATACTTAAAATCATTGAATTAAAAACAAGTACTCATGGAGTTTTGTGCCTTGCCATCCAGCTTGGCTCCTTAAATGAAACATTATGTACTAGAAAAAAGTCTCCCTCACATAAAATTCAATGTTTTCATCTAATAGTATAACAGTATTATAAACATGAAAGCTTGTACGTCAATGCAAGCAATGTTAAACCCTGTAGACAAGAAGACAAAGTAGGTGAGGGTCAAACTGCAATGAAAGTTCCACATATACAGCAAATTTATATGTTGCAATTATGTGCAGTTTTAAGAACCTACACCAGGTAATACTCTTGAAATATTGTTCAATTTTCTTTTCATTAATTTTAACATCACATTAATATGAAGGCAAATGGAAAATAGGTGCATTTTTGAGTTTGTGAAATTAATTGCAATATATGTTACCAATTTAACTTTTAACAACTGATCTTTGGTAATCCATTTAAAATTTTGTCAAATGAATTTTTGAAGAGATCTGTTTGTAAAAGTTATGAAAATTTTCTATAGTTTGTCTATTATTCATAAATATTGCTTATCGGAATCTTGCAGGAAACTAAATAAATTATCTACCTGGGGTAATATAGGATTATTTTTGAAAACTTATAATAATGAAACCCTCATTAAATAGGTCAGATCAGCATACGTAATTACACATGACTGATCAACAAGCTGAAGTGATAAACAACAAGCTGAAGTGGTAAATCATAAGACATGCTTTATTGATACTGTATTTTCAATCTATCTCAAGGCCTGTTGTTAGTAAAACCGTGGGTACCGTACATTCTTCCCCTATCAATGTATCTATATTGAATAGCGTTTGAAAACTAGTGGTACAAGTTGAAACCTTATTTAAACGTACTGGGAAACACTGTATTGTATAATATAATATTCCAACCACATCATTTTTGTACTGAATTTCTATTTTAAATGGCAAGTATCCATTCCATTTGTAAATAAGAGCTACTAATCAAAATCATTCCTAATAAATTACGGACATGTTTGAAATTTAGATAAAAATGTGAAAATGACATCTTAAGAAACTAGTTCTGCAGAAATTAATGATATATATGGCAATTGAGCTTTGAACAGTAAATCTTTGAAGATACACTGCAGTAACACATGTCTACTACAAACACTTACATCTCTTGGTATCATTGATCCCAAAAACGTAACAGCTGACCAGAACAATATACCAGCAGCCATTAAGTATTTTCTCGTAAATCTATCACCAAGGAAACCAAATATAGGAGAAAACACCATGTATGTTATTACAAAAACTGTCTGTATAAGGCCATCTTCTGAGTTCTCTAATTGGTAGTAGTCTTGGATATCTTTAAGTACACCTGTTGATAGATAAGAGACACATCATGATTATGTTATCAGAGTCCAGACATGATATCAACAAGTGATGAATTTTCATGGTAATCTGATTTACTTACAAATTATTAATACCTATATGTAAATATTATACAATTACTGACCCATTTTCAGGTGAATATGAGAATTTATAAGCCCCAGGTGATATATCTCTACTCACTAGTGAAGATGATGTAAGAACAGTTTGTGAAATCAAACCAAGCAGCAAGGCTCTAAGAAATATCTCCGATATCTTATATGTAATCTGATACAGCAATGTGATGGTTAGATTTGATATGAAAGCATTTATATAAAGTACAGTACAAAAATACTACCAAGTCAAATCCTGACATTGTTTGTACATTAAGGTAATAACATTCGAGAATGGAAACCAACATTAGTCCTCTAGAGTCATCAATCCTGAATTGTAGTCTGGACATGAAAAATAACATAAAACAAGATATCCAACTATTGATTTTTTCAAAAACTTTTCCAATACAATGTAAAGAAATGAGACATTTGTATACCATATTGAATTAATTCATCACAAATTATAAAGTATCTGTGTCTGGCATTTCTAGACCAACATATTAATCTGGCAATTCACACATGTGTCTTAATAAACCCAGCATTATATAGAGCTATTCCAAAAATTGCACACCAGTGTTCTTTGATTGTCCTGTAAGAAGTCTAGATCTGCTCCTAGACTTTGTATCAGAAGTATTGCCTTGTATTTCACCTTATATGTAGTGATAGAAAATCAGCTGAATTCGGATAGACTTAAGACGTTATTAATCCAGTACATAATCAGCTGGCTGTGTATTTAATAGTGCATTCTCTGCTGTAGTTACATTTTTATATTTTGTAACTGTAACCTGAAGTACCTCACTTACCTAGAATTTGCACAATATTAATATTACTGTCAATAGCCATCTTTTATTATGCATAATACAAATTTTGTTTTTGCTTTAACACAAAACATAATGCAATACTAATGATCAAGTATGAAAAATTATAATCACATTAAATGAAGTTAAGTTATTAGATGATTCTATCTGATCATGGTCCTATCACTACTAATTAGCCAAGGCTCTCGATCTGTCAGATTTGTGACTGAATCCTAATGCAAAATGGTATCTTTTTTTCCCAATTTAGACTCCAAGTTTTCCCAATTCTAAGGAAAACGCTGCTATTTTTCCCAATTCTAAGGGCCACGGGCCCCAGTTCAAAAATAGGGTGTGAGAGCCCTGTTTGCATACTGTGTGCTTACAATAGCATTAAAGGAGCGTGCTTAATAAACATAATTATCACATAAAAAATGAAACTTGGGTAATAGTAATTGACACTGTTTTGTCATTAATGTCTGATAGTATAAAGTTGACAAACCCTGAGACAGTTATATAATTGTAGACGTTGGGGATATCATCACTATGATTTATTGTTACAAATTTCATCTGAATAACCAAAAAATAAGATGTATATAATATATATAGTCTATATCTAAGGCCATCAAAGTGAAACCAATGAAATTAACCTGTTTTTAAAAACAGAGTAAATCACATTCATGCCAAGCACCAGACAGGAATCAATCAAACATAAGTCTCTGTGGCTTGACAAATTAGATAAATAAAGCAACACCGAATTTCTCCTTTTATCCTACCCCTCCCAACTTCCTTCCTGTTTTTCATGATATTTAATTCCCCTGTCTGTCTTTCTACTCAACCTGTATTATTTCTTTTAAGTGTGGATGTGAAAGAATAGGAAAAATAAACCAAAGCACTTTAATGTATAATGTCTCTTTTTCAGAGAAAGAAAATGTGATTTAAAGATTTAAGATTTAATCCCTGAATCTCTCTTATTACACAATCTGTGTTATTTCTTTTAGAATGGATATGAAACAATGGAAAAAAATACATTGCTGCTGAGACAAAGCCACAGGCCACACCAACCCAATTCTTTTACAGTATTACCAGAACTATTCATAAACAGCAGCACTTTAAGGTATAATGTCTCTTTTTCAGAGAAAAAAAATGTCTGCACATGTTGTCAAAGATAATAAGTTCAAGTGCTTTCTCTCAAACACTAGATTGTTCCCATCTTGAAAGAATAAAAACGGAAATAAAAGGAGTGTTTTGTTGAAAAGATAATAGGATTATAGCTAATAAGTCGAACAATAAAGAACATCGGTGCTGTTTTTGCACCAACATAATCAAAAGCAACAGAAAACATGCATCTCTCAGTATACAAATTATCACAGGCAGCTATAACACATATTTAATACGAGCAGAGATTAAAGTTTATAAATAATAATCTAGTGCTATATGGTTGGAATTTTTCTTCACCTGCTACTGTATATCTGTCCATGTAGTTGAGAAGATTGATGCACAAAAGAATTGCGACTGATGCATATGCTGTAGCTCTCGATATGGAATCGTTATTTTCTGATGCCACAACGACATGGTCGGGAACTTCAATCTCCGGTCGTCGTTGATTGCCATCGTCATCAACGATTGGGGCAGTATCTGAAAAATCAACAGGCATATCATCCAGTTGAACGGTGTCGTCGAACGGAGGGATGAATTTTCTCATTTGTCCTGCGTAAACATATCACATGGGCAAAGTCGGCGGAACACTGACTGTCAGTCACAAGTGTGTTGTAACCTTAGTAATCAAGTGCTTATCAACGAGTCTTCAAGTCCTACTCAAACGCGTTTCGAGAATCTTTAATGTTTGTTACCGGAAGTAGCGTGATTCAGGAAGCAGACGCGCTACGCTGAATTTTAATCCTCGTTGAGCCGTGGGCATGTCCGTTTATGATGACGAACTGGTTTGTCGAATATTAAATGTAACATTACAGACAGAAATCGATACAGGCATCGAAAGACTTTTTAAGGCGCGTCAGAAAAACAAATAAGCATAAGGTCTGCGACGTTTACTGAGCACTGTTTTGTGAAACCGATACACGAATGTCGCTTTTGTTCTTTATCAAAATCTTTTTCTTAAAAATTCGCGATAATTCGCTTAGACAATGCATGATATATGACATCACAGACAATAGTATATCTATGCCACAATGACATTTTTCAGTTACGCGTTCATGGGTTTTGTATGTGTGTTTGTGTGTCATCACTTTAGATAATTGAATGATCACCTATTCACAGATTTTGAAATTATAAATCTTATTCATAATAAACGTACAATTTCTTCGCGTGTCGGTGTCGGGTCAGACTTGGCATGCGCATAGTGTTGGAAACAAAGCGTGATTGTCTAGGTACTTCTTTACACTTTAGACAAATTTTACTTCCATACATAAACTGGCATTAGTAACAAATTACAGGCTACATCACTGAAGCCTTTTCTCTAGAAAAGAAATTAAGCTTACAATTTTTTCCAGTGCAGCCTCGCACATAAAACTATACAACATTCAAATAAATTTGGCGCGGCAAAGACAATTCGTATTGTTATGAAGATGCTAATACTGAGCCCGGCCTTTCCTCAACAATACGACAACAAGATGTAAACACCAGACGATACGCGAGTAGATAAATAATTGACAAGTGCGTTCACAAGGACACGGACAGACAGAGATACGATAACTGAGTATGCATGAGTATTTATACATTCTTATGACCTTGTTATTTTCCAAATCCAGAGACAAAATTCAGAGAACAAAGCCAATACATTTTTTTTCGTTGTTGAATACACCAGTCTTTGTTAAAACTGAAACATCTTCCATGTATCTAATATAACTAATGTCTATATTTCTTACAGAAGTGATATATAATCACTTCTGGCATTCATCAGATAATATTGATATCAAATAACACAAACTCGTACGTTTAAGCGTATTTCGACATGGCTTAGTATTCAGTCATGTCATCCGGCTGTTGGAATTTAACAAATTCATGCTGAATATATTTTCTTTTAATATTTATCGGCACTAAGTGAAATTAATTTAGTCGGAACCCTCAATGTAGGTCTTTGATTTTCTCTAATGCCTTGCTATTTTAAAAGCCTTATCAAAGGCTTCAATAAATTTGGCTTGGCTAAGACAATTCGTATTGTAATTACGATGTTTATACTAAGCCCAATGTTAATACTAAGCCTTTTCCCGGCAATACGACAACAAGATGTAAACACCAGATGATACGCGAGTAATAACACGTATCAGCTCAAAACAGCAAAAAGGTACAGTAAAATATAGCAGTAGATGTGTTTGGCTGGCTTCACCAGAGACTTCAATAACGTCTGTTTTATGTTGGAACGGCATGAAAGCTCTCGCAGGTAACCAATAAGAGTTCATTGGAGTTAGCCTTTTGAGTTGTACTTACATTTTTATATGTTTACTCGTTTGTTAGCCGGGAATTAATATATACTTCGATACTCCAGGGGTTACCGTCATTTTGCTCCAGCACTGCGCTCCTGGAACATTTCATGGCTAAATTGACATCCTCGTTACTCTGGGGGTTACGCTCAATGTTGCCTAACAGGGATGCACAGAGCTTAGCAAGGATGCACAGAGCGAAAGTGATCGTAACCCATGCAATATTGAGAATTGAAAATTGAAGACAAATGCACATGATTTTATTGGTCTAGAGCGTGGTCCAGGCGGGAAAACCTGACCAATCACAGATTGATACGCTCCTTTGACGATTAGAAAGGAATGACACCAATCTTCAAAGGCATTAAAGAATACACTACCCTACTCGTCTTATCTGCAAGGCGCCGCACATGGAACCTTAATTGTTTCCATGGAATTTCCTAGGAGTGCAGAGAGCAGTAGTGAGCGTGAGTATCGAGGATGTAGTGATCGTTCCCCCTGGAGTATCGGGGGTGCAGTGTGTGTTATATCCGGAGTATCGAGGGTGTAGTGTACGTTATATCTGGAGTATCGAGGTTGTAGTGATGGTAACACTGAAGTATTAAGGATGTAGTGATGGTAACCCCTGGAGTATTGAGGATGGACTGGCTGTAATCCCTGGAGTATCGAGGATGTAGTGATGATAACCCTGAAGTATTGAGGATGGACTGCCTGTAACCCCTGAAATATTGAGGATGAACTGCCTGTAACCCCTGAAGTATCGAGAATGTAGTGTGTATAACTCCTGGAGTATTGAGGATGTAGTGAGTGTAACCCTTGGAGTATAGAGGATGTAGTGAGTGTAACCACTGGGGTATCGAGGATGTAGTGAGTGTAACCACTGGGGTATCGAGGATGTAGTGAGTGTAACCCTTGGGGTATCGAGGATGTAGTGAGTGTAACCACTGGGGTATCGAGGATGTAGTGAGTGTAACCCTTGGAGTATCGAGGATGTAGTGAGTGTAACCACTGGGGTATCGAGGATGTAGTGAGTGTAACCACTGGGGTATCGAGGATGTAGTGAGTGTAACCCTTGGAGTATCGAGGATGTTGTGAGTATAACCCCTGGAGTATCGAGGATGTAGTGAGTGTAACCACTGGTGTATCGAGGTGTAGTGAGTGTAACCACTGGAGTATCGAGGATGTAGTGAGTGTAACCACTTGAGTATCGAGGATGGGCCAAGGGTTTTGACTGTATAGGAACCAGCCAGATGACTTCACACTGTTACGAAAGGACAGTTATTATTGGCTGTGTGTGCAGAATAGCAAGCGGGCAAATTAGTTTCCCCATCCAAACAAATGCGTCATTTGATTATTATTTCTACCATTTTAATTCTTAATCGAACCCAAAGTGTTGCTACGAATCTTTGGATCAGATGACCTGAAAATACTAGATCTAAACATGAACAAATTAATCTGGCGAGGATATATTTTGTAACCCATTTGTAGCCCATGTCATGACAAGCCACTTCCTCTTTCATGTTGTTAGAGATTTAGAAATAAAATCGCAGATATACGAGCGGAATTTATAGTAAATAAATTAAAATGAAATTGGAGGTCTGCCATACATATCTAATCAGAAGGACCTGAAATAGGTATGTAGGTTCTATGTTAAAGAATCTGAAATCAGATTAGAAATAGGTATGTATATTCTATGTTAAAAAATCTTAAATAAAATTAGAAATAGGTCTGAAGATTCTATGTTAGAGAATCTGGAATAAAATCATCGGAGTGGTGTCAGTAGAATCTACGGTTGAGAATCTGAACTATAATTTGCCATGAAAATGACAATATTAAGAGAAACAAAAGCACAGTTTGCCAATATGAACACTTAAGAGACACAAAAACAAGACTTGCAAATACATCGTAAATAAAAGGGTCCAAGATTTCACTATTTAGATTTTTAAACTTCCCATGACAATTAGACAAGGTTGTCCACTTTTGGTCATACTTTTCTGCCGAACATTCTGAAAATTATCACTCTCCATTTTCGGTCATCCACGGTATGCGTATACAGGTCAGATGAAGTAAATGTGGTCCATCGAAACTGACTTTGATAAAATTCATAATCTAGAGTCTCTCGTGATAACTTACTGCATCGTTTATCTGATATCTCCATAACCGAGGACGATAACGAGAACCTTTTAAGTTTGAGAAAAACAAATCACCAATTGCATTGTAGGAACATTCCTGTGAGATGCTACAATAGACATTTTATTTCATTACGAAGATCTTAGAAAGGAGTTATAGGCCTCGGTGTACAGTTTCCACGACATCACATGATGCGAATAAACGACCTTTCGATTTGCCGAATGGAGCAACACAATAGACTTATAACCCGTTTTATCATTAATTGATAAGACGAAAAATGACAATATCTCGATAACATATAACTAGTGGTCTTTACATATTAGTCTTTTTATATACTCGCTTTATAAACAAAATTTACAATGGCGTCAATGACGTCACAATATACCTTTTAAAATGAAAGCGTCTGCAGATAAATTACGCGGTTACACTTCATTGAATAACAAGTGGCAGTTAACTAGTTATACGATATAATAGAAATGAATGGGTATATAGCATTAATACATGTACATACTGCTAGTTTGAGTAACCTATATTCCAGGCTAACTTAATTTTAGTATCAAAGGTATGTCTATGGGTTTGTTTATTTCTTCATTCTCTTGCGCGTATACACACACGAAAATCAAATCATGCTTTTGTTTTATTTTTCCACTGAAGGGAAAATGATTGAAAAAAATAGAAATTGGAAAAGGGCTAGCTGTAATTGGCTATAATGTGTTTGTAAATATGGTTTTAAAGCCATGTGGTTCAATCATCGTGTATTGTTTACCAATATTCACAAACACTTGTGTGACATTAGTAATGTTTACTTTCGATTGTGACTCCTCGATATATCTGTGTTCGTGTTATCAGTTGATGTATCCCACAGACAACCGACTCGCTCTACTATACTGACAGGGTTAGTAGTTTGTTCTAAATTGCTTGTTATGACCTACATATAGACGTTCATTATGAGACATTAGACGAGCCTTATTTGGTAAATCTAATTAGATAGTTTGGATTAACTTTAGTTTATTGAATAAAAAATATCAGAGAAAATCTGTATGTGATTCTATTTGTATGTTAAACGTGCCGTGTTCTCCTATCTTAAGGTGTATTTTGTTAACAAGAGGGACAACAGATCTCAGATCCATTTTTATTGGACATAACAACACGTAAAAAAATCTAAATATAAAGGACCTGATACAAATTTAATTTGATACGATAGTAATACAACAGGCCTGTGTTTAATTCATTTTAGATAGACAGTTGACAGCTAAGTCGATGAAATATTGTTAATCACATTTTAAAATGCATCTAGCAAGTATGCGAAAAATTGTTTTTTTTACAGATTAATGAGGTGTTGGTACTGTGTATATTTACGTATTTTGATTTGACGTCACATTGCATTCGACCCCGTGTGCTTATGACGTCACAGCAGGTCTCTTTGACGATATCTCGGTTACATGATAAGAAATCTTATTTTGAAAATAAGTTTAAGGATTGGCATGGAAAATTAGCGTTACACTTGTCAACAATTTGATTATTTTAGCCCTATGACCTCCGTCCTTCAACTCGTTTCAAGTCTCAGAAGATGATATAGAAACCCGCATACCATGTGGTTCGGAAAAACCAAAAAGACTAAAGACAAAAGATAAAAAACTACCTGAAATAATTTTGATTAAGCATTGGACTGTCATTGCACAGCATTTCTGGCTGTACAAATGAAAGAGATCTGCAGGAAAACGCCATAAAGCACACCAGCAACAACTTGCCTGCAATGTCTTGTCATTTATATCGGCTGTAAATGTCGTAACAAAACGAGTAAAAGATTATCCCCTACACGCGCTGCTACTAATATAATTAATAATCAGTAAATGTAATGTGTCAAACGGGCCAGTCATTTTGACGGCGCGCCGTTGCTGTTTACATTAAAATGATCGCGAGATTTTCTGGTTACTTTGATTTATAGTTGTCAGACTACGTAAACGTGTAGCTAGGACACAAAATAACCCTTGTTCGGTTTTTTTATAAATGTGCTGTTACAGACTACAATATCATGTATGATGCTTTCTTATCTTTCATATCGTAGAAAAGTTGCTGTCGTTTTGAACAAAATTTTTCACTGCTATTTTATAATCATAATAATCTCTTTTACACATGAAGTTATTAAAAAATACAGATCCGGATATCTGGAACAAAGACATCATTCCTTATTCAAAAGTATGAACAAAATCATTTTGTATGTCAATTCAAAATTCTTTGTATTATCAACAATGACGTGGTCAATCGTGGTTGTCGTTTCTCCACTCCACGTGGTACCAGGGACCACGCGTGTACACGTGTGCTGTCTGATCGTACGATATTCCTAATATCCTATATTCTTAAGATCACCATCTAGTTTTCATTCATGATCACCACTGTTCATGCTCTCATCCTATCTGTGTCCTTGTCAACAATCTGTTCAATGCTGTTACTTTTATTTTGAAATTCGTAAAACAGAACCTCTCTTATGATTTGGCATATAGTAATAAGGCTTCCTGACAACCACGTGTTGTGTTGCCAGATAAATGTGTTACATGCTGTAAGGTAAAATACTCACTCTTCTCCTCCCCGAGTTTTACCTCCTCCAACTCTAGCCCCTTGTTAACAAAGCCGCCGTTCTCAACGCCAGAATGTTCTTGCACCATCTTCAAAGTTGGCGTAATTGTTCAAGATATTATCACCTTTCGTGGAACATTTGTATTTTTTCCCAATATTAAAATGCTGTGACCACATTGGTCCGCTCGGTAACTCCCACCGCTACAGGTAAATCTTATCAGACTGTTGGTATATAGAGAGCGTGTGTGTACGCCGATCCGACGTATTCACAAAGATAACGTAAAGCACGAGTTACAACGATAGGCCCACAACAATGATGAGATATAAATCCACCCTTTGTACGGGCTATATATATATAACCGATATCAGCATCATTTGTTGAGTACATGATATTGTTATTTTGCCATATATATATATTTATATCTTTTCAATAGATTGTAATTTGTTTATAGATCACCAATAGTGAAATCGATATTCTGATCTCCTAGATTTCAATAATACATATAGTTCGTGTAAAATATAAATTATATGATGACGTGAGTCGATCTATATACAAATTATTGTGAGAAACTGCATTCATATTGGTTATGCACCAACAACTTTAAAATAGAAAGTTTCGCACTCAGTATTAACCGTAAAACATACAATCATATAATTATGACGTAAAAAGCGTGCCGTGACAATGCCCAGAATGTCACGCTCCATCTATTCCATTCGGATGATTGATGGGGTCTCGTAATACATCAGATCTAGTTTAGTATATAATTTTCAGTTAAAGCCAAATTGCAATTCTAAATCGACAATTCGGAATTGACCTTGCGAAAATAACTCAACGCGAAACATCAGAACTATGAAGGTTAGTTACGGTCGAATGAAATTAAAACATAATCTCGCTCTCTCGACCCAAAGCAATTAATGAGAACATGTAAAAAACGGCGAAAAGTGAAAACAGATATAATTCCCCAATCCATTGTTATATGGTATTGTTGTCGTGTTTGTCACATCCTCGAGTAAGGAAACTGTACACAGTAGGATGGTATACAGTAAATTAGACAATCAAGTACCGAGTTCAGTCATTAATTGATCAGACAATCGATTGGGTTTTATATAACTGGATCCCTTCATAAAATATGTTGCACCAGATTTTAAAAACGTTCGTATCTAAAATTCTGTAGATATTAACACATTTTATGGTTTGTGGAGATGTAGGAAGGTATCTGTTGAGTGTAAAAAAAATTCGTATGGTTGCATTTTGGGCAAAAATGATAGACAATTTGAGTAACAAATTGAAATGTCTGGGATAAACTTTATCTATTTTATAACAATTGCACAGAAAAGAGCTTTTAACTTATATCAAACACCCTTGTTCTGGTAGGGAGCATGGACAGGAAAATCATAGTATACAGGTTAATAAATTGTACCATAAGAAAACTTTATCTTATCCGTCAAACTCTATCCAAGTGAAGGTATCAGAAAGCCGTACGCATAATACAAGATACTTATCTAATTTACTCTCAATTAATTGTAGAACTCAGTTTACAAAGGCTCGTTTTTAAATTCCTCGGTACCATTCTGGAATGAATTACCAGTAGATATTTGTGAAAATCAGTTTCTCATTATATTTTTTTTTTTTTTTTTTACATATTTCTATATCGGAAGAAGATATATTCAAATTTGATATACACAATTAAGACTTAAAGAAGGGAATCTAAACAACATTTATAAGAAAATGGAGGAAAAGTCCGTGATGTTACCATGAGTTGGCTGTAGGTACCCACCATATTTGACTAAAACCAACTTACAATCGCCACCACAGAGATAGAGAATAGACTAAAGAATCACAACCTTGCACGAGTTTCCATTTGATACGCGAGTTTTTAATCGATAATTGATATTTAATCCGACAAATATTGTAGAAACTATATCTATGGTGCTGACTAGCCTGTGTCCTTTTTCAAGACACTTTTTTAGCATGCGACTTACCTCCCGTATGTTGTTCATGGAGGTAGCCACTCGCCATACACGAGGATCCCGCCTCAATCACGGGACAGTAAACCAAACAATCACCCCCATTTTCACGTCACACAATGTGATACATTTTGTGAGTTTATGCTGTCATTTCATGATCCATATCTTTTGTCCAAATAGATAATTTTTACACATTTGTAATACGCATGTTTTTTATATTGCTAACAAGGCCATTTGGTATGTAATTTAATGAAACGATCTTTAAGCATTTCCATAAGTTTAGCGAGCCTTTGGTGTGATACAATGAAAAAAAAAATCCGCAATGAGCATTTATCAAGCAAATGTGATACAAAATGGACATTTGTTCGTTAAACTTCAATCATGTATATGTATATGGTCGCCTTTGTTTATACGTCACAATGCTGTCTGCGAATGTGTGACGTCATTTGATGATCTCAGTAAAATGACGTCACAATAACCTCTTGTATACCCTTGTAATACGCAAAAAATATGACATGGATGCATTCACTAAATAACAAAACAATCACGTGATAAAAGTAAATATATGTATGTTTATAGACAATTCTGCAGCAGACGACAATAAAAATGTCGAATCCTTCTGGCTATTGTTCTAGTGGTAGGAAAGTATCGTCTATGAAATAATGGCATCCCTGTGAAGTGCATTTCGCCACAACATTAGAAAGAATATTAAGTTTTTATGTATCGGACCTTCGGAGTAACGGACCTTTATTGCCAAGTATGTAAAATACAATAGTCGGTATGTATATTGACGATAACAGTGTACCTAGATATGTACCCTAGTCTTTAATTTATCTTTATATGGTCACATAAAGATATATAAAAGGCCAGAATTAGTTGGAGATATCTTATCATATATATGTTACAGTGTTTCAAATATTTATTTCAGATAGAAAGAAAATATATAGAATGCATTAGATTTCAGTTTAACTTACCCAAACACAATTTAAGTACAAAAGATACATCAGAAGCATACTATCTCTAACAAATAAAAATCTGAAGATTTAATTACCTGTACTCCCATGCTGAAAAAAATATTATTATGAAAATTTATCAAATTGGAAGTGATGTCATTGATGTGAGGCTTTACCATATATGGTTAATTCCCAGTTAGCACTACGCATGCGTCGATAATAATAACACAAGAAACATGGCGGTCGCAGGTCCTTCAGAGGGTTAGTCGAGGGATATTAGTCTTGATGATGGCGACCCAGAAACCCGGAGAATGGGTGCAGTCCCTCATCAATCGATTTGATGCACAGGTAAGATTGGCAGGCTGTATTTCGGAAGACAAAAGCGGGAACTGAGCTCGAACTGCCCAGCTGCATCGCGAGCCTATCCTGTGAAAATTTATGAATGAATGTCACTTACCTTCGACGCGGTCACGTGGTAAAACTACATTGTTGGTCACAATTTTTCGACATGTTTCTCGAGAGTTAGACAGTATTAGTGATTTCCAGAGTTCATTGATGGGGTTTAGATATGCGTTTTTATGATGGCTGTCCTGCGAGTCATGACATTGTAGGGGAATATAGAACGGCGTGCGTGGGTGGGAGCCAAACCTCCGTTAGCACTGTACTTCCAGTAGGTCAAACTTATCAATGGGATAAATGCGATCGTGGTGTTTATATTGTGGCCACGCTCTACCGCCCACAAACTACACCTCGCCATGTGTATTATTGACTACGTTTTTATGCATGACCTAGCAGTTTCCGACTGATATTTTAAAAACGATTTTTGCGTTTTCGTAGCCAGTGCAAATATCGGTCATTATGATAATGATGTTTTTGTCAAAGGCTCTACACAGTGGTACTGATGCTGAGTGAACAACAGATGCTGCGATTCAATATTGTCATGGTTACAAACATATCGACGTGTCAACCAGCTCAGCTGTTTGGAATCATTTTCAAAGCTCAAAATATTAAAGCAGCACAGGAAATTTGAGCTTCATTGATAATCCAATGCTGGCTATAGTCTATGTCAAGGCAGCTATCATTTGCATAATTTCTGTCCCTTGTCATCGGAGCTGATCAGAATACATCTGTTTATCATAATGCAAAATCCTTAGCAGAATTTCTGACTTTCTTATATTATAAAAGAATGATAAAGCAAAGAAGATTTATATGTTGCATAGTATTACAACTTACAATGTGCAGCAAAGATATGTGTATATTACATGTTTGCCAGCAAAGTATATATAGAGAAATATCATACTGTTAAAAGTGTGAAAAATAACACATTTTTGTGATTAGAGTCCATACCCAAAAAAAACACAAAATGAGAAACCTGGAAGTGTTGCTTACTAGTAATACAGTCTTCAATTCCATGGTAGACATTCATTTCCATGGAAGTCGGCAAACATTGCAAGCCAGTTACTCAAATTACCTTATCAGCAGTAAAACTTTTTCCGTAACCTAACATTTTGAAATTGGAGCTAGTTATTTCAAGAGGATTCATGTCACCGACAGCATATTTTCAGCTGCAAATTTATTTAATATGTTTTTGTATTTTGCATGAGTGCGCAGAGATACTAAAATATCAGACATATTTGTGAAATACATTTGTTTTTACTGAAGACACTATTAGATATCCTTTAGTTATTTTGCATAATTGTTTTCAAAAATATGTTTTTTCTTTGAATCTCATTTTGCAGGATGGAGATGAAGATTTGAAATAAGTAGTATCTGTTTCACCAATGTGTAGATTTACTGAATTGTTGCCTTAAACCTTAACATACATGTCAGTGTTAGTAGATCAGGAGGTAAAAATTAATTTTATACAATCACATAAGGAAGTATATGCGAATTGTATATATGTGCACAGCATATATTCATCAATTGACAAAAGCAGATAAAACACAGGAAATCATCTGATTTATTTAAACATAATTACATCATCATTGGTATAAGGAAAGTGGCTTTTTGTGGTGAGTTAAGTTTATGTACATGTTTTAGGCCTATATTTGCTTGTTCTTGTTTAACTTTGGCATTGTAATGAGGTTGCATTTACTATCAATATGAATGCAGTCTAGGTGACTGATAAACAGAATGTTAGACACCATGATTATTTACCAGTCGTCCAGATAGAAATCATACTGGAAATCAACACAATCTGATGACAACTCAATAGTAAACAGTGTCAGTTTAACAAGAAATAATTCAACAATTCTCAAAGAGAAATTAATTCTCTGAAATGTTACATATCGTTCTTCTATAATCATATACTTTACATACATTCTTGTCATATCTAAACAAATTAAATAATTCAGTATTAGATAAAAATATTTGATATATCGTGTGAGATATATGATTAACAAGATTTCAAGATCCAATCTAACTTTATTTTACTACTTTGACACACTTAAGTAACAGTACAGGTTTTCAGGTGGTACCATAGATAACAGGTATAGACTTATTGATGTTCCCAAATCTGCAACTCATTCAATAGGGTAGTCATAAAAAGATACTTTGTTGCCATGTCAACATTCAAATGATGTCACATTGTTTAAAATATTGTGTAGTATGCATTGGATAGCATTTTAGTTTATTTAAGTGTTTTTGATAAATACAACTTTTACATGAATGATAAATTTACCACAGATACTTAACTTTTGTAGCTTGTGGTGTATCAGCACCAACACTGGATGGTTCGATAGACTAGTAAAATCTGTTCCTGGAGTTGATTATTATATTCAGTAATTACATAGAAATAAGTGAAATAAATTTGCTGTACACAGATGCTCCTTTTGTGAAATGTTTATTAGCTGCTTTTGCACTGGAGTAAATAAAGAACACAAAAGGGTTTCAGAATCCAGGAGCAGAATTGATAAAACATGGCACTTTGCTTTGTTATTTTCTTGAATAAGTAAAAGTAAATGGGACGCTTGAATGGAAACTGCATTCAATAAAATGAATTATGATATGTAGGATCAGTTTTGGAATCATATGTACTAAGGTATTCTGTAAAGTTGTGTTTATTTGGTGAATAATGTACATGTGCCCTAATTAGAAATAAAGCTGATAACTATGTGAATAACTTGAGAAATTAGATTCCTCCCACACAAAGGCAATAGGAATCAGGTTGAATTTACTGGAAAATGTTGCACTGATGAACTGTAGGTAATGCAGCTCCATTTTGAAGTCATTTGATCCATTATATATTGTATACAGATCATTTAAAACAGTGTAGCATTGCAAGCTATGTAGATTGTAGGCATGACCGTTTTTTCCAAATAACATTATTAATAATGTCATTTACACCAATGCAGACATTCTCCTTTTATAAATAATTTATCAAATCATATTATTTGGGCACTCTCAAGGCTCAGCATTAACTTTTCTCTCACTTGTCCATTAAATGGATTTAAAAACCACTTGTCTGATTATTAAATGCACTTGTCAAAAGGTTAATCTCCATTGTAGCCAAAGAGAACATCAGTTTAAAAAAACTACAACAATCATGATGTGAGATTTTTTTAATGTTTCTAAAACCTTTATAACAAATTGTTAAAGCTAAAACTCACTTGTCCAGTCCGACAAGTGCATGTCATGAAGTGCTAGTACAGACAAGTTTGTTACAATGTTGAGACCTGACTCTAAATCTGGTCTGTGGTTACTTCACATTTCTAGATCTGCACACTACTCACCTGGCCAATAATAAAGTATTAGTCATTGATATAGTATTAATAAAACATTTCTTCACAATTGTTTGAAGTAAGTGATAAAAAATGTGTTTTAAAATTTATGATAAAACAAGGGGGAAAACATAGAGAATTTAATTCATTAGAAAGCAGGCTGAATATCTCGGTCAGTTATAAATACTTCCATATATGGTTGTGAAAATTATTTAGCATTTGTAATGAAGAAAATCTTTGTTTGAATTGCCTCCTTTCATCAATAATTTGTTAAATCATATGATTTTGGTACTTTGGATCCCTGCAGTCAATTCACACCTCTTTACACTGCTGACTTTACCTATAAGCTTAAGGGTTATTGATATGTGATAAAACATTTGTTCATATTTGAAGAAAATAACAAAGTGTTTTGAAATTAATATAGATTAAACAAGGGGGAAAATGGAGAATTGAAAGACAAAGAAAACGTACAAAAGGTAGAACTAAAAAGGAAAGAATTTGCTTCATTGATACTGAAACAATTAAAATCTTTGTGGAATTAATGTATTGTTATGTGGAGTTATATTGATAACGACGGAGTTATGATAATGGATCCACTATAGAACAATGAACATACCTAAATAAATTGTTATCTCGGATGTATATACAGTAAATATGTATATTAATTAACCTGACTTATTCTTGACATGTAGAAGACAGCACACCCTAATTTCTGAAATAAAAAAAATCTTGAAGGTTTTCCCCATTTCATGATATTGGAGTGTTAAGATATAAAATGGAATTTGATTAAATCTTCTATTAAAAGCGATGACTACACACACATTTAATGTACCTTGTTTTAAATATATAGGACATATGTTGTCATTATGATAAGTAACCTGAAAATAACAGAGTTTCGTATATTGTACAAAATGATATCTGTGATATAAGTAACAAAGTGTTATTAGCAAAGTTTTCTAGCAGCCCATACTTGTAAAAAATATACATTTGAAAATAAATCTCATATTTTTATGAAATTGGAAAAGTTGTCTTGAATTTTTCTTTATTTTAAGGAAATAAACATTTGAGCTTGAGGAAACAGCCTGTATATAACTGCAGAATAGGACAAAACATCTTGTGAAAAAATCTGTTTATGGACCAGACAGGTGGTGTAGTTGACAGCCAATTACTTATTGTGATCATTAGGGCACTGATCATGAAGGAGTACTGATTACTACTGAGTTTTTGTTTTATTTGAAAAACAAGTTTTAAGAATTTCTTATTTTACTGGGCCTCCGACAAGGTAAAACAAAATCCAGTAAGAAATGGAAGAAAATGTAAGATTCTGTTTATCACATATCTTGGATCCTTCTGTAATTATTCCTGAAAACATTATTTTATCAGATCAATAGGATATCTTAACTGGCATTACTCTTATACCATATCACCATTTGCTGACATAACTATACAGATGATGCTATGTTATTAAGTAACAATCAAACCATGTGAACCTGCAGCTGGTCCAATAGATATTAGTATGTAATTATTGTATTCTAAATAATTAATTAGAGATTTTTTTAGGTAGTTGGAAAGATCACTGGTTATGCTTTCTATTTCATTTCTTTGTAGCTTCCTATAAAAACTGGGCTTCATTCAACACAGTCCATGCAAAATGTAGAACAGAACAAGGAATGCCTGATAAATGTGAGCCGCCACAAGTTCCGAGAAGTCATCAACGGACTGACTAAAACTCTGGGGTCAGTCTCTAGTACAGTAAGTAATGGCCTTTGATATATATGTTGCTGACACAACTTCTGAGAAGTCATCAATGGACTGACTAAAACTCTGGGGTCAGTCTCTAATACAGTAAATAATGGCCTTTAATGACTGTCATATACAAGTTCTGTGAAGTCATCAATGGACTGACTAAAGTGTTGTTGCCTGTCTCCATCATGGTAAGTATCAGTCTTCGATGGCTGCCACAAGCTCTGTGAGGTTATCAATGGACTAACTAAAACATGATTGTAATTCTTCGGTACAGTAAGTAATGATCTTCGATAGCTGAAACAAGTCTCCATTTTGCTAAGCTGTGGCCTTTGATGGTTGCCACAAATAATGGACTTACTAAAACATTAGGGCCAGTCTCCACTACGGTTAGTAATTTTCTTTCATAGCATTATAAACGACAGCTTACTTTATGTCACAGTCACATTTTCTAAATTAAGACACAAAAATAACAGGAAACATTAGCAAGCATGTAACTTTGACTAATCAACAGGGAAATAGAACATTTTCCAATGAGATCATCTGTATGATGATAATAAAAAGTTGTACTTAAGCCTGATCTGAAACTCTATATTAGTAATACAAAATTTCTTAATTGATTATTATATGTACATCTCTTTCTTTCCAGTCTCTCTAGATATAATGGTAGCTATTTGTAGTGATTGAATTAGGAAATTGGTATGAATGTCAAATATATTTTCTTTTCTAATCACCAGCTATGAAATAGGTATGAATGTCAAATACATTTTCTTTTCTAATCACCAGCTATGAAATTGGTGTGAATGTCAAATATATTTTCTTTTCTAATCACCAGCGTATCCATGGCCCTGAAGCGGAGAGGAACTACTATGAGTCTCAGCTCATCATTCTTGATACACTGGAGAAAGTGCTCACCTCAGTAAGTGTTTTGTCAAGAGCTGTCAAGGCAGGGACAGGCTTGTCTCCTGGTCATTTACATACATAGTAGTAGCTGTACTGCAGATGCACTACTGACTACATACATGTATTTACACTTGAATGTAGGGGTATGTTTTCAAGTGCTGACTAAGTAGTAACTATTGAAGAAGTATTTTATCTCTTGTGAAATTCATCTTGATTGCTTTGGTTCAGTTTGTGGTGTCATTTTCAGTTTTGTTTGTAATGACTATGTTTCTCTTAATGAATTAAAATGTTTCCAAAATCAATGATATTGTTAGCTCACCTGGCCCATATTTAAGGTCACAGGGGTCTAATCTGTTAAAAGCTTCAAACAAATTCTTCTGATTAATGGAAATACTTTGTAGCATGATAATTTGGCAATATGTTTCTTGGATGAGGCCTGCAAAGTTTTTCAAAGAGAAATGTTCTTGACCAATATCTAAAGTCACAGGAGTACCATTTGTTAAAACCTTTAAATGATTTTATTCTGAATAACCAACAGGTCTGGAAGCATGATACTTAGCTGAACAGATTCCTAGGATGCAACAAAGTTTGTGAAAAAAATTACTATGACCTATATTTAAAGTCACAGGGGTAAAATTGATTTAAAAAATTCCAGTGTTTTCTAATTAATTGAAAGGTCTAGAAAGATGAAATTTGACTGGTGGGTTGCTAGGATGGAGCCCAATATTTGAGGTTGCAAACTTTCAACTGAATTCTTATGCAGACATTGTGTGTGAAAAGTAATTACCCAGATCAATATTCTAGGTTAAGAGGTCAAATTTGTAGAAACATTTAAACATTTACCAACCAGAAGAAGTTTTGAAGTTTTGCTGGTAAGGTAATGTCAGAAATGTAAAATAATGATGTATTTGTGGGAAACATTGAATGGCAGGTGTTCAGTGAAGGCCCATTGGGCCTTTTATTTACATATGGATACTAAAATATTTTAGTGAACATTGTTGTTGTTTTACTGAATATTAGTGATACTTGTATTCTGCAGCAACCCAAAGACACGTCACGACTTGATGAGGCCATCTATGTTAAATTGTTGTTACCTGAAATATGTAAGGTAAAGTATCACCATATCCTTGTTCCACTAATAAAATGTCATACTGGGAAAATGTTAAATTGTCTGATGAAGTTGAACACCTTAAGTTTAAAATGAAGGTAAATTATTTGATACACATCCTATTCATCTTGCCTACAGTGACAAGTCATTGCTCAAAAACTTGTGAGTTTTGAATGTATTATAAATTTTTGAGAAATTGTTCTAGAATATAACAGAATAGGTATGAATATATTCTACAGCTGTAAAAATTCTAAGGTATTAATTATGGTTAATAATGCTACCCAAGAGAGGATATACTCTTGATGGTGCTTGTACGAAGATAATGTGTCAATCAGTCCAGATATCTAGTGTTTTGTAAGTGATGGTTAATGCAGGGGACAATACCTGCAAATTATTGAATTATCATATCTATGTCAGATCCATTTAATGACAAACTTTAGTGTCATTGGAATTGCGTTTATTGACATAGCTCTTTGGATCATTGAGAAAATTAGTTTTTATAGTGTTCATCAATATACATGTTAAGTAATGTCATTCTTCATTTTTTTTTTTTTTTTTTTTTAAGTTCCTCAACCAACAAAATGAAAATACCTTAATTTCAAATCTCAAGATTTTGGCATCAAAGGTCCTGTTTGCTTTAAGTCTAAACAACTTTACAGCAGTGTTCAATAGGATATCAGCCAAGTAAGTATATCTATACATACCCAGTCTAATTGATGTGGAATCTCACACCAGCACTTTCTGTAGAGGTTGTGTTAGGCCAAATATGTACCCAATGATATGGCCAAATACCCAAAATATGTAGTTATTTCATTTCCAACTGTTAAATTTTCATCCCAGTATATGATTAACAGCAAGTATGAAAATGTTCTGTCTTGTTTCGGATGGTAAAATTCGTTTTTTTTCTGCAGCAATAGAAAATTGAACACACCTGCAAGCTGATGTTGCAAACAAAGTATTTTGATATTTTTTATGATGGCTATATAACTTTGACAAAATGTTATGAAAAAAATTCAAATTAAGCATTGAAAATATTGTAACTGTAACATTGTTTAACATTATCTTGCCGTTTGCTACATTTATAGCCCACAATCTAATGGGCTATTCATCCATGGTTGGTGGTCTATCTGTCTGCCCATCTGTGAAAAATACATGCTAATTTTTGAGAAATAATGACTGGATCTATCTCAAATTCCATATGTAGATTCCCTGGCCTGGTTTGACTTTTGAACATATCAGAAAAACAAAATGGATGACAAGTTGCCATCTTGTATTTTGAAATAAGATTATTATTGTGATATTTTAGAGTTTAAAGATGAGACAGGTTTTTTAAATACTGGTTATAATCTGTAGTAAGTAATGTTGCTATGATGTGATATTGCAGGCTGATGACACTGTCTGGTTGTAGTGATGATCAGTCTGACCTCTCTGACCTTGAACTTATCCAACACATCAACGTGGACATCCATCGACTCATTAAACTTATCATTGGTCAGTAAGATTTGTCTCTTATATCTTCAGAAATATCACAGAAAAATTATTTGATTTGTATTCAATTATTGAAGCATGAAAAAAAAAATTACCGACGGGAACCTATATCTTGGTTATTGTTTAAAGAATTGGTTCTATTTTTTTTTTCATCAGCTAAAAGATACTTGTCTGCATCTTTTTTTTTCCTGTTTCTCAAGTTTGATTACAATTACCAATGCTTTTACTTTTGACATCTTCAGAGGTTGTGTCCAAATTCAAATTACTCAAGTCCAAGCAAGTTATTATGACGCTAGCCTCAAATCTAGAAAAGGTCAGTATACAGGACTACAATAGAATGATGTATGTTTGAATCCTGGCCCCGTTACTCAAAGTTCAGTTAATCAGTGGTTAGTGAAAATTCTAGAATATGAATTTAACAAAATCATAAACATTCTTTATCATGTTACAGATTTTTATTGTTTCAATGTCAGTTTTGCTTAGAAAGTTCTTGTTGGCAAGAATTCATATTTTTTCATATCCACTGTGCAACAGAGGGGATTATTTATTACAATGTCTTCGCTAGTATTCTTACACAGAGTATCAGGCTGACTAGTCTTACACTCAACTGATCCAGTTAAGGAGAATTTCTTTCTAGCCAATTAGTATATTGTGGCCAGTATTTACCAGGGTAATAATTGGTTAACTTTAACCAAAATTTGAGTAACTTGAGCCTGAGACCTGATTGTTAGAAATTTTAATCATACTGGTATTGTTTCAGTTCCTTTCAGATTGTAGTAATATAAACTGGTGGTCTTGAAAAATCATGTTGAAGAATGATTTCTGTGTTATAATTGTAGGGACAGTGTAGAAAAAAGTAACAGTAAAACCTTGTCTGTTTTGTTGCCAACTCATTTCTCACTTTTTCTTTTAACTCGTGTATGAATAACTTCATTTTAAGGCGATATGGAATTGGATGGATAATTACCCAGAGGAATTCACCGATTTACAGAAGAAACCAAATGAAGATTTACAAGGTATATACTTTATTATACACCTGGAGATTGTACAAGTTTTTAGATACTTTCATTATTCATGTGTGACCTGTTTTGTTTTGTTCAGTATCCTCATAATAGCTTAAGTCATATGGGGTGGTCAGGACTATATTCAGGCATTGAGATGTTTGACACCAGAACTAACAGATTTATGGTAGATGTAAATCTGTGTTTCTCATCAGTGGATTAAGGATAATACTGTGTGAACTTGTACTTTTGTTCACGCTTTCTTTAAGTGTATGATGAAAGATAAACTTTTACATTTCATTTACATTTCATCAAACTATCATGAACTCACTGGATCTTGTTTTATAAAGAACTGTATGTAATATATCTTCTAATGAATGTATATTGGGAGCTATTTTGAAAACTTGAAATAATTCAAGAAATGACTAAAATTATCATTTATAATTAATGAATTGTCTGATTTTGCCAATTATCGATAGCTTGTTAAAAGTAGGGTCATTTGATGACATATTTTTTGTCCCCATTATCCTAGCTTGGTAAATTTGTTTTCCAGACTGCTGTGATAAACTCTTTGAGCATTTCAATACATGTATGGAGAGTTCAAAGAAAAAGGCAGCAGCCAATTGGCCGCTACAGATGATGTTACTTGTGCTGTGTCCAGTAAGTAATGACTTTGTGATGACCTCACTTCAAATGATGTTAATTGTGTTGTGTCCAGTAAGTAATGACCTTGTGATGACCTTACTACAAGTGATATTATTTGTGTTGCGTCCAGTAAGTACTGACCTTGAGGTTATTCCGGGTACGACCTTTTATTTTGACCGTTACATTGTGGTAGGTTGTAAATATATGTGTTGACCATAGTTGCCTGATTGTCCCAATCCTCTGTGAGTGATGACTCAATGTAAAAAACAGCCAACACCTTTGATAAGTCACGACTTACATTTCTATTAATTGGTAAACGTGTTTGGATGAACGATTTTTATTTATATTGTCTCTGCTATTGTATATATCATCTTCTATTTCAGAAAATTTTGGAAGAAATCAACAATGCTGATGCTGGGGCTCCCTGCTCTCCCCAACATGTGAAAAAGGTGACTCATTTAGTAGAGCTTTGGGTCCTTATATGTTCTTGAGACTTCATGAAGCTATGATTATTGTCTTTGATATATAGTCAATGAATGATTCATAACAGTCTAAAACTGAATTCAAAATAAAAAATTTAATTTAGAGAATATACTTCCATTGTACATCTAAGATCAAATTTCTTTAAATTATTTAAATAATTAAATTGGTGATATGTTGAATTTTGCAAAATTTTATTCCAGAAACAATTCATAGACGATGTAAAGAAAGCAATTTCGCCACACCATGGTGGTAGTAAACAACTGGCAGAGGGTGCTGCTGTGACCTGTGTGCGTCTGTGTAAAGCCTCCACATACATCAGTATCAATGACAGGCTCAATGTCCTCTTCTCGCTTGTACAGTCTGTCATCAGTGACCTAAAGGTTAGATCCCTCGCATCCTTACAACTCTCAAGAGACAATCATGTACATAGATATCAACTTCGCGAGATTCTGAAATGATATCTTTGATTGAAAATCAATCTGTATGTAAATGATTCTGATTTGAAAGCTTTTTACTTTTTATCGGTAAAACAAGATGCTTGAGATTTATTAAGCTTTTTTATGTGTAATATGTTCATGTTTATTCAGCTGTTTTATTAACTGAATATTTATGTTTGTTTTTTTTTTATCTTTATTCAGACATTGCTGTTTAACCCACCTCCAAATAGTAAGCCGTTTTCTCGCAGTCAGAGCAGCATTGGCCTTGACCTAGATCTATATATAGACTGCTTTGTGTCCTGTTTCCGTGTGACTCCACACAACAACGATGTGCTGAAAGTGTGTCTGAACCCATTGTCTCCTCCTGTCTATCACTGCGTGTTGGTCAACGCTCTCCACCGTATCATTACACAGGTTAGTAATGTATAGACAGGGTCATGTGTCAGAGGTCACTAGTAGGAAGGTCATTGGTGTTAAAGGTCACCTGGAGGCCAATAGATGTATGGGGTTAGTTTCAATGTGACTTCTCACGTGGCATGATTATGAAGCTAGATGAGGTTATAAGGTCTGCATTGGTGCGAGTCTTTTTTTTGTGAGAGGTCAGTTTTCTCCGAGAGACTTTTATATTGATAAGTATTTCCTCAACACTATCTATAGGAATGCATTTTTAGACAACTTTACATAGAAGTCCTGTCTTAAATCTAACTGATTCTTCGTTTTAATGTTGATTGAAAATAGTGACATGTTATAAAGATCTTCTCACACACCTGTTCTATCACATGTTTATTTTGTAGCCACGATTGCCGTGGTGGCCCAACATCAACATCATCTATAGCAAGGCTGCTGAGCTGAGGAGTATGTTTACTGATACACTCAACAAAGTCACCCAGGGAATGGCTAGTCATACTGCACCTAAAGTCACCACCCTCCCATATGTACATGTAAGTCACCCTCCAAACTCACACCTACACAACTACTCTGTCACACCCAACTACAAGTCTCCCATTTTGTGTGTAATAATTCCAGGATGTCTGCATCTTGAGCAGATAGATAAAGCATAATTAGGGAAAGGACGAAGTATAGGGTAATATCCCTTCTCATTCAACTTCAGTACATGTGCACTTGATAGTGAATTTCAACAAAATTGATATCTTAGTTGGCCCAATATATGTTGAAGTAAATGTAAGTTGAAATAATAGTCCAATGATAGCTTTATGATGTTGAATATCTCAGCAGGATTTGATGTTTAATTTCAGAACATTACAAAACTAACCCTTTACAAGTTAAATAAGCCAACAGATGAGACCGTGACGACATGCCGCTGTCTTTTGTTGTGGATCGTCCGCCTGATCCATGCTGATCCTCACCTAATGCTCCACGTATGTATCAGGGTCATATGTCAACAGATAATTCTCTTTACACCAGGGTAGTGTGATAATGGGGTAGTTATTTCTGATTTAGGTAAACAGTCCTCAACATTAGTGATATATGGACAGGGTCACTCCAGCACAAAAACTGGAAATCATTATATAAATATATATGATGCAAATTTATATTGTCAAGTTCATGTTCCATACCAAATAATAAAAAGATTGAAATTTATAAAATATGTACAAAATGTGTGGCCCTGGTTTTCCTATCGCCACAAAAGAGAACCAAGTACTTGTTTTGATCCTTTTAACATGATGCATGTTTTCACCCAGAATCAGGGTAAGCCCGGTCACGAGATACAAAGTAGTACACTAGAACTAATGAATGGCCTCGTGTCACTGGTCCACCAACAATGGATGCCTGATGTATCTAAGGAGGCCATGGAGGTAAGGATGTTTCTGATCTATAAATAAGTATTGTTCAATTAATAAAGATCAGCACATTACCTTTGGTTAGCAATGTTGAATGTTCGTAGAATTTTCAGGATTTGTTTCAGCACAAATCTCAAACATCTGTTCTTGTATATCATGGTTATGACATTATAGAGAGTTTCGAAAGGGGAGGTTATAACTTTGGTATCAATTACAATATGGTATCATGTCACTAAATTAAATTTCATTTACATGTAATGCTCAGTCAAATAATTTTACACTAAATTGTTTAAAAAGCTACTGTTAAAGACTCCATACTTAATTTATGAAATGATTTTTGAGCTGATCATTAGTTTCAGTTACCAATGCAGAATTATGTTAATGATGTATATTACTATATAATGGTTTCTGAATTGCTTTTAGGCCCTACTTTGTCTCCATCAGCCTGAGAATATTGAACTCTGGAATCCAGAGTCACCTATCAACACATTCTGGGATGTCAGGTATCTATGCCTCTTGAATACATGATTTTAGAATTTACTTTACCATATTTATCTTACAATAAGCCAAAGGGCATCTGATCAATTTATCTTTATAATAGGGAGATGGACTCATTACAAGACAATAGAAAAGTTTCTACCATTAACTTGATAAATCTGGATGATGGGCTTATTATCAGACATGGGATTATTACTTTGTAAATAAATTATTCCATGATTACATATATTTCATTTCCTATTTAGAAATGTAGTAATAGAATATATGCAGTTTCGGTTAAATAATGTTTTTTTTTCTGTGTTCCAGTTCCCAGGTATTATTTTCCATATCCCAGAAGCTTATTCAGAGGCAACTTGTTAACTACACTGAGATCTTGAAGTGGCTGCGAGAAATTCTAGTCTGTCGGAACAGCTTTCTTCAAAAAAACAGTGCAAATGCCAGTGTTGGAAACAACAAAACTATTTGTATACATATCAAGCTAGAGGTATGTTATTGAAGAAATATTACGACATATGTTACCTGTTATAATTTCACATGTGAAAAACAAGTTTTTGTTTGTATTGTATAAGATTAGTCCTTGCTACTTTACCATACTTAAATTCTTTGAAAGAGGATGTATTTTTAACATTCAGCATATGATGACCACATGTTAAACATGTTTAAAATATTGCTCTTGAAATTACTAAGGATTAAAGGAAGTTCTTTTGATATCTTGTTTTAATACGATAGTCCAATCTGACGGAGGATGTGTCATTCTAGTGTTCCTAGCAGTTTTTGTTGTCTTCTTTAAGGTTGTGTTCTTCATGTACCTGTGGAGTATCGATATAGACGCGGTCCTCACAGGAATGTCATGTTTCCACTTACTATGTGAGGAGGCAGATATAAGGTGTGGGGCAGATGAAATGGCTGTGACTCAGCTCCTCCCAAACTACAATGTATATGCTGAGCTGGCCCAGGCTAGCACTGTGCTTACTACAGGTAAAGGACACCTCTATAGTGACATTGTTGGAGTTACCTTGTTTATATATCTACATCACAAAAGAGAGCATAGTCTTTCCCTAGTTGTTAGTTTGGTCCATAGTTGGCTCCTCTGTCCCTTGCCTGGATACTCAAAGGTATGCAGGGGGTTGATGATTTAGGGAGGAATCAGAACAGGTAAAAACAAAAAACAAAAAAAAACAGGTAAATCAATCACAACAGGTTCAGGTTGTTTGTTTACACTGTAAAATACATCTACCAGTTTCACCCAACAATGATATACTGCAGTTTTAATATGCTAGAAATACAGTAATATGTACATAATCTGATGGTGACATTCATCAATGGACATCCTTTAAAGAACTCTTACACCTAACTGAAGTATATATGTAGGATACACTGTAAAATCGGTATAAATTCTGTATTGAGATGTCTTTTTTGTTTGTAGGTAAGGTAGCATTACAGAAGCGGATAATGGCTCTACTGAGGAAAATCGACCAACATACATCAGGCAACTCTCAGGTATGTTTAATTTGCTCATGAAAAAGTTTAATTGGCTTTACTAGATTTTGAATTGTTTATGAAATGTTGACAAGCTTACATGGTTATGAAAAAATATATTTCTCTAAGATTCATTATGATTCATTAGGCTGTTCTGTTATGAATTAACAGAGGATACACAAGTAAACAGCATCTTTGAATTTTAATTTCGTAGTAGATACACAATTTTATTGTAAGCCATTCTTTAAGTAATATTTGATCTCTTTTTTGTTAATAAATAAAAACCAGTGACAAAATGAAATGAGATGATATGAATTTAAGAATAGAATTGAATCCTCTTTTCAATTGTTTTCCTAAAACATTTTTTTGATGTACAACTTGGCTAAAACGATACATCAATTAAAGATGAGATAAAATGATATCAGTATGAAAAAATTGTAAAAGTCACAGGAACATTTGTTACAGCGATGACAGTGTCATCACACACTAATATATCACTTTGATCACATTTAGGCTTGGGATGACACATTCAGGAACTGGGAAGTTGTGACCCAGTATCTGGAGACTTATCCAAAGGACCCCAAGGTCAAAGTTGAAGAAGGCAGTACAGCAGGGTTGGGAGACACAATTAAAATGAAACGAAAACCTCCTCACCATGCCAACACAGAACATGAGCTAGAGGTGAGAAGAGATTGGAAAAAAAAGAACAAACACAAGTGTGGATGAAATGTCAACTATTTATCACACTTTAAATATCTTACATTTGGATATTGTAGTGTTGTAGTTTGTTGAAGTTAGAACTAAGACTTTCAAATAATTCAATAAGTTGACAAAACGAGGACACGTGTGATTCTGTAACTATGGAGAGAGATGAATTTTTGGGTGTAAATAAGGAGTTACAATGTGTTCTCTAAACATGTTGCTTGATGTTGATTCTTGGTGTTTGTAGGACCAGTTAAATGAATGGGCCAACATGACGGGCTTCCTGTGTGCCCTAGGTGGTGTTCGTCTACAGAACCGACTCAGGATAAGGTGAGCAGTCATGTCATTTACAACAACATGGAATCAGCATTTCACATCTACAGAATTATTATTGTATCAAAGATTTCAAGCGAGAAGTTGAAATTGATAAGATTTTTATTAATTGAAAACATGAGGGCAACTTTCTGATGAAATGGTACTGGTTTATTTTTAGTGCTATACCAGCAGGACTGGATTCGAGGAAGAGTAGCCTAATGCAGAGCTGTGCTGCTGATACTCAATACTGCCCTGTCACACAGTAAGTTGATCCTTACAAGGGCACACCGGGGTTGCCAATATCGTAAAGGTTCACATCTTGCCTCTAAAACATTAGATAATTCATACACAGACTTTCAAGAAAACCACAACAATGAACCACAAGTAGTCCAATTAAACAGAGTAATACAACAATATAGGCATTTTCTTTTCGAGTTCCAAAACAAAATATTTGAATCACAAAAATGTTCAGAAATTGAATTTTGGATTGTTTCTTTGGGAAAATTTATTTACAGCTGGAAGACCTGAGTTTATTGTCATATTGGCCTTATTTACAATGATTACAATTTAAAACTCAGAAAGAACTTGTTGAATGATCTTCTGACACATAATTTCATAAAATCAACCCATGATGAAGACAACAAAATAGTTAAATACTGTTGTGTTTGTATAATATGAGATATTCGAAAGTTACAATTTAAAGTTTGTGAACTTGTTAACAGGCTCTATTTTCTCTCCTCAGATTTATCAGTAACCTGTTGAAACTGCTGATATGTCAAAACGAGAAGTTTGGTGCTCAGATACAGAAACATGTTAAGGATTTAGTGGGCCATGAACTTAACCCAGCCCTCTACCCCATACTGTTCGATCAGATCAAAATATGTGTGGACAAGTTCTTTGATCCCTCTGGTCAGGTATACACAGTGATTATTTTTATTTATTTGAGATGTAAAAGAGCAAATGATGGGTCAATTCAAGTAATTTTTGTACTTACAATCCAGGTGATAGTGACCGACCCTAAATTGGTTTTTGTAAATACAGGTGATAGTGACTGACCCTAAATTGGTTTTGTAAATACAGGTGATAGTGACCGACCCTAAATTGGTTTTTGTAAATACAGGTGATAGTGACTGACCCTAAGATGGTTTTTGTAAATATACGTGATAGTGACCAAACTTTACAGCCAAGCTGTAGATAATGTATTATTTTTTGTGTAAATTCCTCTTTGGTTTTTTAAATACAGGTGATTGTGACGGACCTTAACACCCAGTTTATAGAGAATGTAATATTCATTATGAGGAACATCTTGGAAATGAAGCAGGACCAACCATGCGAACACCTTGGGGTGACCAGTATAGAGTCTCTCATGCTAGCTGTAGTAAGGTCAGTCAGATTTGTTTATCAGGTTAGACTAGCTCCATGGTCTGGTTCTTATTGAGAGAACATCATTTCCTTCAAGATGATTGAGAAAGATTTGTCATTGAGACCTCCATTTTAATAATATCTGCAAAATAAAAAATAAAATGTTGTTGTTGACAAAAAGAATTTAGAGAATTTAATATCAACAGCCGAGATAGATGTATATGTGGTAAAGCCTAATCTGTACTTACCTTCAGATATGTACGACACCTGGATTCTACCGTGCATGCCATTCAAATCAAGATCAAACTCTGTCAGCTAGTGGAGGCCATGATGGTTCGCCGTGACGACCTCACATTCCGACAGGAGATGAAATTCAGGAACAAACTGGTGGAATATCTGACAGACTGGATCATGGGTAACTCACATCAAGTGAACATCGGTGACATCTGTAGTATGTCCAGGTACTTTTACAGTGTTTACTGTCAGGGTCCAGTACTATCTGTTCTGTTACTAATGATTTGTGACTTTGTGCATTAAGATCTTGTTGATTTAAACATGTTTGAGATGAGGTTTGAAAATTTTGTTATTTTGTTTTTATCAAAAGTTGCTCATATGGTACATGTGATTGAGTGGTTGCGGGCCTCTCATTAGGAATGTATATCTGATGGTTATATATAAGTCTATAACTTAAGACACGTGTTTATAACAACATGTATAGTGTGTTATTTTGACAGAAAATATTTCTGAGCTGTTTGAACTATTCTTAGTGGTACATATTTAATTTATGAACTATAGAGACTTACTGATATTTTTTTGGTTCTGACATCAAGTCTTGGTTAAGACTTTAAGTGACTGTGCAGGCCTGTTACTTTTTTTAGGACTGATATGTTATATTTAAGATATAGATGAAAGAGCTGGTCAGCACAAACAAACAAGCATATGGTTTTAATTGTCATAGTTCATATCTTCATTTGTGAGAACAGTCTTTATTGTCCAGGGGCCACAACTAAAGATTTGAAAAAAAAATTTATTGTCAGGGGGTCACAACTTCAGCTGTGAGAACAGTCTTTATGGTCAGAGAGCCACAATTAAAGCTGTGAGAACAATATTTGTTGTCAGGGTCCACAACTTCAGCTGTGAGAATAGTATTTTGTCTGGAACACAACCAAAGTTGTGAAATCAGTATGGAGTGTTAGGAGATATATCTGTAGTTATTATATATATAGCCCTTGATGTTAGTTTACTATGAACTTTGTCTGTTTGCTTTTTCCATTTAACAATCTATTTCAACAGATAGTTTCTTAATTAGGTGTTAAAGTTTTCTTAACTTTCAGTTCCCGTGAGTAGATGTACAATGGGGATTAAAAAAATTATCAAGATTAAGAGCTCTGTTTGTAATCGTTAGACATACCCAAGTATTAGTGATATAGAAGAACAGGCATACACTAGAACTTAGGTGACCTGGCATTCCACATATAGATGTTAGTAAAACCTTGAAGGAGACTTTTAAGTGATTGTAAGAGACACCCAATTATTGTCACAAGAGTACAGACATACAGTTTGTGACTTGTCATTCTACATATAGATTTTCTAGTTTGTTAGTAACACTTGAAGGAGATTTTTAAGTGATTGTAACAGACAGTTAATATCGCAGGAATATTTGTATTTAATTTAATGTTTATTCTTTAATCTAGTGATGTTATTTTGTTTTCATTTATTCCTTTTTTCTCTACATGAAACATCTTTGATATGTGCCTTGGATCTCTATATCTGTCATTCTTAATGAAAACATTTTCCACTATATCTCTGTAAAGCTTTTATTTGTGTGGTTTGTTAAGTTTGGCTTTTTATCTGTGATGCTGATATCTAGACTATCAAGAGGTAATACTTTAACATACCTCATACAGTATTGTTTATTCTAGCACTAGGACTGTAAAAGTACTTATTTTCATGCTGCATTTAAACAATTAAGATTTTCTGAACATCATTATTTCGATTCAGTTTACAAATACTAAATTTGAATAGCTTCAAAATTTTATTTTGTAAAAGAGGAAGAATTAGTTTTCAGAATTTAGATATATTATCAGTTCAAAGTTAATGTTAATAAATGTATGTTTGAAGCTGTTTTTCAGTCTGCTTTGATGACTTCTGTATATATTTAATCAGAGTAATAAGATGATAAATTTAAATGAGGGTCAGAGTGGTAAAACATTTACCTTACACCTAGGACATAAAAGGTATAAAGGGCACCTGCCTGACCATATTAATTATAGCTGAGTATTCTGCATTCCTCCCACAACAAGACCTTTCATTTCCTTTGTTGGGGCCAACAAGAGCAGTAAACACGAGATGATATAACTTGTTTCTCAATTTAAGCGAAATAGATTCAGTTCATGGTCGAATATAAATGATGTGTGGAAAATGAAAAAATAATAACTATTTCAAACAGCAGAAAAAATGAGACAGACTCTCTTCTACATTTAATCTTTGTGAAAAAGTTCACAAAATATGAAATCATGAAGTTTTAAACCTGTGAAAATAAGCATGCACTAATGTTTGGTATATTTACATGTATCATTTAGCTTAATATTTCTCTCCAATTTACTGGAAAACTGTTAAACATATGAACCCAATGACCACCAAATTGTTGGTAAAATTGACATAGAACTCCACTGGCCCATATCATAGATGAGTTTTCGTGACAGTATTTGGTGTTATTGTGTTATATATTACTGTGTGTGGCTTTATTTCAGCTTTTTATGATTTCATTGCGGTATTAGTTGGCAATGTATTGTTTTTCATTGTTTGCTTTGGGGTTCTCTATTATAGCCTATTCGTTTGGCAAAGAGATTGATAATGGTTTGGTTTGGATAGCATTTTAATGCACCTGCAACATTTTTTTGTTCTAATTTATAATGTAAAAAAAAATAGGATAAAAGGTAATTTTTTTTTATTGATATGTTTTACTGAAGGTGTTGTTTTGTTATTCATTGTTCACACATATTTAAAGGCTTATAGATAGATACTTGATTGGAAAACATACATGTATACTACAAGGTTAAGTGATTCGTTAAAGGGTGAACAGTGAGGGGCTCTATAAGTTTTAACAGTGAGGGACTCAATTTAAGATTTTACACTGAGGTATTCAGCTTAAGTTTTAACAGTAAGGGATTCTGTGGAACTTTAACAGTGGGGACTCAATTGAAGTTTTTCACAATGAGAAACGCTACAGAAGCTCTAACATTGAGGGATTCAGTGTAAATTTTCACAGTCAGGGACTCAATATCAGTCAAATGAGGGTTATTAGAAAGGAGTTCAATATCAGGATTTGAAATGTAGGACACAGTGTTAGATTCTACAGTGATGAGTTATAACTTAAAGATAAGTATTACTAGTGATGGAGTCAACTTCAGAGTTAAAAGTGATAGACTCTGAGAAGATTTATCAATAAGGAGCTCAATTTTGGGATTAATAGAGAGAAACTCCATACCGGAGTTAACATTGATAGATTCAATAGAAGATTTATCAGCAGAGAGGTCAGTTTTTGGGTTAATATTGAGGGACTCGGTAGAAAGGTTTAATAGTGAGGAACCTTATATAAGCAATTTGATTTAAGGTTCATCAGTGGTGAGCTCAATATTGGGGTCATCATAAGGGTTAACAATAATTGGCTCAATATAATGGTTTAATAATGAGGGACGCAATATGAGAGAGTGAGGATTGATAAAGAGGAACTGAAGTTAAGGATTAAAGTGAGGGACCCAATATAAGGATTAACAGTAAGGGACTCAATATAAAATTTAACAGTGAAGAATTCTGAAGAAAGGCTTATAATGAGGAATTCAATAGAAGAGTTAACAGTAAGGAAGTTGACCATAAGGGATTGAATATAAGGGATTTTGCATTTTGTTTAAAGGAAACACGAAAAGAATATCTCTGTGCGATCGTCGGGATTACAGCGTTATATACACCCCACTCAGTCCTCCTCATCGAGTCAGTGCTCCACTAAGGCACTGTCCGTGCCTAGTCCTACTCCACTCTTTCTCCAAACCCAGCCCGTCGTGTGAGTATACCCCGGGCTTTCTGCCCCGGCCCCTCTCGTATACTCTGGGGGGTCGTAGGATGCTTATCATTATCATCTACTGTAACTGCTGCACTGTCTCCCAGCTTCTCTGTCATTCTGTTGGAATGTGCATGGTCACTCCGAACTAGGAATCAATCTGCTGGTCTAGAAATTAAAGGCTTCAAGCATATTATGGTGCAAGAACCAAAAGCTGGCTGAATTTTGTCTTCAAAATTATTTTCCATTTATTTTCTTCTAAAAAGAGTTTAATAGAAATTTTCAAACACTTGAAACAAATTATGCTGTGGTATCAGAATCTAGTGTTGTGTTTTTGTGGGAACCAATGTATACTGCACTGCATTCTGTAAACACAAAATAAATGGTGAAAGTAATATGATGTCCAGCTATACATTTGACAGTGTTTGGACTAAAGAAGCTGAGAGACCTTGTACTGACTCACTAATGCTCAGTTCATCTATCATTATCTACAAACTGCTTATTCTGACTCGCACTCAAAATCTTGTAACTCAAACTTGCTCAGCATCACATAAGTCCGACTCACTCAACTTCTTGTGACTAAAGCTCACTCAAAATCTTGTGAATCCAGCTCACACAACACCTCATAACTCAAGCTCACTCAACATCTTGTGACTCAAGCTCACACCACATTTGTGATTCAAATTCACTCAACATTTTGTGACACAAGCTTACTCAACACCTAATCTCAAGCTCACTGAAAATCTTGTAACTCAGACTCACTCAACACTTACTAACTAGAGTTCACTCAATACTTTGTAATGCAAGCTATTTCAACACTATGTATCTCAAATTCAGCGAACATTTACAGTCACTCCAACTTTTTTGAGGCTACTAAAATTCTTCAACAATTACACATTATTATTTCTGGTCACCATTCAGGATTAAAATCACCTATCACTTAACATATCAGTTTGAGACACTCCACATTTTGAAACTTTAGTCATTCAAACATGTTTTTCAACATGAGCTTAGCTCAGGACTCAATGCTTTACATTGAACTCAATATCTCTAAAGTCAATCTAGGTCCGCTAATTCAATAACTACCTGAAGGTCTCGCAGCAATCAACGTCTTGAAATTTGTGATAGTCACGATCAAAGATCAAAGTAACATATCACTTCACTTTCTTTTTGTAAGATTTTCAAAAATCAATTGACTACAAAAAAGAAAACAGCTTTGAGAATGAGTGTTCTTCCTCTGATGTTTTTTGGGTGTTATGGTTGCTGTTTTCCCAAATGAATTCTAGCGAATCCCTTCAAATTTTTAATGATTTGAGTCAAAGGAGCAAATGTGTTAAAATAACAGCAACTTCTTAAATGAATGGCCGGTGTGTACTGTCTTGAATTTTACTTACTTTAAATAAATACAATTCATCAACGATTAATTCCATATAACAGAATGCGAGTTCATGTATACATTTATCATGTGTCACTACTGGATTATGATGCTATCATATTATGTTAAAATGGCCTGTTTGAAGGTAGAACACACATTTACAATTATTTCTACCAAGGGAAATACAAAATGAAAATTATAAGTAAACTGCTAACAGGTGTAGAAGATTTTTCTGAATTTTCACTGCACCCTTTGTCCCTTTATACAAATATAATCGTCACATTCTCTGTAGTGAAGTAAATTCACAACACTTCAGAACATGACATCAGGCACATCTTTCATCATGATGGTGATGCTATCATAGAAACTGTACTCATTAATCTACTAACAAAAAGCACTAATATGGAAAAACAGCCCAAATAACTAACAGCATATCATGTAGGATATTATAGCCAATCAATAGCAAGGTAATAAGTTTAACAGCCAATCACTAGCAGTATAACAAAAAGGATAGCCAACCACTAACATTGTAACAAATATATTAGCTAATCATTAGCATTATAACAAGTAGATTAGCCCATCACTAACATTATGAATAGCGAATTACTTCTGGTTACGAACAAGGAGATTGTAGCTTGTCACACTCAATGGTCATTTCTATATAAAAGTAGAACAATGCATTTTACTAAGTTATATCACCCTCATACAATTTTGTCATATACCAGAAACTACATTCATCTTATATATCGGTATACATACTGCTGGTGTAAACTAAAATTGCATGCCATATGGTTTTAATTTGCCAAAATGTCCGATTCATCAATTTAATGACCTTGACCCAATTTGATGGTCACAGTTATGAGATATCTTCCTACAGCATGTTGTAATCTGTTACAGGCTCAATAAACATTATATTTCTTGTCTTTAGGATAGAAAAGCTGTTTGTTTTATAGATAAAAAAAAGTAATGAAATTTGAATAAATTATTGGAATGTATTTAAAACAGGATTTGTGCCATAATATAGTGAATTTATCTTTACAAAATGATAATGATTTTGTAATCCTTTTTTGTTCTGTACATCAGTAATAGATTATAGACAATCTTGTGATGGGGAGATTGCAGTTAAATTTTGGAAATACCGGTAATGTTTTCTTAGTATGTATTTTCGTACATCATCTAAAAATACATTCTGTAGAAAGTTTTTTAATATTTAGCAAAAAAGGAATGAAACTTGTCAAGTTAGGGTATATTTTACATAGTGTGTCTTTTATAAAATTTTATCCTTAATCGTACACTTTCTACAAAAGCTATTTTACCATTTACTGTGTATAACATTTTTAAAACAATCATTTTAAAGAGATTCATTGTCCATAAATATTCGTTAATAAACATCCACCTCATCCATCAACTCCTTGTTTCCTGAGCCAATCCACTATCTATCTATCCTATGACCATCCCTGTTGGGTGCTCCACAAGGCCACGGGGAAATGTTTGACTTCAACCCAGGAGTGACTTGCAACTGCTCTGCTCTACTACTGCAAGCCTGCACCTGCAAGTATAAGGCCAAGTTCCTAAAAGCAAGGTCTTTGCTAATAAATCATAAATAGTAAATTATGATTTATTGTTTTTAATAAATCATTAAAATTAATAAACCTTTAAAATCAGCATACATTTTTTATGAATCTGAAGCATTAAGATATGGAACATTTATCTTGTGCTAAATTAACTCATTAATAAACTCATTAATTAACTCATTAATTAACTCATTATTCAGTAAATTAGAACAGTATTAAGTTTATACTTGTGAAAATGTTTCCAAGTATCATTCTTGAATAGCTATAATTTAACTAATGTATTACTGAGACTGCTTTTGTTCTTTTGAAGTATTCAATCTCTTTAGATATACAAATGTTCTATCTTATGGAATCTGTTCCAAATTTATTCTGTAACTTATAAGGAAATTCTTCAACTTATAGTGCATTACAGTTTTTAAGGGAATAAACCATTAGTATGATTTTTGTCATTTAAACGGAAGTTACCAAATTTTCTTCGTCAGTTCGTGGAAACTATGAAACTTGTGCTAGGATACTGAGATTAAAGTGCTTTAATTGATTGTAATTTTTTGACATGAAACTTTCAAAAGTTTACTTACAAAAATCTTAAAAATACTTTCCTATCCTGAATTTCAATCTTTAAATCATTCACAAAAATGGCTGTATACTAATTAATGACTGAGTTTTTACTGTTAAATACTCTTTGAATTGATGGTATAGAAGAGATTTGTATAAAACTGCACCATAGAAAATACTTCCTTCACAATGAAACTGGATAAATCTGCAAACTTTGAACTCTGAGATGACCTTGCTTTGGAGAACTGGTGTGCTGCATGGCATTAGAATGTACAGCTTCATTTATTTAGTTCAGCCTTAACCTCAGTATTAAATGCCTGACTTTGCATGTATTTCTTATGTATTTAGTTAACACAGATACTAGTAACATCACTTAATGTTTGTAAAAAAAACAATGTTTTTATCCTTTCTCAAGTTTTGGTATGCATGTTTTCATAGACATTAACTGAAATAACAAATTTTATCAATTCAAATTTTTATTTTCTCCATGCACTTTAATAGTGTTTAAAGTTTTCTTGTCGTATATGTGAATTGGTTAGTTAATCAATGTCGTAAATTGATGTTTTAATTAATGTTTTAAGTGTGATATATGTGAGGCTAAATTTCTTCCATAAAATGTTTTAATTTTTGAAGCAATCAGATTAAAGTGAATTTTATGTAGAAAAATGAAATGAGTGCTTTTTACCTGTGGGGTGTAAACATGTATTGATACAGGTGTGTTCTTGAAAGTGATTCTTACCTGTGGGGTGTAAACATGTATTGATACAGGTGTGTTCTTGAAAGTGATTCTTACCTGTGGGGTGTAAACATGTATTGATACAGGTGTGTTCTTGAAAGTGATTCTTACCTGTGGGGTGTAAACATGTATTGATACAGGTGTGTTCTTGAAAGTGATTCTTACCTGTGGGGTGTAAACATGTATTGATACAGGTGTGTTCTTGAAAGTGATTCTTACCTGTGTGGTGTAAATGTATATTTTTACCTGTGTATTTTTGAGAGTGATTCTTATTGTGTGGGATGTAAATATATATTTGTAGCCGTTTTTTCTTCGGAGCGATTCTTAATTGTGCACTGTAAACAGTGTTTGTACACCTGTATTCTTGGGAGTAACCAGCACATGTATTAAAGGAGTAGAACTGTGCTATGTAATAATTTGTTTTTGATAATAATAAGTTTATCATATGAACAACATTGTGTTTAAATAATCCAGATTTTGACTGTTCTCTACAGAGACCTTGACCAAGCCAGTATGGAAGCTGTAGCAGCCTTGCTGGCCGGACTTCCTCTCCAGCCAGAGGAGAGTGACCGTGGTGATCTGATGGAGGCCAAATCTCAACTCTTTCTCAAGTATGTTGTACCCTGACTCTGTTTTATGCTTGATTGATGTTTTGATGGAGGTAAATGTTACCTAAGGGAGATCACTTAAAGTTGTCAGATACATTATATATTGTTCTGACCAGCTGGACTCTAGATGTTGGTTTATGAAATAAGGATAGATCACTGATTCTATCAGATACTTGTATTTCTTAAATGAAAGGGAATGTTGATGTGTGTGTGTGTTATTAACTGCAAAAAATTTTCGCTGGAGTTTTGACTTTTGGATTAAATGAGAAATCTAATCATCCTTAAATGTACAAAGAGTGGATTGATAAATTCAGCAAATACGATGTGAAAATTATTCAGATTTTCTTCCCATTAAGTTATTTTTCTGAAATCTCCTATATAAATATTACTATTGGCTTCAGATAAAAATATTCCTGCAGGCAATATATTTGGGTAATTCTTTTCCATTGATGGGATTTCTACTTGAAAATTTTGCACATTAAGAAAAACTGAAAAAGGAAAATATCATCTTTTTTTTAAAGCTAATTTTTAGGATCTTAACACTAACATTGAGCTGTTGCATTCCAGATACTTGACCTTGTTCATGAACCTCCTGAATGACTGTTCAGAGGAGGAACAAGACACGGCCATGGACCCGAACAGGAAGCGGAGTACATCTAATCTGAGTGCACTGAGGAACTGTACTGTACAGGCCATGTCTAATCTACTCAATGCCAACATAGACAGTGGTCTGATGCATTCCATAGGTAACGTTTGGTTATACACGTTTGACTTGTGCATTCTATAGGTAACCTTTGGTTACACTTGTTTGACTTGTGCATTCTATAGGTAACCTATGTTTACACTTGTTTTACTTAGTTTAAATACATTAAATGTTGTTGTGATTCAAATTTCGAATGTTTGATTGAAAGCAACAAGAATGCAACTTTCACAAAAGTCATTAACAAGACCAGTAATTTTTTGTTTTTTTTTTCTTATCTACTTTTGAGTTTTCATGCCATCCTGGGAAAAAAATGGAAAGTATCATCTTATGGAAATATAAATTCCACAGTATCACAGAGAAAAATTTTACAGTATCACAAAGGAAAATTTTACAGTATCACAAAGGAAAATTTTACAGTATCACAAAGGAAAATTTTACAGTATCACAGAGGATTATTTGTGGTATTCAGACAACAAAGGTGATGCAGTGTGATTTATGCTTAAAATGTTGTTGTTATCTGTTGACAGCCCTTGGCTACCACAAAGACCCCCAGACCAGAGCAGCCTTCATGGAGGTGCTTACGAAGATTCTGCAGCAGGGCACAGAGTTTGAGACACTGGCAGAAACTGCTCTTGCAGATCGCTTTGAACGTCTGGTAGAACTTGTCACCATGATAGGAGACAAAGGAGAGCTGCCTATTGCCATGGCACTGGCTACTGTAGTACCCACTCAACAAATGGTTAGTCTAGATAGAGGTAAAAGGTTAGGGGCACTTTCTCACAACAGGTAACATGTCAGAATAGGTCAAAGGTCAGGGATATTCTTCCTATAGCAAGTGATATGACCAAGTAAGTCAAAGGCCAAGGTAATCTTCTGACATCAAGGTCAAAGGTCAGAGCATACTCTTTTTACAACAGGCAGTATCTTGGAGTATGTCAAAGGTCAGGGTGATATTCTCACAACAAGTAGTATATCTTAGTGATTCAAAGGTTAGGGGGATACTTTTCTAATCATAGTTTGATTAGGTCATAGTGCTAGGGTTACTCTTTATAAAACGTCAGAGGTCATAGGAGATTGTAACTCTGAAGTAAATGAGTATTTGAATGTCTTGTTCAAAGAAGTCTTATTATTCTGAATTAAGGTTATTTTACCCAAAGCTGAGAATTATGTTTGGTACTCAGTTGACTATCTATATAATCTTCATTTCAATAAGAACATATTCAAGTAGTTTACTCACTTAAATTGGTGGATGACATATGTCTGAAAGGAATGTGTGATAATAGATAAATGTAACACCAAACAAGTGATGATTTTGTGATATTGAGTGATAATATGTGATAACTTCGTGATAATTTTGTGATAATAGGATACAATATGTGATAATTTTGTGGTAATATGAAACATTATGTGATAATTTTGTGATAATAGGAAACTATGTGATAATTTTGTGGTAATGAGGAACACGTGATTATTTTGTGGTAATGATGAACAAGTTGTGATAATTTTGTGGTAATGAGGAACACGTGATTTTGTGGTAATCAGAAACTTGATGATTTGCCATGTTGGTGGGTTTCAGGATGAATTGGCTCGTGTATTTGTGAACCTGTTTGACGCCAAGCACCTGTTGTACCAACTGTTATGGAATATGTTTTCCAAAGAGGTATGTCCTTTACTCTCTCTGCATGTGTGTTAACCCGTCACTGCATGTCACCTCTCTCTCTTCAGCACATTCTCAATCACACACAAACAGCTTGTCTTCTTTTAGCTCACCTCAATCACTTTTTTGACATTCTCCCCCCAAAAATATAAATGAATTATTTTCATAGCTTTTGTTAAAATGGTTTATGCCATCAAAATTCACCAAAATGTGACACCATATCATCAGTTTGTTACTAAAACATAGTTTATAGTCATTAATAATATGTGGCTTTTTTCGCTTACCAACTAAGTCTTCTTTAAAATTTGTTTTGAAGATCCAACTATATTTTGATAAAATTTGTTTTGAAGATCCAACTATATTTTGATAAAATTTGTTTTGAAGATCCAACTATATTTTGATAAAATTTGTTTTGAAGATCCAACTATATTTTGATTAAATCTAAAAATCATTTAAATCAATAGAATTCTGCATTTTTTCTGATCTGACTTGTCATTATTTTAAAGAAATTAAATTGGAAAAAGCATGTGTTACAAGGAGTTGTCTTGTAGTGAAAAAAATAGCAAATGGTGTGTGGTTAATGTTTAATTACTACTGAAGTCTTTGTTCAAAATTTAGGCACATTTTAAACGCTTGATGAAGCTCTATACATCTGAATGCCTAGAAGATGAAAGAATACCATTTTGTTCTATATCCTTGTGGCATAAATATCTAATTCTAATCTGGAATGTTATTAGATTGAATTTCACTGATAATTGCAATTAGACCTTTTGTGGTGGATTGTACATTATTTTACAAAAGTACCTTCAAGAAGCTTTTGAAGACTACTACTCATTACATCATAGGATGGATCAGCACATATGTTACAGCCATGATCATTGGATGGATCAGCACATGTAACTGTCATGGTTATTGGCTGGATCAACACATGTAACTGTCATGATCATTGGCTGGATCAGCACATGTAACTGTCTTGGTTATTGGCTGGATCAGCACATTGTCATGATCATTGGCTGGATCAGCACATGTAACTGTCTTGGTTATTGGCTGGACCAACACATTAAAGTCTTGTTCAATGGTTCTATTGCAAGTGTGTGATTTAAAAAACATGAGAACATTGTTAACATGCACAAAGGGTCTGGTGAGCTTATGCTGTGGTTTGGCATCCGTTCAGCATTTGATCATTGTCAACTTTTCCATTTGAACAACTTCTTCATAATAACCAACAGACTAAATGTCATGGTATTTGGTTGATGGGTTTCTGGAATGAAGCCTGAGAAAGTTTGCGAAAAGAAATAACCTTGACCCATGTTGAAAGCCACAGGGTCATATTTTTTAAAATTTGAAACAACCTTTGGTGCTAAACCAAAAAGGCACACATGTATGCTATTTTTTTGATAGGTTAGTTAATAGGATATTAGGTTGAAGCCCAATAAAGATTGCAAAAGTGATAAAGGTCACAGGGGTCAAATTGTTAATTGTAAAAAACTTACTGTGGTAAACTGCAAATGTCCCAGAGGCAGGATATTTGATGGAGAGTGTTTCTAGGTGAAAGTCCAACAAATTTTGAGAACACAAAATGACATTTACCTCTAATCCAAGTCATAGCTATTTGTGTTAAGGGTTGAGTATTAGAAGCTGTTTTGCAGATTGGTTAAACTTGATTGGATGTGCCCACTTTGAATGCAAATGATAAAAACCAACTTCATTTTATGAGCATTGAATAACAGTTTCAGGCCCATTGGGTTTCTTGCTACGTTTACCACATAAAAATAAACAAAGATCATTTTTTTATGACATGGTTTTAGTTTGCATGGTAGATTTTATTGCGGAAACATAAAGTAGGGGAGATCACTCATGGCAGAATATTATTTTACTTGGTCATGCATTATCATGTGTATTATTCTATCCAAATTGTAGATAGATAGTGCTAAGTAAGGGAAAATGTAATGAAAACTTCATTTTCTTTAATTTTCCTAGGATAACCAACACTGTTTATGCTAGTATATTAAATGCATATTAACTGCAGAAATTCAAAGTGTTTGTAAAAAGTTCAAAACAAAGGTTTGCTTATACGAATTGACTGGATTTTCATCATTCAAATCAACATATTTTTTAATCACTTTTCTCATCCTTGTCGTCAACCATACATGTGATATTTCCTCATGTATCCCACTATTTCAATCCTTTATTTTGAGGCAACAATATATTTTCCTAGCTTGATGGGATAAAAAGCATTTGAGCTACATGTGTATGACATAATCATTATCTACTCAAACACCCGAAAAAAGATCAACAAAATACTCATAATGTGAAAAAAAGGGGAATTTTTTTGTGAAATGTAGTTATCGTGGGTTTGGATTAAATTTACATGAAACAAAACATGAAACAGAGAAAAAGCTCATTATTATTATTTTTTTCCATTTTTAGAACGTTGTTGTGTTTATATAACCATACAAAATTGATATTGTAAGTAGCTTGAAATGGTATTGTGGAATGCTGAGGAGCGAAAGTTAATTAAATGTCGCGTGTGCTGACTTGAATCTCCCTCATTTCAGGGACAAATCTCCCTCATTTGTGAGCAGGACATATCACATGTACCGGTATGTAAAAAGTCATTTGTTTTTACAAACCTTTGTTCTTTTTACCATATTATTTTTATTATTATGTATGATTTTTGTTTGGTATCATTCCCATCAGTTAGTATGAATGGTAGATTTAGACTCTAGTGAGCATTAGAACAGGCATTTGCTTATGACATAAAGAGCTGTATATAGTCGTGGACATGCTTGTCCTGTTTCTCCCTTTTCTTATTCAAGGCAGCATGGAAGGAGAACTGAAGGAAGGACCTTGTATTGAGACCAAGACCATTTCCTTATATTGAATATGTTTCATGTTGTCATAACTGCTATCTCTCTCTTTCTCTCTCTATATTTATATGAAGTGATAATGACTATATATATGTGATCCACTGACAGTATGGATAATTAAATTTCAAAGGCAATCTACCTCTCTATCACGGCACAAAATGTTACAAAAAAATACATCACATGTTTAAACATTAAATAAAGACAAATGATCTATTCCAGTAATACACTCTACCAGTATTTGATATGCTGTCGATATTACTTACTAGATTCTATATATATAATCTGTTGCTATGGTAGTTGTGCTGACTACTACATGTTTTTATGACAAATTGATCGTGATTGATTGTGTTGTGATGTTAAACAGATAGCCAAGCTGTTGCCCTGGTAACTAGTTTACCCTTTCCCATTCTGTATGTGATTCATACAACAAAATCCTCATGAATTACAAATTGAAATATGAAACCATCAACAAATAGGATTCTTTTGTCAATTTCTTTACACCAACCCAATCATCGAAAAGGAAATTCATGTTCTTGGAACATAACAACTCACTGCCTTTGAACTAATTTAAAACTTTTCGGTAGACGACTCTTATCTTTGTGATACAATGTATTAACACTGGGGGTCAGAATGTGAAATTCACTATGGCATAACACGCATCAAAAAGTCAAACTAAGCATGAAGGGACTAAATATTTGCTTGTAACCTTGGATTTCTTGCCTGTCCCTGTCTAATTTTCATAGGAAGAATAAGCTTCACCCTTGACAGGCAATAGTAAATTGACAGTCGGATTCTTTATGTGGGTTAATAATTGTACTTATATATTCACTGTCATCATACCAGTCTACATATAGGTTGCAGTGGGTTGTATTTACTCTTTGTTGTTTCTGTGTTGGCATGACAACCGTATCCTTTTCACCTTGAGAGATTTGTTGTCTTGTCCTATAACATGTGGAATCAGGATTATCCAAATAAAGGCACCCGACACCTATTTATAGAATTGTAATCATGTGACGCCCATATTTCATGTATTTTGTTGTGGTATTTGTATGAGTGTGGTATGCCTGTCAACCTGTGTAGTAGTTAACCTGTATTGACCTAAATGTTGATTGGTCCTTCAGTGACAAGTATCAGACCTATTAGACTATTTCTAAATCCATCTAGCCAATGAATGGTCAGTATTTTAATATGAAAGGTAACTGTGGAACAAGAGTGTTCATGATAAAACTAAATTTACCCATTCCTAATGTGCCATGGAAAATGTTTGCTCCAATAGAATGCAGTAAATCTGCAATGGTAAATCAGTAACTGCTTTCAGAATTGGTGTTTTTTCTAATGTTTTTGTGCCAGGATGCATTACCATATTGATTTCATTATACATATTAAAATCTAGTGGTTGGTAGAAAGTACTCACATGATTTTGATCATTTTATGTATATCCTGATCTCTAGACAAATGAACATTTCTGTTTTCTGATACAAAAATTCTTTATCTCGGACTTTATTGTATATACACAGTATCACTGAGTTGTGATGTCACTGTGTAGGCTCAACTATTTCATACAAATGGACAAACCAGTGTATTAGATTCCTGTAAAGGAACATTAGGTTTCATTGGATTAGCATGGCACTTAACGACAAGTCTAGATCACAGACACACTGTGCTACTGTTTACAGAGAACATTTCCTTAGGTCTTCTTTTGCTCATGTATAACTATTCATTTTCACCCCATTTTAAATTTGTCCTAAAGTTCTTAAAAAAGCAGTAACATATATTTCTGCTTGATAAGCAATCTTTAACCTTCATCTTATCTTTTCTTTCTATTTGTCAAAAGGCAGTTTCCTTGTATGCAATGGTTCTTTCTCCAGGAAACCTTGTAGTTTATGATACAAATTAAGTCTATAGTCAATATTGTTGTTCTAGAAAAGTAAATTACAGAAAAAAAGTTTCAGTAAGCGAGGAAGAACAGGTATGGCTGTATCCAGAAGTTCTGTGATATATTTAACTCATTAAATTTAGGTGGAGATAGCAGATTGTATGCAGACCTTGTTCCGTGGAAACAGCCTAGCTAGTAAGATCATGGCATACTGTTTCCGGTTTTATGGACAGAACTATCTTCGAGAGCTCCTTAATCCTCTCATCATGGAAATGTTCCAGTTGGAGCGACAACAGAAGGTCTCTTATGAAATTGACTCCGCAAGGTAAAATACTTCTCAACTTTTGATTGGTGGCCTGTCAGATAAATGTAGTCACATAAGCAAATGCTGTATTTCCTAATTCATGTGTATAGCCATATTGTTTTCAACTAAATTTTGCATTATGAAGGTTATTATGACCAACGTTACAAAAGAACCACCTTGTCTGATCTGATAGTTAAAAACCATGCATGGGTTCTGGTTCAATTCCAAGTTGGTATCAAACTTGTAACACTTTGAACTTTTTGAAACTCCTACATGTTTTATGATGTATATAGAATATGTAAAAGTACTCTATAGAGTTAGATCATTGATAAGTGTGTGTACAATACATTTTGTTAAATATCAAAGTGTTGAAAACTTGCATTCCAATGAAATTAATTTTGGTAAGAAATATTTTGTTCTATTTTTACTTTGATGAAATGAAAGAAAGTGTGAATATACATATATGTTGATAGTAATAACAAAACTTGTTTATTTTAGACTGGAAACTGGCGAGAGTATAGAGGACAACAAGAAATACCTAATGATAATCACCCAGAAAGTCTTCAATGTAGTGGTGGGATCTGCCCAGCAGTAGGTTTTATTCTTCTGTCTTACCATTCTTACCAATTTTTTTACTTATTTTATAATATAACAAAATAAGTCAACAATTTTTTTTTCCTTTTCTCAAAGATGATGATTTGTGTTGTTGGAGTCATCATTTCGTCATTGTTTGTGATAACAAACTCTTTAACAGTACATGTTTTTAGACCATTTCTGATGAAAGTGTAGGTTTTGAAAATGTATTTGATTTTGATATTTCAGTTTATATTTTTTTTCTTGAAACAAGCATTTCTACCGGTTAATAATATATGTCGTCACATAACATTAGCCAATGACATGTTGATGGTTATGTCATTTTTGATTGGCTTGCATACCAGTGTAATAATTGATTACGGAATAGAGTCTGTAAAAGTGGGGGTGGGGGAACTTGTGTGACAATATAGTGTTTTGATTAATGATGCGATGACCAGATGCTCAGAACATGGTTTGTATACTGCTGCCTGGTATAACATATGTGGTTTGTATCAATACTGACATCCGACGATGTGGGACATCATTTATATACAGCAGGTTTCCGTCCAAGCTGCGTGTGATGTGCCATTGTGTATACCAGGTGATCAGCCTGAGGTTCCCCCACCACAGTATCCTAGCAACAGGCACTGTTATCTTTCTCCGATTTTTCAATCCAGCATTAGGTAAAGACGGTTGGAGACAACACCCCTGCATCGTCCATGCGTCCCCAGCCTGTTGCCATGGGGACCAAACTTATACACAGCCCTACATATATCATATGCTGCTTCATACTTAAGGAGTTGAGAACGAAGGGTTGCTCTGAGCTATTCAGAAAGTTTTAACTGAAATCTTAAACAAATTTTTGTAGAGAGAACTGTTTTCACTTTTGAGCGAAACTCTTTAAAAAAATTAAAATCAATGGGAAACAAAGAGGAAAGTGTTGAACAAAAGTATTTTATAAGACAGCTTTGTGATTGCAGAGATGTGCTCAGAGCCAACCCTGTGTTATAGAAACGTGGTGACATTACTAATGTTATTGAATTAACTAGAGAAGAAAACCAGCTGGTTTACCTGTAATATCAGCTCTCTCTCTTAACATTACTGTCGCCATGTTTTTAAACGAACATTAATGTTCATTTGTTAGAATCCAAAATAAGCTTAACTGCAATTACCTTATAAGGCAGTCTTTTTTACTAATATGCCATCTGTACTATTTCCGGTTCGATCTAAGGGCCACATTCCAATATGGCTGACATTCAAACGTTCGCTTCAAACAAAATGCTTTATAAAATTCAGTCACCTACCTTTCTTTATATTGTTTGTGAGTACCCATCAAATTATTTAGGTAAAGAACATATTACCGCAGCTAAGGGTTTATTAAGAACACACATATTTATACTAGCTTCATGTTACATATATCATGGCAGCTCCCATGCCCAGTAATGTTATGGGTGCACATGCGTGAACATTATCACATTTACATCTGTAAGACGGTTTACAGGATTGGGTAGGATACATGTGCAAAAAATGTATATATTTATTTTTCTTTCCATTTGCCGATAATTTGTGATGTTTCATGTTTGACCAAAAAACTTATATTCACCATTGAAACTATTCTTCTCTTTCTTGATCCTGTAAATTGTTGCCCGATCCTGTAAATAGTTAAATCCCATTTGGAGCAATACATTAGACCCTATAATCCCTTGCTTCACACCAGTTCTAAAATGAACATTTCACTTTCATTTCAAAATCTTCCTGGATGATTTTAATTGTTTTTTTATTATTTTTCTATGTATGACACATTTCACAATAGACTGCGATCAGCTGTCTTAACCGAGGACCGATGCAATTTGCAAATAGTCTTGCATGTTCTCACAGCGGCTTTACATTGATCATTTTAATGCAATTCCAGATTTTAAAATAATGTTTTTTAACAACAATTGTTTAAAAGATTCTTTTCCGTAGCAATTAATTTGAAGTTAGTTTACAAATTTCCTAGACCACATGAAAACACTGAAAATGATAAATACTTTGTGAAAATTGTATCATCAGAAAGTAGTATGCGTAGAGTCATACTCATCTGTCAAAATAGGCAACCCCTCGGACATTGTGTTTTATAAAAACTAAAATTTATCAGGTCTATGCCTTTTTTTACATTTTTATTTAACAAGGCTTGCATTAATTGTCACCATTTTGTTTTTCTGCCATAAGTTTTATTCGTGCAATTAAGTTCATTTGTGTCGCGCCAAAGATCGGATACCAGGTAGTCTATCTCTGTCTAGAAAGAACATTTGTGTACATAGTCGCGCCAGAGATCGGATACCAGGTAGTCTATCTCTGTCTAGAAAGAACATTTGTGTACATAGTCGCGCCAGAGATCGGATACCAGGTAGTCTATCTCTGTCTAGAAAGAACATTTGTGTACATAGTCGGGCCAGAGATCGGATACCAGGTAGTCTATCTCTGTCTAGAAAGAACATTTGTGTACATAGTCTTACCAGATCTCTGATCGAACATTTGTGTACATAGATAGTCTATCTCTGTCTAGAAAGAACATTTGTGTAAATAGTCTTCTCTGTCCATTTGTGTACATATCGCGCCAATGCCAGATAGTCTATCTCTGTCTAGAAAGAACATTTGTGTACATAGTCGCGCCAGAGATCCAATACCAGGTAGTCTATCTCTGTCTAGAAAGAACATTTGTGTACATAGTCGCGCCAGAGATCCAATACCAGGTAGTCTATCTCTGTCTAGAAAGAACATTTGTGTAAATAGTCTTACCAGAGATCGAATGCCAGATAGTCTATCTCTGTCTAGAAAGAACATTTGTGTACATAGTCGCGCCAGAGATCCAATACCAGGTAGTCTATCTCTGTCTAGAAAGAATATTCCCGGTTTTTTACTCACAGGTGTAAGAATTTTATACTTATTCCATATAATCTGTTGAGTAACAAGTGTAATGTTAATGATGTTTTAAAAAATATGGAAGTTGTGAAATTAAGTTCTTAGCTCTGGAAATAAATGCACCAAAGTTTAGGCTAATTTAAATCAAAATAAAATATCACAAGTGATGATTAAACTTAATCCTATTTTACTTATCATATCAATAACTTATCACCATTCATTGTAACAATAATTTCAATTAAAAATGTCCAGTGTCCACTTCCATCACAAATCATCGAGGATCAAATACAAGTATAATCTACATGAATGTGTTTGTTGAGGAATTATTCACATTCACATTGAAACTTATAAATTTGCATACATATTTGATATATGTATATTCAAAATCATTAATACAGATTCTTTGTAATGTGTCCCTGGAAAGCAAGGCATTTTGTTCCTCAATATTTTGACACACAACTATTCAATATTAACTTTTGTATCTAATCATAATAGTGTATCTCACAAAGTTATTTTATGAGTGTAGTTGTTATAAATCTATGTAAACAATAGATCAGGTATTCAAAATGAAAAGCACTTCAAATAGATATTCTGACATTATGCCAACAATTATATTAATTGGTCTGGATTGACTGACTATACTGTAACTACAAGTTGATAGAACATCTATTATTTATAGAACATGACTCAGACGAATATACAGATTGCAGTAAAAGAAACAAAATGTAATTGAATTATGGACCTGACCTTTGTAACTGATGAAGTACAAGTGCATCACCTATAAAACAACTAGCTACTGATAGACATTGGTATCCTGTTTTGGCCCGTTATAAGTGTAATAACCTATCAATTCTTACTTTATTTGAATAAAAATTTAAACAAAAATAACATGATCTAGATATGTTGTAATTAAGTTTGAAAAGACAGAGTGCTGTAGGAGGTAAATTATTCCAAATTAGTGACAGTAAATTCCTAAAATAGTTCTACCACAGACAGAACTCATGAGATGGATTCTACCTGAAAAACTAAGATTGTAGACCAGTCACCTTCTAGCAATCCTCTAGGGTTGTCAACATTATACATTCCAAATTTCTTTTCCACCTCCTCTTTTATGGGATTTAGTTGTAACTTGCCTGGAGTGGCCCTAAGATGATGCCTACCAGTAATATCATGTAAATTTTTTCGAAAATCACTGTTTTGTACATTGTCTGATGGAGACATTTAATGATTGTGGCATGTAAACAATCAAACAGGTATATAGGATTGTTAGGTCACCTGAGGCGAAGTATAGGTTACGAGGGTAAATATGCTAAAATCTTCAAATTGCATTTTCTCAATAACCAGGAGGTGCATGGACTTGATCAACTGGCTCTGTAGCTTACAGAGACTTAGAGACCTGATATTTGGTCTCTAACATTGTGGGATGAAGGGCAACCAAGTTTGTTCAAATGAATCACCTTGACCTTTATTCATGGTCATAGGTGTCAAGTATATGAAAATAATTTGAACAATTCTTCTCTATAACCATGAGGCCTGCCTCTGCCTGGAGACTTGATTTTTAGCTGGAAATATATAAAGATAAAGAGCCACCAGGTTTGTTGAAATTAATAACCGTGACATTTACTCAGTGTTATAGGGGTCAAGTATGGGAAAACCTTAAAACAACTTCTTTTTTTAATAAATCCAAGAAGCCCAGGGACCCAATATTGAGTCTGCAGCATGTAAGGGTGAAAAGCTTGGTGAACTGATAAGTCAAATTGACTGAAATTTAAAAAAATTTCTTCTCGGTACCGAGATAATATAGAACCAAATACTCTGCATGGATGGAGGTGTCTTGCGGTGCTTTATAAAAACTGTAAATTTCATGACCCCAGGGTCTCCCATTTCCTATTGGGGAGGGAGTAAAAATTACTTTATATTATATAGAAAAATTACAAGCATAATTTGTTTATTTTCTTTCAGAAAAAGTTTGAACTTGATAAGAATTTTTTTTCATTAGTATAAGCTGTTTGATGAGATGCACATATTGACCTTTACTGACTCCTTGGGGCTGATGGGCGGGGCTAAAAGTGGGTCAAACTGACTGAAATTTTAAAGATGTTCCGCTGCTCCTGCATGGAAGATTTTATACAGAAAAATTCAAATATTGAGTGAAATTTCTTTTAATTCAAACTTGATGAGAAGCCTTAAGTTAGATTTCTTTCTTTTTTTGTTTTGTTACAAGAACCGTTGTAACTTAGGTGACCGTTAAGGCCCTTGGGCCTCTTGTTATATAAAAGAGCATGAGCTTCATTGATTAAATCTACTACATATTATGAAATTCCTAATTAAACATATGATTGTACTTTTCATTAATGTTTGTTTACTGTACTTCCAACACTTTGATTTAATCATGTGGTTGATCATTTGTTATTATCGCAGATACCACGATGTTTTCCCATTCTGGAGAAATAATTTTTTTTAATTGATAGACCCTTAAAAAGAATGTTTTAATACAAGTTTGTTTGTTCTATTAAACATTAACACATCTTTAATGAACAAATACTTCTAATGTAGACCAAAAACTTCCAATATGACATGAACCATTGGAGAACACAGCTGCGGCACGTTATCTAAGACATCACAGCTCTTTACATTAGGTGATGTTATGTAAAAAAAAAATATGGGTGGGCAGATGAACAGATGTTTGGAAAGTTTGTTGATGGATTTCGGCAAATACTTATTTTTGAATATCTGGAATTGATGTGAATGCATGCTGGTCCAGTCAGACCAGAGCTTCACCTTTTAATCTTTGGCACTAAAGCTACTGCTCTCTTTCGACCTTTATGCTTTACCTAAACCTCAGTCCATCAGAATAGACTTTGACTCAAATACTTTGTATTGCTCTTTGACCTGAACAACCTATATAGGACTGTGTATATGTGTCCCAGCTGGATTCCTACTTCAAGGTCACCTATGAACTATACACAGTAGCTTTTGACCTATTGACCCCAGAACTTTGACCTCTGATGTTTGATATGTGGATATATACCTAACTAAATCCCTTGGTATGTCAAACTAGATCACTGTCACATATATAACCCATATACCTTTTACTTCCCCTACTGTAACCTTTGACCTGTGTAACCATTGGATCTCTCCTCCTGTCAGGTTTCCGACCAAGCTGCGGAGTATGTGCCATTGCCTGCATCAAGTTGTCACACAGCGTTTTCAGCAAAACAGTGCAGACGCTGTATGGACAGTCATCGGAACTGTCATCTTCTTACGCTTCATCAACCCTGCCATAGGTAACTCTGAACGACCTTGACATTCACTAGTGGATATGTGTAGTCACTAAAATATTTGATTGTGTGTGTAATGGCTAATCCTATAGATCTATAGAGAAGCACCTAGTTTGTAGATACCCAGGTACAAAATGTAGGTCACTGTGACAGGATTCTTCTGGTGAAAAAAAAGTAGGCATATCTTTGTTGAAGTGTACTCCTTTGTTTCAACATTTTGGAGAAGATCATGTAGGCCGTCTTGTAGTAGTAGTAGTAGTCTCCCTTGTCGGCACCAAGTTATTTATGTCTAGTAAAGATATCCAGTATATCGCATATGTAGATACCTGCCGTTATACTTTCTTAAAATAGATGTTCAAACAGACTCTTGAGATATACTAACAGATGACACTGTTATTTCTATTTATCAAGTGCAAAGTTTATAATTCTGTGATTTCTATCTATATAGTTGTAGATACAATGTAGGTCTAGTTGCTGTGATATGACATAAGGACAGAGGAATGATTAAGATATCGAAATAGAAATGATATATACTATAAATTAGCAATCTTTAGGCCTAGCTACAGTATGGTACAGTTCTATTTCCATAACGATACAGTAGACAATCTGAGTTACAATGGTCAAAAATTAAACATTTAAAAAACTTGTTTCCCTGACTATAGACAAAGCATGGAATTAAGATATATCGTTTTCACAAAAGGTTTTAATTCTGAAGGAAAGTGCCTCACAGACATATTTTGTTATACAATGTTATACACTTACAGTGTAGTGATGCCACTGAAGTCCAAACTTTATACACAGTGTCCACTCTATATACAATAGCCATACCTTTACCGTATATAGTTCAGGTGTAAAGTTGGGGATGTCCCACCAGTGGAGAACCACCCTCTTAATTCTCCAGAGCTCTCGGTGTGTTTAGATGTTAAATAGTAAACACTGAATAATGTGACATAGCAAAGTAAATCCTTGTAACATATATCAGGAACAAATAAGTGAAGAATGCCCCTAGATACATGACAGTAAGTCAAGAATTCCCCTAGATACCTGACAGAACCTGTTGGTCATGTTGTGAGCTAGTCTTCAGCTGTAAAGCCATAGGCCCTTTACTTCTTATGTACTGATGAGAAATATATTTACTAGCAATTAAATTCAATTCAATTAAAAAGTGACAACAACTGGTCACAGATAAGAGTATTTATAATGGGTTATATATATTATTGTGATGTAAGGCTGCCCTATTCCTTACTGGCTGGTGACAACATAGTCTTCAGTCTGGAATGAATTAGCTGATTAAAGCATATTTTAAATCTAAATCTACGAACTCCAACTTAACATGTTAGATATGTTGCTAACTACCACCTGTCAGTTTCTGATGCCTATCAGCTGTAGACAAGTAGACATATATATCAAGCATGTTACCATGGTATGCATTCACTAGTAGGGAATGACAGTCTATAACTCAATGTTTACTTCTTTCTATACGAAACAACATAGCATGGTGCATGAACTTTTATAACTTGTCTTTTCTTAATATTATGGACCATTTTTTTTCTAAATTTCCAAAATTGAAAACAAGATTAGTGTTAAATCTTTGAGGGAATTCATCTCCAATTTAATTCAACTTGGGCCATGTTCAACTCAGAGTTGGTTTATTATTGAGAACCTGCCTCAAAATAATTCTGGCTGTTTACTGAGTGACAAACTCAACAAACAAAGGAATATTATCTAGAATGTTAGTATCTGAAAGTTGTTATTCCAATGGAATACTGGTAAACATACTGTGTCTATACCTATCATTATTCCAATGGAATACTGTTAAACATACTGTGTCTATACCTATCATTATTCCAATGGAATACTGTTAAACATACTGTGTCTATACCTATCATTATTCCAATGGAATACTGTTAAACATACTGTGTCTATACCTATCATTATTCCAATGGAATACTGGTAAACATACTGTGTCTATACCTATCATTATTCCAATGGAATACTGGTAAACATACTGTGTCTATACCTATCATTATTCCAATGGAATACTGTTAAACATACTGTGTCTATACCTATCCCATTGTCGAACCTGTAGTATATTATTCAATATCAAGTAGGGGTCTGATATATATATATATACTGATATCACATTCAAACAACTTCTTAGGGTAAAAATTTTAGGTTTGCCTCATAAATGATTTTAGAGTATTTGAGAGAAAAGTAAAAATTTTATGAAATTTTCATCCTTACTTTAGTTAAAACCAAAGGTTAGAATATCTGTGATTATCTATCCTATCTTCTCTAATGTAAAAACAACTGATATACTGATGTGTATGTTGCTCTGTCTTTCTGATTCAATATGGTGTGACTTGTACTAATATTTCAGTTTCGCCATATGAATCTGGGATAATTGATGAAGAGCCGACACCAAAGATTAAACGAGGTCTCACACTCATGTGTAAGATCATGCAGAACATTGCCAACCACCTTTTGTTCACTAAGGAGAACCACATGAGAACCTTCAATGACTTTCTCAAGACCAATTTTGAGGCTGGTAGAAGGTTGGTAGACCTTTTTAGATTTTAACACCTTGCAGATATTCCTTGTTCAATCTTTAGTTATTAAGTGCACTGGGTACTGATCAAAGCACATGTGGAGAGTGTTTAATAAAGCAGTCTAGAAAAAGGTCAATTAGTAGAGAATCGGACTCGTGGAAACAGGTGAAAATCCCAGGTGTGTAACTCAGTCTCCACCCACACTGGTTTGTGTTTCTCGGTCTCATTCATCATGGCATCATGTTTATATCCTGGGGCTAGACACCTAATCCTCATTGCTCTTGATGAAAATGGACCTCCCGCATGATGCTCAGTGAGGTAGTCATCATCTACAGAGAGATCCTGCCTTCAAATGCCAAATAAACAAAGTACTTTATAAAACTACTTACATAGAATAGTTTCCACTCGCAATAGTTGAAAAGACTTGAAACATTTGACACAGCCAATACAATTTGAATTAGTAATGTGAATGGGAGGCAAAGAATTAAAATGGCTGAATGTTGTGTCAGTAGGTCCTGGTAAAATGGTTGAATATTGTATCAGTAGGTCCTGGTAAAATGACTGAATATTGTATCAGTAGGTCCTGGTAAAATGACTGAATATTGTATCAGTAGGTCCTGGTAAAATGACTGAATATTGTATCAGTAGGTCCTGGTAAAATGACTGAATATTGTATCAGTAGGTCCTGGTAAAATGACTGAATATTGTATCAGTGGGTCCTGGTAAAATTGTTGAATATTGTATCAGTAGGTCCTGGTAAAATGGCTTAATATTGTATCAGTGGGTCCTGGTAAAATGACTGAATATTGTATCAGTAGGTCCTGGTAAAATGACTGAATATTGTATCAGTTAAAATGACTGAATATTGTATCAGTAGGTCCTGGTAAAATGACTGAATATTGTATCAGTAGGTCCTGGTAAAATGGCTGAATATTGTATCAGTAGGTCCTGGTAAAATGACTGAATATTGTATCAGTGGGTCCTGGTAAAATTGTTGAATATTGTATCAGTAGGTCCTGGTAAAATGACTGAATATTGTATCAGTAGGTCCTGGTAAAATGGCTTAATATTGTATCAGTGGGTCCTGGTAAAATGACTGAATATTGTATCAGTGGGTCCTGGTAAAATTGTTGAATATTGTATCAGTAGGTCCTGGTTTGAATTAGAATAACTGATTCTCATTCCCATCGAAGTAAAAAGGTTTTAAAAAGGGGTACTTATTGAGGCAGTTTTACCTTTCAGGTCCATTGCAGTATAAATGCATCTCAAAAATTAATTATTCCAAAAATTCATCTTTCCATCACTCTAAGTGTTTTTGTTATGTTTTATAACTAATATTTTAACACAGGTTTTTCACGGAGATAGCATCAGACTGTGATATTCCTGACCAAGGGAACCACAGTCTCTCTTTCATCAATGATGCCAATGTATTAGCCCTACATCGACTGTTATGGAACAACCAAGAGAAGATAGGAGACTACTTGTCCAGTAGCAGGTTAGACCTTAAGAATTTTACAAGGCTATATATTGATTGTAACTAAGATAACATTTGAGCTGTTGGTTTCCATAGAAATATCAAAACCTGCTCTAGATCCTCAATATTCCTTAGCTGAATTGAATACACAGAGGTTTTCTTGAGTTAGCAATGTTGTCCCTATGAGGATATATGAATTTGGAAATAAAAGGTTTTTGTTCATGAAATCTAAATTTGTCTGAAGAATGATATGAAATAAATCCCAGAGCTATTTTATATCTTAATCATTGAATCAATGCATTTAGTTGAGATTGAAAAAAAAAACAATTTGCCAGATAGTTCTTAAAAGCTATAAATGTAAATGAAATGTTAAATTTTTTCACAGAGATCACAAGGCAGTTGGTAGACGGCCATTTGACAAGATGGCAACCTTGTTAGCATATCTAGGACCTCCAGAGCATAGACCACTTGATTCTCAGTAAGTACAAGTCATATCAGGAAGAATATGATGAGTTACATGATGCTCATTTTAAATTTCTGCAGACTTGAGGGACCATGGGTTCAATTCCCAGAATGACTGTTAAAAGGTATGGGGGTCACCTGCCCGACCACGTGTTTTTTTCTGGGTACTCCAGTTTCCTCCCTCATTAAGACCCCGCATGCGCTTCCATCTGAGCCAACAAGAGTGATTGATATAAGTTGTGAAATAAATAAAGTTTATTATTGAAAAAAGAGACCTTGGGTGAATTTCTGAAGACTTTCCAAAGCCTTGTGTATCTCCAGAAGCCTATTTGACTTGGTCTGTAGCTGTGTTACACCTTCTCTTATTAGGCTTGTAGTGCACAAAAATCACCTCAGAAAAATTTCATATTTAAATTTTCACATGTAATCATTGAATTGGTTTTACTTTCCCCGAAAAAAAATTATGGTATCATTAAGATACCTTGAAATAATTGTCCCTAGTTATTTCTGTGCAGTGCTAACAATGTTTGATGTGATTTATCTCATAGAATTATTTCTCCTTTTTTGCAGTGTTGGAATATTTGCCACCAGATGGAGCAGTATGGACATGACAAGTACAAAATTTGAAGAAATCATGTCAAAACACAACATGCATGAAAAGGATGAATTCAAATCACTTAAAAATCTACACATATTTTACCAGGCTGGTACCAGTAAAGCGGGCAATCCAGTATTTTATTATATAGCAAGACGATATAAGTAAGTTCTTGTCTTATTCTTAGTGTCAAATTCATTCTAGCATATTTAGCAGAAACTGCAGTTAGTGAAGACATGATTTAGATATTTTCAACTTGAAAACCTTTATATTATTATGATTACTTTGATATCTGTATGGAAAAGTGCCAGGTAACGTAATATTGTCAGAGGGTCATCATTGATCGTAAGTATTTATAACCAAGTTGGAAAAAAATGTAAATTGGTGTTTGAGATGAGTACTGATAACTTCAATCTCAGATTCTGGACATCTTTAGATAAAAGACAAGTGTAAAAATTGTTTCTTTTATAGGGTTGGAGAAATTAATGGAGATCTGCTGATATATCATGTCCTTCTGACGTTAAAACCTTTCTACAACAAACCATTTGAGCTGGTCATAGATTTCACACACACCTGTGCTGAGAACCGTTTTAGAGTAAGTACTGTAAGTACTTATACATTGATTTATTTGTGTAAATATGTTGTATATGTGTAGGTGTTGTTTGTAAGTCTTGTTTTGTAAACATGTGATGTATTAAGATTTTTTTTAATAGTTTTTTTGTATATTTGTATCTAGATATGAATTAAACGTGTAAACTCTGTATTGTAAATGTATTTAAAAATATATTATATAGACATTGTATAATTGTGGATTTCTGACACCTAGAAATATACATCTTTGTATATATATGGACTGTAGAGTACATGGGTACAAGTGTAAATATGTAAGATATATTTATACACATTGTATAATTGTAGATTTCTGACACCTAGACAGTTGTATGTAATGTAGAGTGCATGTGTACCTGTGTTTATTTGTATATGTAATATACTGTATTCAACCTAATCAGCACACTGTCTGTGAAAAATACAAATGAGGTGTACTTTATCAATACTCTGTCCTCTAGACATATTTCATCGTAATAGAAAACACTGTTTTAATTGAAATAAAAATATTTTAGTCAGTCACTTGACTGATTATGTCGGAGGCAAAGAGTTCAAAGGTTATGTATGGTATTAGTAGATCAAATGATGTAAACAGTCTTTTCATAGACTTCCAATGAACCTTTCCAGTGGGGTGTGATTGGCTTACCAAGTCAGGTGTGCTAATTAGGTCAAGTGTAATATATGTACAGCTTGTATAAACATAGACATGTTTGTTTGTAAATGTAGGATAGGTATGTTTACATGTAAATTTGTATATCTTTGTTTATAAATGGGTTTTATTCAAACTGTATATTGGTAAATATATGTGATTTATTTGTACCAGATAATATGAAATGGAAATTATATATAGGTATGAGTTATTTCTAGCATGAGGTATATCTGTAGGCTAAGGTTGTGTATATTTGTCATTGTTTTGTGATTTGTTGAAATATGTTTGTCTTAGCTTTAGTTGATATTATGACTAAACTTTCAATTGAAAAATTTTATTTTGCACATCATTAAGTTTGATTCAGTACATTCTGACTTAGTGTAATGTAAACATATTGATAAAGAGGAAAACTTACTGGTATGCCTTAATATGGTCTTGAAATGAAAATTAGAATAAATTTACTTATTAATTTTATCAATGACCAATGTTTTAAATGAGATGAAATTTGACCAGATATAGAAAATGTTAAATGAAAATACAAATTTGGTTGATGGGTAAGTAATACACACAGTTAGCTGAGGAGGTTTTGTTTAGAGGTGTGCTATGTTACTTTTCCAGACTGATTTCCTGTCCAAATGGTTTGTGGTGATGCCAGAGGTTGTGTACCAGAACATCGTGGCATGTTATATATATAACTGTAACTCCTGGGTGAGAGAGTATACCAAATACCATGATCGGATACTCACCCCTCTAAAGGTGAGTTCCTAATCACCAAGGTCATTATACCTCAAAGTCATAACACATACAGCAAGGTCTTACATATACCTCAAGGTCAAAACACATACCTCAAGGTCATAACACATTCAGCAATGTCTTACATACACCTCAAGGTCATAACACATACAGCAAGGTCTTACATACACCACAAGGTCATAACACTTACAGCAAGGTCATACATATACCTCAAGGTCATAACACATACAGCAAGGTCTTACATATATGTCAAGGTCATAACATACCAATGTCATAACATATATTTCAAGGTCATAACATCAAGTTAATAACATGTACACCAAGATTATCAAACTACCAAGGTCAGTACATATATCTCAAGGTCATTACACAAACCACTGAGGTCTTTACATGTGTAGACCTTCTAAACACTAATATAAGATCAATACCTGATGTATGTACTTTTGTATTCATAGCTGAATTCGTTGTATAACACAATAAGGAACACTTTACCAATTCCTTTCTTTGATTGTTCTCGTTTGCTGAAGTGTTTAGATAAAACACTAGACATTGTATAGGAATGTCAGACCATACTGTAAGAATTCTATAATTCACATAACGAGCTTCTGAAATGTAGCAAAACCCATTTAAGATTTTTAACATTTGTCTTTTACCTTTTGGTTTGTTTAGTGTTATTTCCTTTTGGATCGCTGTGTGTTTTACCAGTTGATGGCCCTAATGACCTTTTATGTGTTGACAGGCCGTTAAGAATGTCATAATAATAATAATAACATTGTCACATTTCAGGGAAATAGAAAGTTGTTTTTTATCGACCATCCTGCACGACTTAATGAGTATATAGATCCTGACCAACAGAAGTTACCTGGCTCCACAGTGTCACTCGAGGAGGATCTCAAAATCTCCAACAATGCCCTCAAACTATCCCACAAGGACACCAAGGTCACAATCAAGGTTAGTGTTAGGTCACAATCAGTTGAGAATGATGTCATATTCAAGGTAAGTTTATAAAAATGAACTAGGTCAGTATTGGCTCACCTTACTAGCATACTGAAAAGTTCATCCTATGGTCATCAATCAGAAATGATGTTTGATTAGTGAAAAATTGAATATTATCAATTTTTTTGCAGTAGTTGTTGGCACAGTGCTAACAGAAATCTTTCTTCATCTCCCTTTATGGAGCAAGGTTATTTGTCCCTTAGTTAACCAGCGTGCCTTTCCCATTGCTTGTGGTGGGAGGGCACCGTAGTAATGTATAAGCAGTCATACTTTGTAATATTCAGTATTTAACAAGCTACTTTTGACATGTTTTGTCTCTGGTAAGATACATATATCACAGATTTCAGGGTGATAATTGCATCATATTTATACTAAATACAACTCATCATGGTCAGTAAGATATGTTTTTTTTGTTTCAGGTGGGTCCAAATGCCATCCAGATCACTTCAGCAGAGAAGCTGAGAGTTCTTGGACATCAGGTGTTACTTAATGATGTCTATTATGCTTCAGAAATAGAGGAGGTAAATATACAGGGAGAAAATTAGGGTGTCATAAAGTAAGAGTAAGTTTAATTAGATACCACAACCATCTATTATGTTTAATTCAACATCACAAGCAGCTAGTGTGTTTAATTTGACATCCAAACGCAGCTGATTTTGTTTAATTCGACATCACAGGCAGCTAGTGTGTTTAATTAGACATGACAGGTGGCTAGTGTGTTTAATTCGACATCACAAGCAGCTAGTGTGTTTAAGAAAACATCAAAAATGGCTAGTGTATTTAATTAGACATGACAGGTGGCTAGTGTGTTAAATTAGACATCACAAGCAGCTAGTGTGTTTAATTAGACATCACAAGCAGCTAGTGTGTTTAATTAGACATCACAAGCAGCTAGTGTGTTTAATTAGACATCACAAGCAGCTAGGGTGTTTAATTAGATATCACCAGCAGCTAGTGTGTTTAATTAGACATCACAAGCAGCTAGTGAGTTTAATTAGACATCACAAGCTGCTAGTGTGTTTAATTAGATATCACAAGCAGCTAGTGTGTTTAATTAGATATCACATGCAGCTAGTGTGTTTAATTAGACATCACAACCGGCTAGTGTGTTTAATTAGACATCACAACCGGCTAGTGTGTTTAATTAGACATCACAAGCTGCTAGTGTGTTTAATTAGAAATCACAAGTGGCTAGATAATGTGAATAATGGTTATTAGAAGATAAGTTGATTCTAACCCTTGGAATTAAATTGATTTAATGGTACAGTAAACCTTTTATTGGTTCCTTGTCATTATTCATGTTTATTGTGCCATCACCATTTCGCAGAGGGCTTATTGTTACCTGTGTTCATCCGTCAATCTCCTCATGTTCTGTTCCAAATCATTGTCACATTTTGAGAAAACTTAGAGATTTGGTTCATATTAATTACTACTGATATCCCATGTGATCATTACATCAAATTCTGCAAATGCTGATCAGATGTTAGTTTACAGCGAAGTTTAGACATACATGTTGTATAGATTCTATACAGAACCATAAAATTAGTAACAGAAAGTGTAATCTACAGACTTTTATAATCTAGTTATGATTTTGATAAAGTTGTATATATATTTTTTCTGGTTGAAGGTCTGCCTTGTTGACGATAACCAATTCACCCTAACGATATCCAATGAGAGTGGACCTCTGTCTTTTATCCACAATGACTGTGATAACATTGTACATGACATCATCCATATCAGAACAAGATGGGAGCTTTCACAGCCGGTAGGTGTTGAGTACTTATGTTCCAGCAAGAATATGGTTTAGGGATTGTATCACAGCCAGTGGTCAGTGAAAAAGTATTTATATTGATACAAGTATACTTAATAACAAATATTGACATGACAGTGTATTTATAAATGTTTTAAATATGAAGACAATATACAATTACTATAATTAAAACAATAGATAGTACTTTCGTCGGAGAAAGTGAAATCTGTACAAGTAACGGCTAGGAATGAGTTGAATATGTGAAATAAACTTGGAACTATATTTGACAGGACACTGTGACAGTCCATACCAAGATACGACCTAAAGATGTCCCTGGTACCTTGCTCAATGTGGTAAGTATCAATTTGTACTCGTCCTGTGTTAACAAAATTAAATATTATAAGATGATTTGTGAAAAATTATTGTTTTGTGTTCCTTAATTGCTCTTTAATGACATTCAGATGGCCTGTGATCTGAGGGCTTTTCTGACAATCTTAGCAGACATTTTAAAACTATGTATTAATTGTTGATCATCAAAAGGTATTGTCTTTAAAGTAAACATTGATTAATGTCCTGATCAGATGTTAGTTTACATACCTGTGTTCTATGTGGTCAGGTGTTATCAATAAGGGAGACAACTATGTTAATGTATAGTAAACATTGATTAATGTAAAGGTGTACATGTGTTCTATGTGGTCAGGTGTTATCAATAAGGGAGACAACTATGCTAATATATAGTAAACATTGATTAATGTAAAGGTGTACATGTGGCCTATGTGGTCAGGTGTTATCAATAAGGGAGACAACTATGTTAATGTATAGTAAACATTGATTAATGTAAAGGTGTACATGTGTTCTATGTGGTCAGGTGTTATCAATAAGGGAGACAACTATGCTAATATATAGTAAACATTGATTAATGTAAAGGTGTACATGTGTTCTATGTGTTAAATATAAGTGATGTACATTATTTGCATAGTTTCTTTCTTTTTGATGATATTGCACATCCTGGTGTAACAGTAAGAGGAAAACCATTGTATGTGTACAACTTCCATTGTAGGCTCTGCTCAACTTAGGTAGCTCTGATCCCAGTCTACGATCTGCTGCCTACAATTTACTGTGTGCCCTCACACAGACATTTGACCTCAAGATTGAAGGTCAGCTACTGGAAACAACAGGTAAGTGGCTTGGATTTGATATTTTATAAAATATGGTGAATTCTAATTAAATATCATTGTGATTATTTTATAAGGGAAACTCTGTAATTGTAGGACTCTTTCAGTAGGACAATGAGAAGGAGCAACATTTCCATATATTATGCTTAAGTTATATCACAAATTTTGACGTTACATTGACTTTATAACAGCGCAATGAAGAAAGTATTTACTGTGTACAGCAGAAAGATGATCACCACAAAGAATGCTCCCTTCATAAGATCATCTTTAAAACGTCTCTCATTTCATAAAGCAATGATATGTATGATTTATCACTAGGTTTGTGTATCCCGGCCAACAACACCATATTCATTAAGTCCATTAGTGAAACCCTAGCAGCCAATGAGCCTCATCTCACACTAGAATTCCTGGAAGAGTGTATTCAGGGTTTTGGTAACTCCAACATAGAGATGAAGCATTTGTGCCTAGAGTACATCACACCGTGGCTGCCAAATCTTACAAGGTATGGGGAGATAACTTCAACTATGAGACAAATTAAGTTCAAATCTATTGTGATAAATTTTCCTTTAACAGGTATTTTGCGATCTTATTGCTTCTTGATAACAATAAACTTAGTTTGATTTTATTTTTTTCCATGTTTGGATTTTTTTCTGTAACTGTTTTCTGTAAGAAAATACTTTTTTAAATGAGAGTCTGTTTGATCTTTTAGGTTCTGTAAACACTCAGATGAAAACAAAAGACAGAAAGTGGCACTAATTCTGGACAAACTCATAACTATGACAATAGAAGAAGTGGAGGTAAATATTTATGGATAAATTTAAAATATATTTAATAATACAAGTTACTTGTTACTACTGTAAAATAGTTTTTACTGACTAAAAATTGTGCAGGTTTTCAAAAGATGCTGCTTTGATGGCACTTGATTTCATGGGAAAATGTTACAAGTCTTATTTCTTGGACATATGAATTAACCAATTTAGATTGAGAGGAAATTGTTATTGATTGATTTTTGGTTATCATCAGAACAACATTTAAGTATTAAAACTATTTGTGGTACATATATGCTAATACAAAGAGTTCTCTCCCTTGTAGATGTATCCTTCAATACAAGCCAAGATATGGGGCAACATTGGTCAGGTGGCTGACCTACTGGACATGGTCCTGGACAGCTTTATTAAGGTATTGAACAAACATCTAAAATGTACAGTTTTGAGCACGTAATAGACTTTCTGTATTTGTGCTAGATATAAACAAATAGATATATGTGTGTTGCTGCTCTACTGAAGTATGATATGCAGTAGTTTCATGCTGCTGAGAAGACAAAATTATTTTTGGTTGTGAAGTTCAAACATGTCTTCTAAAAAGTCATTTTGCTGAAAATTTGTTGTGCAATTTCATAGAAATGGTTAATTTTCACACCCACAAGGACAGTCTACTGGGGAAATCTTAGATAATATTATATATACAGATATATGTTAAAAATGAAATGTCTTTGTGTAAAGAAGTCAAGGAATATTTCAAATTCTTAACCTACATCATAAAATATAGATATTATATTGTGCAAATATATGTTACAGCGAAGTGTAACGGGAGGACTAGGCTCTATACAGGCAGAAATAATGGCTGACACTGCTGTGGCCTTGACCTCCGCTAATGTACAACTTGTATCACGGAAGGTCATAGGTCGTCTATGTAGGGTGAGGATCACTTTTATTGTTAAATTGTAACTGAGATGTATTTCCTTGTTTTTTTAGAATTTTTGGTTCCTCTGTAGACATAAATATGGTAGCTGGTAACTTTATGATATATTTTTGTTCAAATAAGAAATAGGAAATATACTCAGGAGTTAGTTTTACAGAAACTATGCTAAAATATTTTTATTTGGTTTAAATAGACGAAGTGAATATTTTTTTTACAATGGAAAGATCATTTAGATTCTGTAAGAACTGATTTCCATAATATCCAGCTGCACTCTTTAACTTTTATCAACTTTAACTGTAACTATGTGATATACGTTGTAGCTGATAGACAAGACTTGTACCTCCCCAACACCAACATTAGAACAACATTTGATGTGGGATGATATTGCCATCCTGGCCAGATACCTGCTCATGTTGTCCTTCAACAATTCACTGGATGGTAAGAATCTCAATTTGACGTTCAACAATATGTAGGACCTAAAGATGACTTCAGTGATCCTATTTTATTTTGATACCTGTACCTCAGAAGTCTCAACCAGCTTTGGCATTAAGAAGTTATAATTGTCAACATATGTTTGCTGAAATTTAGAAATGCTTTTAATAGTAACCCCTATTTGATAAAATCATATTTCAAAAAATACCAATAGCTGAGAACATTTCAAAAAGGAAAAAAGTGACTTTCACAAATTACATGATGTAGAGATCTGTTGATTTTAGAAGTGAGCACTAAAGTTAAGTTAAAGTAAATATTAAGTGAAACCCTGTCTCTGAAGTAGGGAGACTTAATTGGACGGTTGCATGTCCATGCATATGATGTGAAAAGTACTGATTTCCTGGTGTTCAAAAAAATGAAACTTTCTTCCTAATATTCACTCAGCTTTAACTCTGCTTGAAGAAACCTTTTCACAGTTTATCTTATGTGTGAAATGGATGCATATATTTCTGTTACAGTGGCAAGTCATCTTCCGTTTCTGTTTCACATTGTTACTCTACTCGTGTGTACTGGACCGCTGTCACTGCGAGCATCAACACATGGACTTGTCATCAATATCATCCATTCCTTGTGCACATGCTCTCAGCTCAGTTTCAGCGGTGAGTAATAAGGGAAGACATCTGGAGACGAATGTTTGGTATAATGTCTTCTTATTATTTCATCGGCTTCTAAAATGTCTTCACATGTGGGGAAAATCTATAGAACAGGCTGTTGTAATTTCGGATGCAAGGCTTTATGAATCTGTTATCTAAGAAGCTCCCTTCTCTAGTGTAAAGTTTAATTTTAGAGTTTAGAGAGGGTCTATTTGTGAACTACATTAGCTTACTGTTTTAGAATTGATGATTGTGCAAAACTGAGTAAGGGGGCTTATTTGTGGGCAGAGACTGGCTTGTGGATAGTATGTTACATACAGACAAGAAGGATACATTCTGATGGCATTAAAAGATATTATAACAAATTTAGAAGTATTGATTCATCTCAGCATGAAGCTGGTCGAGAGCACACGCACAAGGTACAAATTAAGCAGTAATGTCGATGGTGACTTATGTCTGGCCCCGTCTTTGTTAACTCACTGATTATAAATAACTTCTCTTGGATTTGGTCTGGCACCCCAAAACTTAAATGTTTCTGCAGTAAGTTTTTGAAGGTATTGAAGTTCTTTGGCGGACATTCCATATCCCTCTTATTTGTATTAGGTTTCCGAGATTTGTGTTACAGGAATTTAATGCAGATTTTTTATGACCCCCACCATTTTTGGAAAAGGGGTATAGAGTGTTTCCCATTTTGGTTCATATTTAACACTTAGTATCATAACATCGTGTTCTTCACATGTTAAAGGGGTCATCAGCTAGGTCAGAGGACACATATGACAGTATACATTCTATATCCCTTCTATTCTGCATATACATTAACTGAGTATTTTGCAATGGCTGCTATCTGTAAGCTTAGCAATCATTGATTAACTTGTTCTTTGTCCACAGCTGAGTCGACACTGAAAGTCCTGAAGCTGAGCCTGGCTGAGTTCTCCCTGCCAAAGTTTTATCAGCTGTTTGGAATCAGCAAGGTGAAGTCTGCAGCTGTCAGTGCGTTTCGCACAAGCTACAGGCCTGGTGACCGATCATTTACAATGGCTGCTCCAGAACACGAGAAGATGTCTCTCAGCTCCTTAGAGACAATAGTAGATGCCTTACTAGAAATTATGGAGGTATAGTTACTTTTCTCATTAGATTCTGAAGATATAAGAAGAGTGATGAACAGCTTTACAAATTACCATGACAACTATTTACTCTTTCCACGGCAACTGCATGTACTGTTACTATGACAACTGCATTTACTGTTATTATGACAACTGTGTTTACTGTTACTTTGTTAAGTGTGTTTACTGTTGTTTATTGAGTGATGAACAGCTTTACAAATTACCATGACAACTATTTACTCTTTCCATGGCAACTGCATGTACTGTTAATATGACAACTGCATTTACTGTTACTATGTTAAGTGTGTTTACTGTTATTATGACAACTGCATTTGCTGTTACTATGACAACTGCATTTATTGTTATTATGATAACTGTATTTACTGTTACTTTGTCAAGTGTGTTTACTGTTGTTTATTTACGACTATTACAGGCATGTATGAAGGACATTCCTAACTGTGATTGGCTACAGCAGTGGACAGATCTGTCCAGAAGGTAAGAGTGTTTGTTGTAGGAAAACAAGGGATAATATTCCTCTTAGTCTTACTCGGAATCTTTTTGCTTATTATCAAATAATGAATTTGAAAGTGGTGAAGTAATTGTGAATTTGATGCTCATATTTTTTGCCAATATCTTATTCCTACAAAATAATTTTGTAATTATATTGAGTTCATGTTGTTACACAGTGTGAGTATTGCAGCCAGAAGACAAAGTAAGAGGTAGCAAAAAGGATAAAAAACAATAATGAAATCTTTCTCAATGTTTTTAACCATCTACAGAACTTTAATTGTATGATAATGGTTGGTGATTTACTAAGAAGTAGTAGGGTATAGCCGTATTGTTTCCTTTTTTTCTTACAGATTTGCATTCCAGTATAATCCTGCCCTCCAGCCCAGGGCTATCATTGTGTTTGGTTGTATTAGTAAAACTGTCACTGACTCCGAGATCAAACAGCTTCTAAAGATCATGATGAAGGTAAGGACTAGTCTCTCAAGCTTATAATCTGGATACGTTATTTTACTATAATTAGTGATTATTTTGCTCCTAAATGAAGCCATTGGTTCTGACTTTGTATTGAAACATGTTGTAATTGAAATAATTTCACTTGTCATCTTTATTTCAGGCTTTAGAATCGTTTAACGATTTGACTTTGATTGAAGCTATTGTGATGTGTCTGACCCGACTTCAACCCCTACTTAGATCTGTAAGTACATCTGTTTTATATTGTCAGAAACAATCTATTTCCAATATGCTCTGTTGTAAAAAAAAAATCAATGATTTTCTAACACAGCTGATGATATAAAAGTAGTGATATTTAGATTAGGTTTTTATTTTGTGTATCTTGAAGAAATTACTTGTAGTACAGTTAATCAATTGTATTTCTGTAAACCTGGAGATTTTCACCCCCTGTTTAACTTTCACCCATTTTATCCATGAGGGAGAGCAAATTTAAGAGGAGGGCAAATCAAAAATATGTTACACTTAATCATTGAGAGGGAACATAGGCATAGCCCTGATTGGTTGACAAATGGTTACGTCTTAATCCATTTTCTAAGATGTTAATTTTGTTGAACGCCTCATCTCTTTGATTAATTAATGTCATTGTTTAATTTGAATTTCCAGGATTCTTCCATCCATAAGTTTCTGTTCTGGACGGCCATATCTGTCCTTCAGCTTGACGAGGTATCTCTGTATGCTGCTGGACTGGCTCTACTAGAACAGAATCTCCATACCCTTGATATCATGGGCTTGTTTGACCGAGAGGTAGGTCAGAGGTCATGATTACTCTTGACTGATAACAAATTTTTCGATTATGACAAATATAATTTTTTTGTGTTGGATTGATTATTTCAAGAAGATCAAACAAAATATGTGATTTTATATCAGTACTATATCATACCATTCTTGTTGGTTTATAATTGTGAACTTGTATGTCATGTGTAACAGACATTGGAGGTCATCATGATGGAGACTAGGGAACCCCTTGAATGGGACTTCAAACAGCTGGACCATGCCATGGGGCTGAGCTTTAAAGATAATTTTAACTTTGCTCTGGTTGGACACCTACTAAAAGGTACATTTTCTAACTCTGTCTCAGTATACTTCTCACTGGCAGATTAACATAGCCTTTGTTTATGGTCAGTATCACTGTCCCTGCCTGAGGGACGTTGTTTTATCAGTAGTATTATAATGGACTGTGTTCAATATATAATATATGTTTTCTGTAACTGTTACTTACATTATGACAAAATGATGAAAGCATTCTATTTTGATAAGAATTAATAATAAAAGACATAATGTACAATACCTCGTTTCAATTTTGTTTGATTTACAGCTAGTCACTGTTTAATATATAATATTGTTTATATTGGCAGGGTTCCGACATCCAACCCCAACCACTGTATCCAGAACAATTCGAGTCCTCAATCAGCTTTTATCCATTACAGTCAAATCTACAAACAGGTAAGAACATCATGTCCCTTATCCTTTGGTTGGTGTTTCTGAGCCAAAGTTTCCTTATCTTTCCTTATTTGTACCTATAAATGAACCAAGTTGTTGGTTACTGAGATTTAAACTGTCAGGGCGTCATTGATTCATTGAAATTTTTTTTTTCTTCTTTTCCAAAATTGTGCTTATCTTGTCTTTAATAACAAGATATCACTTGACTTTTCTGCAGTCAGTTTAACAAATTGTATTAAATTGAGTTATTCACACACTTGATAATACTTAAAAAAACTGTCATTAACTTGGTTTTTATTGTCTTATTTGTGATGTCGTAACAGATACCATATAGTAGCAAGGACTTTCACTATAATGCCACAGATGTCTTATATATCAATTGAGCATTAGAAAATATCCTTCTCTATAAAAATTCACAGGATATCTTTTCTGATAAATAGAATCTTCTGTGAGTTTTTCTTTTACAACATTTTTGTCACTCATCACTAAAGGAATTTTCTTTACAACTCCCACATGCTTGCTAAAGTAAAAATCATTAGATTTGTTCGAAAAAATCATCAATTACACATTACAAAGAAACTGATTATAGATCTTCTAAGGATCGTTTAATGTCTGCAGATGAGAAAGATTTTATTCAGTTTTTAGAGGAAATCCTTACATTTTGATATACATATTCAAATACCCTTAAAGATAATTTGTCAGAACTATGTACAACACTTAATATTCTACTGAATTTCAGGGATAAATTTGAGGTGACGCCTCAGACAGTTCCTTACCTGGCAGGTAAATATATTCTTTAATCTATACATATGTTACAAATTGTCAATTCTGAATGATCATGCTCATTAATAAGTTTCATTTGTATTTCCTGTGTACTTAATGTTGCTAACGTGTAAGTCTTTTTCTAAATTGAAAAGATCTGGGATATTGTTGAACCAGAATATATCAAAGATTTTAGAATACCAATGCTTCTAGGAATACCTGTTTAAACATTGGTGAAGAATACCTGTTTAAACATCAGTGAAATCAACATTAAATGACTCTGCTAATACCAGAAATAACCACGGACCGATGTCCTGTTTCAGCTCTGGTGTTTGTATCTGAGGAGGTAAGAAGTAGGTGTCACCTAAAACACCGTACCAGTCAATACATGATGACAGAGTCGCCCTCTAGTGACAGTCTCAGTGCTGAACTTGCCCAGCAGACAACACCAGGGAGCAGCAGCAGTTCTGGAAGCTCAGCTATGGGAGCCCCACCGCCAGCTCTACCCACGACCATACCTTCAACACAGATAGTGCCCGCCCCACCCTGCCAGCCTCCTACCACCCAAAGCAGCACACCACCTATAAACACTCCTATCACACGAAGGCAAAAAAGTTGTGATCTCCTCGACCAGAATGCCATGAACAATGCATGTCGTACCTCCAAAGTCACTCATCTACAACAAGCACAGGTAAGACTTAAAACTTAATCCAGATGTGCTGTGGGAATAATGAGGGTTTTCCATTTAAGGAGGAAAATTTGTAGTGTTAAAGTTCAACAAATTGTAAATTTGTATATATATACAACATGAAACAAAATAAAATATACGATATACCATGCCCACAGCAAACATGCAACTTCTGCCCATTTACTGATAATACTGGAAATTTTATAGTACAAAGCTTGAAAGTATGACATAATCTTAAAAAGAAATTGTTGAGATAAGGGACTTTCTGCAATGTGTATGTGACCCCTATATATCCTTACAGCAGGCAAGTAGTCCAAAAGGCTGGCGGAGTCTGGACATTGAGCCACAGAGACCACCTCTTTACAAAACTAGGAGCAGCTCAATGCCCATTCCTGGCTCAAAAAAGGAAGCTGGCAAATCTGGCATGACTCAGCCTCGGAGTGGGCGTGGCTCTGTTTCTAATGAAAATAATGTGCTTCTTGACTCTGAAGTGTTGACAGACTACCCCACCCAAGTTTTAGTTCTTACAGTTCTGGTAAGATGTGTTGGATATTAATTACAAAAGTATATCATACAGTTTATATAGTGAGTTGTGTTTAATATTGAGAATGACCATGCTGGAAAGAATTTTATGTAAATGACATTCAAATTTGATAAGGAAAAGTATTGTTATTCAAGCCAATCACAGTGCTGTCTTTATTTTGTACTGTTTTTCTGATGGGAAGAAATTAGATTTAGATCGATATAAAAATATGTATTGCAAATTCAAATTTTTTGCTTAATTATGATTTCATACCAAGCAACCTAACTATATGAAATAAGTAAAGCATTCTCTACAATTATATCAACAGAAAAGGACAAAATCAGGACTCCAATTTTACAAAAAAAACACTTCGTATTTTCAGGCAACACTTGTCCGAAATACGACGGATGAGAATGAGGCAAGAATTATCTATGAATATTTAGCTGAAGCGTCTGTGGTCTTCCCCAAAGTGTTCCCTGTCATGTAAGTTACAGATATACATACTTGTGTTTAGTAGCATCTTTCCTATCTTACTGCCACTGTAAACTACATCAGATCAGTCTTTTTTTTGTGATTTTGAAATAAGTCTTTTCATAAGAAGTTAATTTTCTATGTATTGCCATGTTATGAATGTTTATAGTCTTAATTTTGAAGGAAATTTATATACTTAGATGGTGGACTATTCAAATTGCCCTTCGTCCGTATTCTGTGGGCCATCATCTGTCGATCCATTAACAAATTTTGTTATCACTATTTCTTGAGAAGAACTGGCTGGACTTGATCAAATGCTATAGCTAATTATAGCCTATTATTTGACATGTTGGGTGTTCTGAAACCATTACCATGGAAACACTTTGGAGGCTTCTGATTGGTTGAAATTAGGAAATTATCTGATTAAGTTGAAAATTGGTATATTGGATTGAAAATGTGTTGGTGATAAAAACAATGTCAGAGGCATAAAAGGAGCTATACATATAGATCTGTCACCATGGTGTTGTGGTATAGATATGTTACTATACTTAACAATGTCTTTATTACAGACACAGCCTGTTGGACGCTAAAATCAACAATGTACTGTTATTATGTCATGATCAGGCAATCCTCAATGCTGTCCAAAGTATTATTCAAAATATGATAGCTGCTGAGGACCCCTCTCAGCAGCAGCTGTCCTACCTACAAAGTAAGTTATATCTACTGTCCTGCCTACAAACTTAGTTATATCTACTGTCCTACCTACAAAGTAAGTTATATCTACTGTCCTACCTACAAAGTAAGTTATATCTACTGTCCTACCTACAAAGTAAGTTATATCTACTGTCCTACCTACAAAGTAAGTTATATCTACTGTCCTACCTACAAAGTAAGTTATATCTACTGTCCTACCTACAAAGTAAGTTATATCTACTGTCCTACCTACAAACAACCAAACACCTACTTTTCTACCTAGGAAGACTAGGTAATATATGTAAGTATATATACTTTCTCATTAACAGGTATTGGATTTGGAGGGCTCTGGAGATTTGCTGGTACATTTGCCAAAGTAAGTCAACAAAAACAGTTTAACCTGCCTGCAATGATCATCTTATATATGAGCCCCTAAAGTAATAATGTAATATAGGAGCTTTATTAAGAACCCTACAATATTATAACCAGATATAAGAATACTATTAGGGCCCTATAATAATTACCAAATACATGAGCTCTGTTTTGGCCCCTATAATTATCCCTTATTAACGGAGCTCTGAGGAGCTTTATGTAGGCCTCAACAATAATCACTTACTAAAGAAGCTCAGAGAAGCTCTATGTATGCCCCAACAATAATCAATTATTAAAGAAGCTCTAACTTTGCTCTCTGTTTTAGTGTGCCCAAAGTAACGACACTGCTGAGCTACTGGTTAACTGTTTGGAGGCAATGATGGTGGAAAACTGTCTACCTGGCGATGACCTTGACATCCTTAACCCTTACCCCAGCTCCCTAGGGATCTCATCCAATCTGAACTTGTCCAGTTCCATGTCCAGCCTCAGTGTAAGCAGTATGCACTCCCCCACTGATAAAGATAATGCAGAGAAAAATGGTGCCACTGCGGCCAGTAATCGTATGAGGCATGGCTCTGCTAACACCATCCAAACCAAGAACCGGGCAGGAAGTTTCAAACGCAAAGACAGTAAAAAGAAGCTGGAACCCATTGAATGAAGGATTGTTTTTTTAACCAGAGCTTCAATTATTTTGTGGTGTATTTTGAATACCAAAGTTACTGTCTCACCTAGTTATTAAATTATTAGTAAAGTTTTGACATATAAACTTTTGTAGACTTCACCAGCCACTTGAAGTACCAAATACTATAGAATTGCCATAAGCACTCTAAAATGGAAGTGTATAGATCTGGCTACTATGTTATGTAGTAGTTATAGACAGCTGCTGGGTATGTAGCCATAGTAAGATGCTAGTAGTGCTGGCAACAGATGGTAAGATATTTAGTAACTATGGTTACCATGGTGATGTCTGAGGAAGTGTTTTCATGGCTGAACGAGCATTTCCTGGGATTTATTGTGTACACAACTGTAATTCTAACGAGATGTTTCTGCCTGTTGTGGATCTAGTCAACTGTAGAAAACGAGAGACTGATAAAAACATTGTGTTTATCTCGGTAATTATTATCCTAAAAACCAGATTCTGTAGACATGCTGACACAGAGACCAGGCACCAGTTTTATCAAACATCTTCAGTTTTCTGAACTTTGAGACCTTTTTCATGTTGCTCAAAACATTTCCCTCATTTGGAAATGTGTCATGCATGTGTTACCAGAGATATAAAGGATATTGTATGTAAGTTTTCAAGATTTAACATAAAAGTTTCAGTTTTAGAAGACTGATATGTTGGTCTTGTGTGTCAAAAGACACAGAATTTCAGGTAAAACTGCAATTGTTTGGTTATCAGTGTAGCACTAGGTATGTCAAGTAGGACCATTGAATGATCACAGTTATATATTTCTGTTGTAAGTGCTTTTAAATTTCATTGTTAATTTGTGTATGTTACTTTTCATAAGTTTGCTTTCTGAGAGGCCCATGTTTAGGATTTGTATATTCATTCTGTACCTATTGTTTTACTTAAAATACCTCATTTGTTATTATTTTTTCATAGAATGACATACTGGGGAATAGTGCTGATCTCATTAACATTTTCTGTTGATCACTGAATATTACATTTACTCAGGATCAGGGGTTTGGTTTACAATTAGAATTGCACACTAAATATGTAATCAAGAATACTCATCACCTCAATGTAAAGTCTAATCTATAGTTGATTGGTTTAAAATGATATTTCTGAAATCCAAAAAATTTTGAGAAAATTCTGAACATGAAATGAAAATTAATTACCTTCCACACCTGGAAGAAACCTCCATGAAATTTTCTTAATTCTGTTTCTTGTATGGAAAATTTCGCTATAATGCTGTGGCAGTGTTCTGGTACCACTGATAGGTGACATCAGACCTCTCTTGCGATAGTGTTCTGGTACCACTGATAGGTGACATCAGACCTCTCTAGCGATAGTGTTCTGGTACCACTGATAGGTGATTTCAGATCTCTCTTGCGATAGTGGTCTGGTACCACTGATAGGTGACATCAGACCTCTCTTGCGATAGTGTTCTGGTACCACTGATAGGTGACATCAGACCTCTCTAGCGATAGTGTTCTGGTACCACTGATAGGTGATGTCAGACCTCTCTAGCGATAGTGTTCTGGTACCACTGATAGGTGACATCAGACCTCTCTAGCGATAGTGTTCTGGTACCACTGATAGGTGACATCAGACCTCTCTAGAGTCAGTGTTCTGGTACCACTGATAGGTGAGACCAGACCATGCTAATGTTTTTGGGTGACACAGAAAGTTTACAGAGTGAGCACTGTGTAGATACTCCCAGCATCTTACCATATGTGTTCAGTTTGCTCTGTGCAATTTTGTCACTTTTTACATATATTGTGTTACAGTAGGTTTGTTAGTGTTTTATACTATAGTTCTATAAATAATATTAATATGTTACTTTCTGCTGTTGAACAGCAAAGAACATCACTCTTTATATCTGTTTGATACTGATGTTTAAAATGAAATTTTGTTCATAGATTCGAAATGTGTAATGTTCTCACCTGTCAAAGAATACTACAGGTGAGCATTGTGTTTAACTAAAGTTAGTTCTGCCATGTTGAATTGAACTGATCTGTTTGATGTGTACAGTGACCCAACAAGCACTTTCATTCAGTGTTAGGAAACTGAAGTTGATAAACCATGTGATAGGGCATATGGCTCCATACTCTAATTAACACACAGGAAGTCAAGCTCTTGCCCTGATGGCTCTGTCATATCTCCATCGAAGAAAAGATTCGTTATCTTTTACTGTTTTCTTAATTTGACTTAATTGCATGTTTTTGCAACTAAGGAATTATGCTCAATAGATCTAGATGTATTACTGCTTTCTCTCAAAATTCTTAACACATTGGGTCATTGATCTACAGCTCTGATGATTATTGACAGTTCAATATCTACTGTGCTGCTGATATTGTTTTAATTTGATAATGTTTTGATGCAATATTTTTTGGAAATAATTTCGCAGATATTCTTTGTATGAACGTCTGCATCAATATGTAAACTGATCAGGAAATTGAACGAGGTACCTTACAGTATAAAAGAGATACATGTAGGTTAATTAACTAATATTATGTATACACCTCTATATCGGTGTATTTAATGTCTCTTCTTTCCATCATGTGCTGTGTTGTATTGGTGACAGAATCTATGACCGTATATACAGTCCATACTATTCCTAGATTTTAGACGAGATAACAGTATACCTACCACAGTGTCCTCTAGTCAAAACTAACCAAAGATAATTATGTACAGTTACACTGATTGGTGATTGATTCAACATCATGTTTACATGTTTGGTTGACAAGTTTATGTCACATAAATAGATTGAATAAATGACTATTTCAATGAATTGCATTATAAGAAAACAATCGTTAGCATATAAGATTATATATGACAATGAATTGAATTTGTTTTAATCAGAAATTATAACCAAAAATGATAACATGATTTTGTAAACAATGGACACCAACACACTGGAAAGTATTTATTAATATTTATATCAGTATATTTGTAGTCAATATGTAGTAATCAGTATTTGTACAGAGATTGTAATGTATTTCATTTTCAACTTTCTTTGTCTAAACAAGGTCACATGATCTGAGCTTTTCATTATGTCATAAGATCTGAGGTATACACTTAATCACATGATCTGAGGTGTACACTTAATCACATGATCTGAGGTGTACCTTTTTATCACTCAATTTGAGGTGTACACTTTGTCACATGAACTGCAGTGTACACATGTCACATGATCTGAGATGTACACTTAATCACATGATCTGAGGTGTATGCTATCTACATGATGTAGGTTGTATGTTGTCACATGATCTGAGATGTACACTTAATCACATGATCTGAGATGTACACTTAATCACATGATCTGAGGTGTACACTTTGTCACATGATCAGAGATGTAAACTTAATCACATGAACTGAGATGTACACTTAATCACATGATCTGAGGTGTATGCTATCCTACATGATGTGGGTTGTATGTTGTCACATGATCTGGGTGTACATTGTCACATGGTCTTAGGAATACACTATGTAATATTATCTAAGGTGTACCCTAACAGGTCACGTGACATGAACAATAACCATGCTACTTCAGTACTTTATCAGAGAAATTTTCACTTTCATATTAAAATTTATTTATCGTGTACAAGGAAGTGTCCATTAACGTGCCATTTAAATATCTTTCATCAAAAGAACCTATTTAGGCTTTATCTTCATTTGAGGCCAAAATAACTAGCATGCTGAGAACTATATGCTGAAGATGTCTATTGTCTTGGTAATGGGCACACAGATCTGTATGCTGAAAATGTCTGTTATCTTGGTAATGGGCACACAGATGTGTATGCTGAAGATGTTTCATGTTCTTTCGGGTAATTGGTGTAAGTTTGGACACTTCTGAAATGCTATAGAATAACTGTTATATCAACTGTTCAACATGATGATATATTTCCAATGAAATTTTTAAGTAAAAATTTTTACCATTTTACAGTGAATGCTTGTTGGCTAATCAGTCACTCTTGTTTTCTATTGATGACATCAAAGATTTATTTACATGTCCACTCTGTGTCACAATAACCTATTTAACCTTTAATCTAAGGAGCAAAAGATTTGAAAAACAATCATGGTTCTGATTTTTTTAACAATGTATACACGTAACAATATATTCTAGGTTTGTGTACCATGTATGATGCCTAGTAATAAGTCTGTATTAGTGTCCTGCTGCCAGAAATGAATTTGTATTGGTATGCTTACTAACATTTAAATAATTAATTAATTAGATCATATGTAATTAGCGTGTACTATTCGTTGATAGATGAAATTGTAAATATTGATATCATTTCAAATGAAATAAATTTTGTATATATGTATTTTATCATTAGAGAAGATATAGAAAATGGTCTTTGTATATACAATTTTAATACAAATATAAGGTGTTATAGAGCCTGGTGTGTACATATAAATGCAAAATTTCCACTGTTATACAGAGATATTGTGGTACGTCTATATTGTATATATTGTTGTTGGCAGATATTTGACATATTGTATGTTGCTCCATTAGCTGTAAATTTCACCCTTGTAAATATCGCAATATTGTCTATAAAAAAATATTGTCAAACAAATAGCTTTATTTAAATGTATATACTGTGTCATTTGTATATATATGATGTGTATATAAACGTAGATGATGGGGAGGCCTGTTTTATATGTATATAAGTGAAACATTAAGTAATGATATGTATAGATGTTGTTGACCGTGCTGCATCTGCGCGTATGTACATTCGCTGCTTGTAGGTAGTGTTTTGGTGTGTCGACAGTGGCTATATGTGAATATATGTGAGTAAATGTGTAGATATGTCAACAGATGTGAAAATGGTAGATAGTATTTTTCAGCTGAAAGTCTTTTATATGTTGCATGTTTTTAATATGTAAGTGTACTGTGATATTGGTGGTTACAGTGACGCATACTTGCTAATATTTATGTATACTTGAGCCATCTGAGGGTACCGCCTATATGGTGATACTAAGTAAATGTACAAGTGTATATGTGGGTGTATTAAGTGCTATGTATTGCTACACAGTACTCAGAATTTACATGTATTCAACGTGTCATACTTCTGTAAGGGGTTGGACCTACACTATTATTGAAGGGTTATACAGGTGATACTTGTACAGGGTGCTAGTAAGTGGAGTCAAGCTGTTTTACCTTGATTAAGTGTGTGAGTGAAAAGCATTTAATTTAGAACCTTTCTATTACAAAGTTTGTGTGGTAATACACTTAGTTTATCTTCAAGCTTTAAAGATTTAGAGATAAATTTATTCCATTGATATTCTTTTGACTTTAATATTCGACTCTTTCTCTTCTATATATGTTTCAGACCTGTATTATGGAGATATGTATCTTTGATCTGATTTGGACACCAGTCTTAAAGATATGTCTTTGGTCTTGACGATTCTAACGTGTCTTTAATCCAGACAACTCTCACAGACATGTCTTTATCTTGACAAATCTCATGTCTTTTGATCCAGACAAATATCATAGAGATATTGTGATCTGGACAAGTCTTACAAATGTGTGTTTGATCTGGACCAATCTTAAAGACATGTTTTTGACCTTGAACAGTCCAACAGATGTGTCTTTGATCTCCAGCTGTTTCATAGAGACATGTCTTTGATCTAGAACTGTCTGACAGCTATAGAGTTGTATGGCTGAAATATGTTATGAACCTTCTTTAGGAAGGAATTGTCCAATATATTTTGGGAGAACTTCTCCAGGCAGGAATATATTTTAAGATTATTTTAAGTACGTTTGGCAGTAATGAAACAGGTTGTTTTTGGTCATGCCTGTAACAAGAATGTTACTGCAGTCAGAATTATGTGGGATATGATATGACTAGTTGTTTCCAGAGTAACCAGTTACAGGTAACCACTGTTAACTACCTTTCCAGGTCAGCAAAGTGACAGGTAACCAGTGTTAACTACCTTTTCAGGTCAGCAAAATTACAGGTAACCAGTGTTGTTACTGCCTTTCCAGGTCAGCAAAGTTACAGGTAGCCAGTGTTAACTACCTTTTCAGGTCAGCAAAGTTACAGGTAACCAGTGTTAACTACCTTTTCAGGTCAGCAAAGTTACAGGTAACCAGTGTCGTAACTACCTTTGGAGGTTGGTACTAGTATGAGTACTTATAGGTTAGCAATCTCAAGGTATTAACATGTTAACAGGTTTACAACCTTGTCCGGTTGTCATAGTGACGGTAAACAGTAGGTTTACAACCTTGTCGGGTTGTCATAGTGACAGGTAAACAGTAGGTTTACAACCTTGTCGGGTTGTCATAGCGACAGGTAAACAGTAGGTTTACAACCTTGTCGGGTTGTCATAGTGACAGGTAAACAGTAGGTTTACAACCTTGTCAGGTTGGCAGTGTTACAGGTGTTGGAAGCATGACATACAAGTTGCCATTTGTATTTACAGCTTGTGAGATTGGCTGTTTCATACAGGTTAACCAGTTGTGTTTAATTTATTATAAATTGTGGTGAGCATTTATTCTTGCTTTCAGTATTACTGTTCTGTGGCAGTTTGTTGGTGTAAGTGTTGGACATGGTAGCTTACAGTACATAGCATTATGGAGCCATGCTGAAATGATGCTATATGTTAATTAACTAGTACCATAGTATATTTGTGATCAAATCAATCTCCTTGAGTGTAACAGATATTGTTGTTGAGAGCGTGAAGTTGATAATTTGAAACTGTTTATTCTCTTCGTAAATACATCCTGTTATATCCTCATCAAGCCATCCATCCCAGTACTGTGTCCTTGACATTGTCCTTACCCATGTCTTTGACCTTGTCATTGTCCCCTTGCCCTTGTCTATGACCTTGACATTGTCCTTGCCCTTGTCTGTGACATTGTCTGTACTGTGAAGTATTTGTATCAGTTTGTAAGTGGAAAGTCTTTAAAGAGATGTGAAATTATTTATTTTTCATATTGTTTACATGATAACATTGTTTCTGCATTAGATGTTATTGTCATTTGACTTAATAAATCGCCAGCTGATAAAACAGACATATTTGTTTTAGTTATTTCAAATACAGTGAACTGTCAGGTATAAGTTTGAAGGTGATGACAGTAAATACTCTCCTTCCTTGGACGAGGCACAACAACTATATACATCTTTGTCATCTAGGTGATGAAAATAGTAACATGTTAAAATAATTTAGAGTTACACAAAATTGACTTTATGAAAGTATTTGTGAATATACAGTATGTATTAGAGTATAATCCTGGTAATGTAGGAGGATACACAGGTAAAACAGGTGGGAGAACAACACAGGTAAAACAGGTGGGAGAACAACACAGGTAAAACAGGTGGGAGAACTAAACAGGTAAAACAGGCGGCAGACCTTAAACAGGTAAAACAGGTGGCAGACCTTAAACAGGTAAAACAGGTGGCAGAACTAAACGGGTAAAACAGGTGGAAGAACAACACAGGTAAAACAGGTGGAAGAACAACACTGATAATACAGAAATAGACTTAACTACTGTCACGACATTACTGCTCTCGTGTTTTCTCGAAACGTGGCCTAGAGAACGGGCCACAACAAAAAACATTAAGACAGCCGGTTGTATTTTACAACTTGTTAGCTACTTAATTTTTGATAGATGAATGATCAAAGCGAGTGATTAGATTTTTACCTTTTAAAAACGTTTACGACATCGCTAAATCTCGGGGACTAGCTAGCCACGGTTTTAGGCTTTAACAAGCGAGACCAAAGGTACAACATTATGAAGTAGTGTCCATCAACTTACACATCGCCGAATTCTGACTTGATGGACTAAGTCTCACAAAAAAATGTACAAAAGAGGCTGCGTATATATTGCAAACGGGATAATTTGGTCGTGTGATTTCAGTAGTTCTTAATTACGATAGATATGTACGAATATCTATCGAATTAAGGTATAAAATATTCACAGGAGATACCTGCTGTGGGTAAAAAAACACTCAAATTGGTCAAACACGCGTTAATGAATGTTGTGTGTTTTGATGAATATGAAGAGACAAACCAAACCATAATTCCTGAACTACATGGCCAGTTCCTGCCTCATATGACTTAATTAGTATTTTGTCACACAAAACCTTCTTTAATTTTAAACCATTTTCTTTCAACATTTGTATGCATTTATAATTAAAACACGACATTGTGTTTCATCATGAAAACATTAAGCGCCGCATTTCCTTTGGGTGTTCGACTCGATATTACGATTTCCACGTCTGTATTCATTTCGATATAGTAAATATTGTGTTTCTTTGGCATAGGACGGGCGAACATTGTTTTGTTGTTCAGGCCAGTGGTGCTTGTTTCCTAATCCTCTCCCAGCATGCATTGGAACTTGCTCCAATTGCAGGATCCCTAGAGGCAACTTAACACTGTCTGAATTTGGCGCTTTGTTGAGGGTTAGTCCCTGTCAAACCACTAACCAAAGACTTACTGAGGGTAGATTAAAAGTTCTTATAACACAACCAGTAAAAGATTAGAGTGAGACGTGTCTATGTCCACACGGTCATCTTCATCAGATAAATACGAGATTGTTAGGAATCGAACAATGTTTTTGATTTACTATAGTCATATATGTACACTAAAATCGAAAACAGTGTGGCAATATGGTAAACAGATAAAAGAACACATTATGGTTCCAATGTACTGTAGATAATTTTGCTGTATGGAATGACCTGTAAGATTTATTGATATAGGGCTGGGAATGCTTTCGCTCTCATCCAATGAATTGTTTGCCTTTTTGGGACTCCTCGTCTTTCTGATGTTCATTAAGTCGGACTCTGAATCTCCTGTCCGTTTCTCCTATCGAGAGCCCTTGGCGTAATGGATCACTACCTGTCCTTTCCTGTCGTTCTTTTTCTTGCTGTTTTGTCTCTTAGTCATTTTGCTCTCATTAATTAGTTGTTTGATTTCTGAAATGCCAAATCCTGGGATCCACATGTTTTCATGGCACTATGGATGTGGTTTTGTTTATGCTTCTTGTTCTGTGTCAATCGTTTCTGTTGACCAGTTCGTACAACGTCCAACGTCTGGTGTAAGTGGTGGTGAGACCGGAAGTAGGGGTATTGATGTGCTCAGTCAAATCACTCTATGACTATTTCCTGGTTATTTCCAATATATCGTCAACAGATCGTTTCCACAGACTGGAGTCGTGGCTATGGCCTCTTTGTCCAAGTGATCCATGAACAAGTTGACCACAATCGGAGACACTGGACTGCCTGTGACTGTGTCGAACCATTGCTGATTGATGGTATCTCGGAAAACAAATAATGTTGTAAGCACAAAATTCTAGTAAATCTATCTTGGGTATGGAAATTGACATTCTTTCATCGTGACCAGTCTTGCTCTAGGCTGCTCCGAATGATAGCAAGTGCTTTTTCACTTGGTGTGTTGGTGAAAAGAGACACTACATCGTGTAAAATGAATTCCTGGTCGTTCTGGAAAAACACTGTAGACATACTTCCTGCGAGGTCTTGGAGTTTTTGACGCACATACTCTTGCACATCTATGACTAAGTGTTAAACAAGCGTTGCCAAATCGAATTCCTTAGTTATCTATCGATATTGTAGTAGTGTAACAACTGGATGCCTGTGGTCAGTATTAGGTGACTGGGTGATGTGTTTGACTTCCGCGTGATTGCGCTATATTGTCGGCTCCAACTCCTCACGTGCAAGTTGGTTTACACGAACCTATTGGACTAGTAGCGGTGAGTGCATGTTCTGAATATCGATTTTTGTTTACTTATTTATTTATCTTATTTTCTGTTTATTGATTTGTTTTTTGTCTTGGTTACTGATCGTGACAAAGACAAAAAGTTGTAAATAGCTGATCGTTAGAACCCTTCCGCCCATCAGCTCACATACACAGGGAGGCCATTACCTTTAAATGACCACAGCTGTTGATAGTACGTTCAAACCAACAATTGGGTACATGTATGAGAAGACTATTAACACAAGATCATGCTAGCTTCCAGTAACTATACACTTTAAAAACCATTAAAAAGATAAAACAACGAGTTTGGAAAATAGATGACTTTAATAGAATGGAATGTCGGATTTTTCAATGTACAAAAATATATTATCAATGACATTAAACTAGGAATTGTTCATGAATATAAATATTAAGTTTGATTTTATCACAACAGATATAAAACATCACGGATCAATCACTAGAAATAGGACGTGCTTTAAACATGGATCGATGGCAACTCGTTGATACATCTGGTTATAAATAATCCGGGTATCAGCCCCCATCGGTCACATGATCATTAACCAAAGTGTACTGATCAAAACACAGTACATGTATATCTAAAATACGACAGTTATGCACCTCTTCTGTCAACAAAAAAACTGAAACTATTAGGTCGTCTTCTCAGGTAACTAATATATACAATCAAATGATATCTATTATATAAATATATTAAACTCTGGCCGAATTCTGCAAAATACCCCTTGTTACATATTCTTTTATTTACACCAAGAATAATTGTCACAAACATCACTTGTCTGGACAAAAAAATCCAACTCAAACTGGCTACAATTACTGGCTCAATACTTAAATAAGAAACAATGCCACTGAATAGTACAAGCATGCTATGTAAGGAAAGTTGAAATCTTTTTACCCTGAAATTTTTCAACTTCAGTAAAGTTTTGATTAAAAAAATCAGCCTAAAATAGACAGATAGCACGGAAATGCAAACACTTAATTAAACAAATAAAGTGAAATAAAATATAAAATAATGGTAAAATGATGGAATGTAAAAACGGACACTTGGTGTCATTGGAATGCGAGACGTCACTAAAAACAAGTTGTCCTAGTTTTATAAACAAACTACGATCACGAGTACATATCATAACAAATGGTCACACATATATGGCACACAAAACTTTCTTTGATCGTCAATTAAGTTCGTGTTACTCCTCTTACTGTCATGATGTTTGGAAATTATTACCAGATTTTTATCTCAGCTATCATTTATATTTTTGTGTGCTGAGTTTATCGTCTCGTGAAAAAAAAAGTGTCACCTTGTAGTATCTGGTGAATATCTCACTGAACCACATACAGAAGACCGTCGCATGTCACCCAGAGAGAGGTAAAGTGTCTAGCCCAAGTACACAACCACACCAGCTCAGATCGGTTCGTTTCTTAGTCGCATGTAATATACAAACCGCCATTGGTAGCGAGGGTCTAACCACGCACCTCGGAGTTTTACCTATTATTACATAGGACAACGTTCTACAAACTTGGGAAAAGTGGGCTCTTAAGATCACATAGAATCTAAAACAATAAATGCTGTCAGTGTTGTAGAATACTGTCAATAGGCGGTATAAAGTTATGTATTGCATTTCAATATTTATAATCTTTAAACTTTTACAATTATTCAGTACATGTGTATACATGTATCCGAGAGGTAAGTGTTCACAAATCAATCATGCATGATATTCAGGGGTTACTCTCTTTACGTTGTAAATTATTTATAATTTCTAGAGATAAAAGTGCATCTGCCTAGCTACCCGTTCAGACAGCCCTGACTATGGAAGCTCAAATGTAAGAAAAATGAACCCGAAACATCCTATGTTGTTGTCAACATCATGAATGGTACACTACCACAAACGGAAGTCCATACACTCCGAACGACATGTTTTTTGCCATTTTCGATAAGCCTTCCGTTTCTATGTGATGATCATAAATTTCTTCCGGAAATATAAGTCCTTTTCTATGGCATTCGGCTTTTATTAACAAACTGCATCCACCCACGCCATCCAAAGCCACAACTCGCCCTTCGGCCCGAAGATCTGATAGATACAGCCTTAGAGTTGTACTGTATCCTTCCACTACCAATTCGTATGGCTGAAGTGTCTTTTGGTTCCTAAGGGAGTCTTCAGTTTCCCGCCAAGTGTTTTTGTCGTAAACGCGGTCAACACCGCCGGAAGAGAAGAGACAGAGCGGTGTGACCACATCTTTATCAGGATACAAAAGTTGCTGAATGAGGTCAGGTGGCATGCTTCCTACATCACTATCTATCCATAAAACATAGTCTTCGTCTTTGAGACCGCCTTTAAGTAAAAGATTCCGCGCCTGCGCAAGGTGCTTCCGGCGTTTATATTGAACTGTTATATGATGTATATCGCCCCAGCCACCTTCAACCTGTCCTGAAATATTAAAATGGAGAACGTCGGTCCTCTTAAAGCCGAAATCTTTCAAGTCTTGCGCAACCTCGTGCGCTACAGTGAGGGTGCCATCATGGCTACCGTCCTCGCCGAAAACCACTGAAATAAGATGATGAGGGTAGGACAAATGGTTAATTTCCCGAACATAGTTCATCAGGCTGTTTTCGCTGTTATGAATGGGTGTCAGAATCACCACTTTATCTGTGTATTTTCTTGATTTCAATTTCAGATAGTTCTGCATGATGGTTTTATTTAACCTGTACACTCTGTCTGTTGTAGACACACGAGGGACAGGGAGGATGAAATCCAACGTATCACTGTACTTATACTTGGACATGTCTAATTTATTAGAGGGGTTAACATTCAGGTTCGTCATTTTATCGGCTTCTAGTGGGCGAGCTACCATTTCCCTGGTACCTAACATGGTGTCATACACGGAACCTTGGGCAGGCTCCCACTTCAGCGAATCATAGGCTCCAGATTCACTTAAATCACTGAAGGTTTTGGCACGTGAGTAGTAACCATCCATGGCGTGACTGAGCCAGCGCGACCGTGTGTTCACAAGGATGATCATCAGCAGTCCTAGTATATTTACGGCGAGAATGGCCGTCACCACGTTTGGTTTATATCTCCGGATGTTCATACTTGGCACTCTTGCTGTCTGTTGATGACTCTCTGTCTGCTACCTCTTCAGAATCCAGTTTCCTCACATCTTTCCGATCGTTTGTTTAAACGTCCATCCTTACAAAAGTGAAAGGTTTGCGTCCGGCTAGATGTCCATTTTGTTTTTTGTGCTGTGTCTAACTCCCGTGACCTGCAAGAAAAAGAGGATTTTTTCTGTACGTCAATATAACACTAAATTTGAACAATTTTTTTCTGATGACATGATATGTGTTTGTGGCGTTGTGTGAGAGAATGAGTTACTCTAAAACACAAAATGATAGTTAACTTCATGACAGGAAGTGAACGTGATACTTTCACAAACAACGCGTAAGATAAAGTCAGCTCAGCACAGAGGATGACCTAGGTTTAACAGAAAAAAGTGTAGTAGTTTCTGTCAGTCATTGTGTTATAAAATTGATTGTACACATCATTATATATATGAAGAGCTAGGAAGTTTACAGAGAAATGAGATAGAATATAGTGAGCAATGTTCCAGACGTGACTCACTCCGAACATCAACATACAAAGGGCCGTCATTCCGTATACTGTTAGCATGGTATCAAATGAAAACATTTCATATCAAAACAGATTAGTAGTCTTTTTTTTGTTTCGGTTTATGACTGATAAGCCTCTTGATAAATCCTGATATCCACTTCAGTATTGGAAGACATTTTTCGTAGGCGGGGAAAGTCATGTATGGTCGACATCGAAGCCTCGGTTGTAAGATATACAAGCCGAGGTCATAGAACAGTAAACCGTCCGAAGACGTACTCTATTTTTTTTTTTTTTTTTGACTGGTAAGAACGATGGGGAGGGGATGGGGGTTATACTAAATGTCGGAAAGTCAGGTTTCTACAGTGGCGGACATGATATCAATAAATATTGCGTGGTTACGAAATATTCCGTTCGAATGGAATATCTTTGCACGGTTACGAAATATTCAATTCTAGTGTAATGTCATTATTTAGTTACGATCTATTTCCATTCTAATGTAATATCATTGCGTGTGAACATACTATTATTGCGTATATGTAAGAAATGATCTTCACAGCTATCGTAGGTCTCAGAATATAGTAGCAAATCAATGCTACTTTATATATATGTGTGTCCCACGTTATCTAGAAAGATATTTATTCTCTGTCCAAACGTAACACAAGCGATACTGATAATAACTCGTCATGTCTTGTATATAGGGTAAATATGTGTCACGTGTAACACGTGCCGGAACATGCAAAATATATTTATTACTTCGATTTCATACGTCTTTCTTTAAAGTTGCAGTGGGTTTTTTTAATGTCGCGTAAGATTTAAAACAGTGACAGTGTGCTAGAAAAAGGACAGTAAAGCACATGTTACTATCTAATGCTCTCTCTCAAGAGGTTCAGTGTGTTATGTGTAAGATATCTAAAGACTTGTTATCAGTATCAGATTTCTCTCGAAAGGGGTCGACAATTGATAAATCAACAACACAGATATTGTGGGGATCATTTATGAACGCCCTTATGATCTCATTTAGAAATTACGGGGAACATTCTATTTCCTTGTGTGAATCAGATGTGTTGGATGTTAATATGCTTGCCGATGGTTTATATATAAACACGGTTCTCATTTGAGAACGTGGCATTACTTACTTAAATTATTTATCTATTGATTATTTACCTATTTATTATTTATCTATTAATAATTTATCTGACAGGCGGGCCGATGAAGCAGACGCTTATTATTTAAGAACCTCTCCTCATATGAAATCATTTTCATGGTTAAATATGGAATTTTGTTCAAGCCGACTTTCTGTAAACTCGCGTAAATCACAAAACCGAACTTTAAAAGATAAACGAAAACACTGAAAATAATATCTTATTTTCCAAAATCTATCTGATCATTAATCTATCACTGAAAGGATTTGTGTCTAAGCACAAAATGTGTATCTAAGCATGTGTACGATTTCGTGAACAGAAGACTAGGGTAGGTCTATCATTCACCTAGACTGTAACAAATTCTCAGGTCCTTGTGATACAGACTTGGGTAAGTCTTTATTCACATATCCTGTAACCTATTCCCTGATCCCCTGTGATACAGACCAAAGGTTGGCCCATATTCACATACCCTGTGGGTTATTAGCTGGTCCTTGTGATACAAACCAGGGTAAGCCCATATTCACCTGTAAGTAGACGGTAAATTGTCGAGTCCCTATGCTCTTTCATCAGCGAGAAACGACGTGTGGGATTATTTCGTGTCCTTTCAGTTCGTGTACCCTAGCTGTCAGTTGTTGACAATGTGACTGTTGACTGGGTATTAACATGGATAGTTATTGATCGATTGTAACTCAAACAAACCATGGATCGATACTGTAATCAGGTAATATTTAAAATGTAAACGAGTTATGCATAGTATATATATATGTAGATATAGCACCTGAAAGTAGCGAAAGTGCATAATATTGATTAAGCACATATACGACATAAAAGAATTATATTAGAACAATTACTTCATCAATATATTTATGCAGATGACCTTACCTGAGAGTAGTAGTGCAGGGGAGAAGAGAGTCCTCACAGTTTGTAGCGTACCTTTCCTTACCTTACCTGTGTGCTGATATATAAAACCACTTCCGTGAAAACACAGACGAGGTCAAAGGTCATGCAGGTAAAACGGAAAAGGCCATACACCGGTGTTGGGTCAATATGAAAACCCTGTCGTTTTTTGCCCAGGTGTCGGTGTTCTGTTAATTTAACCACACAATGAAGATGACATTTAACATGTTAGTTTTGGTATTTTACATACGACACATGTATCTATATATACTGAATCACTACTTGTCGTGTTTCCGTCATCTCTGATTTACAGATGTGTATCATTTCTATTTCAATGCCTACTTCTATGTGTCATTTCTATTTCAATGCCTACTTCTATGTGTCATTTCTACTACAATGTCTACTTATATACAATTTCATCTTAACACGTGAACTTAATCTAGCATCCGTACCAGATATGAAATAAGTATTTCAAACAGAACAATTTGAATTTCTTTTTAGCAACACCGCCATAGACAGATACAACTCATTAGTTGACTGGTGGACCTTATACTGCATCAGTTTAAAAATCATAGTGTAGAGAACATTTTCTTTTATGTAGAAAAATTGGATATAGTCAAATCAATGGGGTCTTCAATATTGATTTGCAACTATCTCTCGACTTTAATTTATCAAATATAACACACAGTCATGTTAATTCTAGGTCTTATTTAACTTTAGCTCTATAAAACGCACCAACCTGGCAATATCAAGCCAATTCTCACTAACCTGACAATATAAAGTCAATTCTCACAAACCTGGCAATATAAAGACAATTCTCACAAACCTGGCAATATAAAGTCAATTCTCACAAACCTGGCAATTCAAAGTCAATTCTCACAAACCTGGCAATATAAAGACAATTCTCACAAACCTGACAATATAAAGTCAATTCTCACGAACCTGGGATTATAAAGTCTATTCTCACAAACCTGACAATATAAAGTCAATTCTCACAAACCTGACAATATAAAGTCAATTCTCACGAACCTGGGATTATAAAGTCTATTCTCACAAACCTGACATTATAAAGTCAATTCTCACAAACCTGACAATATAAAGTCATGACAAACCGCTTCACAATGTGACTTACCGTTGTTTGTTAGTCTGGTAACAAAGGTTTATAAACACTGTAGTTGTTTTATACTTGTGTTGTATATAACACCAGACCCACTAGTACTCGTACGACTAATTGCCGTGTAATTATCGTCTGTAATCTGATATAATTACTGATAATTTTCATTGTGTAATTATTTGGGGGGATCATTACTTCCGGCGATAATGGTGTTTTGTAAGTTAACACATCTACAGTACTGATGGTCACAATAAATTATACATACAAACATGTAATTATCACATCAATCAAACTACTTCTCTAATTGGACATTCAACCGCAGATATCATGTACAAAGATTTTTATATCAATATAGACGATGACATGTGTTCCTAGAACAACGGATCTATAGCTACATGTCAAAGGAGACATTTGGAAAATGCGACTTGGGATTGTGAAACAAAAATCTATACAAAGAATGATGGACTCTGTTCATAAGGAAACGAAAAACTTGGCAGCGCTCGTAACTGTCATTCAGAGGTAAATATATTTTAGAGTAGGATTGTATATAAATTTCCGATATAAAACCAAACTAATTTTGTGTAGACTTTTGGGTGAACTATTGATTACTAATATATCTATTTTCTAATTGAAAATATCCAGGAATTGATAGATAAAAAGATCCACTGACTCAGAGGGCTGGGCTTCCAGATAATGTGACATACACCTGTGTCATGCACCTCTACGATGCAATATTGCACCGAAGGTAATAAGAATGACCCAGGTGTATCAGAGGACAGAGTAGATAAGAAATGTAGGTTAGGTTAAAAATGATAGTCGTGCACATAGAACATTTGTTCTGTAGAATATAAACATGCCCCTGTGAATATAATTAGTCTGTGGAATATAACCAGGCCCATGTAAACACAATTCGTTCGTTAGAATATAAACATGCCCCTGCGAATACCATTCGTTATGTAGAATATAAACATGCCCATGTGAAAACAATTCGTTCTGTAGAATATAAACACGTCTTCGCGAATAGAAATCGTATTCTGGAGTAAAACTATACGCTTGTAACTTTAATTCGTTTTGTAGAGAATAACTTTGCTCGTGAGAATATAATTAGTTTTGTAGCGTAGAACCATGATCATATGAATGTATTAAATAATATGAAATTAACTTTGCAGAATATAAAGCATGCCTTTGTGAATATAATTTGTGTTAAAGAATATCACCTGTGAATATAACGTATGCAAACCTTTCCATACGGAGGTTATAGTTTACAACTATCTGTGTGCAGTCCCTACATGGGCGCCAGTGTTACAGACTATTTTGTGCCGAGGGGCATTCAGAAAGCATTACATAACGAAACAATCAGATTTATACGCCAAATGATATAACCACAATGTATGTTTTATCGTGGTTAAGATTCGTCAATGTTTAACTATTTGTTTGTTTGGACAGTCATTAGCTCCACCAGGTGATTAATGAATGATCATGAAATGTTGTTAACTTGCAGAAAATAGTCACAGGTAAAAACTGTCTAGACAATTGACCTCCACTGTAGCACGTGCGCGAAACAAAAACGTTTCTATTACCATGGACAATCAGATTTGTGAACAATTATCGTCTCTGTAAGGTGATGTACCAATGACTTGTGTTTTAGAGGAGGTTTTCAACCGAGTTTTGTCACCGTTTGGTCACGTGCATTGATATAGCATTATCTGTCTTGTTGACTATGACAGTAGATGTACACTGGGTTCTACAAATTACACATCAACTGACTTGTTTATCAACCAGTCAATAACCTTCTATCTATAACCGCTGCACTGGTAACATACATACCTGACCGATAGCCACCCGTATAACTTAAGGCATGACTGGAGAGCGGTATCCTCAAGAAATGTGTTTGTTGTTGTTGTTTACTGGGTTTATTGGCCTGTGAATGTCCAGAGTTATTTTGAGGCGGTGTCTCTTTGCAGTAGCTGGTGGCTACCTCAGTGAACAACATACAAGAGGTCTACGCATGCCATCCACAGTAATAAGGGTAAAGTTGTCACGTACAAGGACACAGCCATGTCAGCGAAGACCGTCCCCTTTCTCAGCTTCTTAAGAAACAGAAACTGGCACGCGTAGAGGGTGTCATTGTCGACTGTTTGGTGACGTCACTTCGACTCTCACTTTTATATTATCATAGCTTTTTGGAAGACAATAAATCGTAAACAAAGACATACTAAATCACCACATGAATTAAGTTTATGACTCCACATCTGTCGGATCATCCACTGAAATACAATGACACATAACTGTTCAACACTCACATTAAAATAAATTCTGCTGTAGACCTATTTACACAGATACCCTACTTTAAATAAAGACCCACAGTTCTCTTCACTGGGACATACACCCATTGAACTATGAAATTTTCATGCATTAGCAAATATCTAAAATTACGAATTTTTCATGTTACACATACACTAATGATATGACTCAGATATGCATTCCCTAAAACAAAGCCCAATGATAATTATTTCTCTATCTGTATAACACTCTTCAAAACATTCGATTCACTCCAAGGAAATTTGCTCACCAAAAGCCACTTTTTTCTCATCAATGTACCATATCTGATATGACCATAAGTTTCCTACTAGAGATGTTACTACAATGTCATTCTCGTTTGAAAATCTGCCCCTATTATTGCTGATGAGGAGTTTGAAATTGCAGTGTACTTTCTGCCCAAATGTCTCACAATTTCCCAATATTGTGGATTACGAACGGATAATAATCGCAGCCTATCAGTGTACAACAGTAGGCGGTAGCTTGGTTTTGTAAAACTGAATGTCCTGTCAGTTTCTATGTTCATTCCTTTACGTGAAGTGAGCGTATTTGTTTAAACGACAGAACTGATGGCAACTTTAAAGTATTTCCACATTTAAGTACAGTGGCAGAAAAGTCACCAATCAGGCCACCACACTCAGTCACATTGTAATGAAGACGGCAAAATATCGGTCTGAAAATGTGTCATTATGATAGAAATTCGAAAGTATTAAATGTTACAGACGTACTCTCTTACTATCAGCATTTGGATTACTTACATATTTTATATTTTTTTGCCATGAACCCCAAACGTAAGAGCGACCTCTTTCATTAGGATTAAAAAATGATTTTCCGATGCCGGGAATTGAACCCGGGCCGTCTGGGTGAAAACCAGAAATCCTAACCACTAGACCACATCGGATCATGCCTATAGTAGATATTGTAATGAATTAAGAAGGCGATATTGATTAATTATGATCACCAGCGTCAGTAACATTAACTCCACATGTTTATCGTTTATCTTACTAGATTGAAGATGATTGTTGTAACATTTATAGACTAACGGAACAGCTTATTCAATGAGAATCGATGAATTATCGTAAGATATGTCTAATATCAACATACATTATAGTGATATGGCGGGCGTAAAATATTTTTCTACATATTTTTACAGCAAAATTGCAATCATGTAGAGCGACCGAGTCAATCCTGCTTATTTGTATCAAGTGTTAAATGGTAGTTAATCGACTTTTAGAACATGTTTATTAAACAGTGTACTGAAAACACAACTGACCAGAGACAGTAGATCTATTACAGGGCTGTAATAGACCATACAACAAACACAACAGATCAGTCATTGGGCCCTTAGTGTTGATTAAATGGGTGATACACATTATGGGGAAAGTTTGCGGTCGTTATAAGAAATTATTTGGCAAATGTTCTCTTCCCTTATGCGAGATGGAGTTGGACGTTTAATACTCGTTAGTATGCCTGGTGAATCCACTGTTGTTTACTCACTTCTCGTTTGAGAACGCGACATTACTCGCTGGGATAAATTTGGTGGGTGTCGTTGATGAAGCATTAATGATATTTCTTTATAACATAAGCTTTATTTATTTTACAACTATTTATATTATTTCAGTCATATCGTTTTGGTTGGTTGGGATGGAAGCGCGCAAGGACAAGTTTCAATTGAAGTAACTTTATTATAATTTTCCACCAGTAAACAAGAACAATTCCTTGTGCTTAATCATCAAAACCATATAGCACCGTAATTCAAGTATCAACCCTACGATCGATGTATTACGTAAAAATAACAATGCACTCACCATGGTATTAATAAATCACAAAAATGATGTTCCAAACTTTGATTACATGAGCGATATGCAAAAAAGTAAAACATTTAAAGTTAAAAAATTTAGGATTTTTCATATTTTCTTATGTTTCCACTTATGGATGTTTTATGTTCAATAAATGACAAACTTTCGAACTAAGGTAGATAACAAATATTAATTGGCATTCGATTTTCTATAGTTAACAACTGTAATTGTTTTCTTTTTGTGTTGAACATTCACCTAAGATTGTGATTCTCACAGGAAGATGGTGCACTCTATTTCCTGACCAATGTTCTGTAACATTGGTAATGTCTGTTGACAATTACGGTGATCAGATGGGTGTCGGCTAACTTGTTCATATTATTTGACATTATTGTATTACAACTTTTAAATAGCTGTTGTATGTTACACCGTTATCCACAGACACTATCTTCTCATATCACTAGCAGTTATGAGGGCGTGAACCAGTTAAATACCATACTAAAACTGTAGGAGTATGATATTGGTCTACACATTCGCGGTAAATCCAATGCATTTCCCGTCGTACATGAAGAACAGAATTGATTCGAAATGAAGCAAAGTTGATGTTTGAATTCATACATATCTAATTAACGAATGCACATGAAACAGGACCGGTTCGTTGTCTGATGTAAGTATAGACTGGATTTGTTTATCCGAATCATCATGCATCACGAACATCCATCACTATTAAAGATTTCATAAAAATCTATTAAATGAATAAAAAGCAATGATGAATTGATAAACAGATACAACCATTATATCTATTCTTTACCCTGCCCGAGAATGTTTATTCCGTCACACATGACATATCGTCATGCTCTTGCATCAGACGTCATAACGCACGTCTCCTCAGATTAATTACACATACGAGTGTTCGTTAGAATTCGGCGAAGTTGGCGGGCATTTTTTATTTATCTAGTTAACAAGACTTTAAAACACATAAGGTAGACAAGATCGAAACTATAATGAAATTAACCGAAAATTTCTGTTTGTCCGGAGTTTTTTCATATCTATTAATTTAGTTTTTGTTAAAACACATCGGATTCGTAGACACTAGATTGTTCATATTACAGGTTCGTAATTAATCTTTTAACTGCAGACTAACGATGCCGACAAGTCTCTTATTGCCTCCATCTTTTTTCTACAACGAAACAACAGGAACAGCTCTCCCCCATTTGATAAGCGTAACGATTTCAATTTCCCTATAATGAATTTTCCATTTCTAGGTAGTAACGTTGAAAGCGTTAGAGTATCTCATGTGGTAGCGGATCTGATAGGTTATAATTTTTCTAGTTTTCGAGAAATGCAGGTTGATGAAGGCTACGAGAAAGTTTTATGGACACATACATGATTTTATTAGGGAATTATTTTATTTCCATTTGTGATAAAATGTTCGACCTTCGTTTGTTGTTAACGGAGGTCTTGTGTGTGACCCAGAATACGACATTACTGACCAGGATTTAAAATTTTAACGGTCCAGAACACGTGGTCTTATTCTACTTTTACTTTCTTTAATAAGATTTTGTCCCTATGTCTTCAACTTTGAATCTGAATTCAGTTTTTAAACAGTCTTTAATTTTTTACCGTTCAATTAGTCAAATTCTTTTGGTGAAGTGCTAAGCGTCTGTTTGCGACATCGTGTATGGGAAGCATTTACCTATAGTAATTCCTACTGCGTCGTCGAGTCAGTAAAACAATGATTTATGACCACAGAGTAAATGATATGCCACATTTAAAGAATTGTCCAGCGTGCTCATTCGATACACATAGGGACAATACATCAAATTTACATACTGTCGACACTACACACGTACAGTATAGATATGACCAGTTGTCCGACTTTGTTTTATCACAATATCGTTGTATGTAAGCTGAACACATAATATCTATATAACGTGGTGTTTCTCCATGTATATTTATTTATTTTGGCTTCTAATATTTCTAATTTTCCAAGCACAATTTTTTATAAAAAAAAACTCAGAAGAATGTCGGTTTAATCTCCATTCACTTTCCTGATCAGCCACATTTCCGATACATGTACGTGTGTTTTATAACACAATTTATACAAAATAAACTTCTATAGAAAGGACGAAGCAAAATCTTTAATAAACTACAGACGACAATGATATAAAAGTACAAAATAGGTTGCAGTATAGCAGAATCTAACCTCACTTTCCTCACTACATTTGTTGTTCTACAGCACAGAAAACAAAGATTGCCAAAAACGCACACATGTGCATTTCATGGCGTTGATACAACGTATTCAACAAATTCGAAAAGAAATGCTTCATCCTTCAAATCGGTCAGGTAATATTTGCGGCGATAATCTGATGTCATTTCAAAGATGTTTAACGTAAAAGGGTTGACGGTTACCGTCTAATATAATACATGTATTTGAACATTCAGTTCAAAATGTAATCATAGTCAATGTTTCGACACTGCAGATGTCCTGTATCAATAAGCTGGCGAATGCTTCGATGTTGTCGAAATCACGTGATCAAGAACTGGTTACTGGTTATAAATCGGTGTTACTGAATCACGTGTTAATTAACTGGTGAAAATTTCGACGTTGCTGAAGTCACGTCCCATTTAACTCGTGAATATGTCGACGTTGCTAAAACCATCCATACTATCTGGTACCATGACGTCAACAGAGTAGAGGATCTTCTTACTACGAGTCCAGCTGTATGTGTTGTCAAATCTTATAACATCTGTAAATATATGAAGAACCCTTTTTATACACCTAAATAAAAAATATGATAACACATTCCTATAATTTAATTTGAAAACAAGATAAACAATAAAACAGAAAATGTCCTGACACAGTGACGCCAGGGAAAATAAAGCTTCATATATGAGTTTCGGACGAGACGCTTACGAATTGATTTCTAAAGGTCATCTTCCGTAAACAAGATTATCAAGAAACTAAAGCACGTGATGTAAACTTGACTTACAACGGCCTAGATCTTACATAATAGTTGTTCTTTAAAGGCATAAAATGAACACCACCCAAGTGTAATTAGCACAGTATCGTAAATACGTATTTGTTTGAAATGAATTAAATAAATAAACTTTGCGTGTCTTAAAATAAGATGCAAAATAATTATCAGATCAATAATTATTGTAGCTTACATGTGCCGACAGTTTTGCACACGACACTTCCATCTCCAGGATAGATATGACTAGTTACTCTCTCTGTCGGAATAATCTCCTCCAGATTGCCTTTCCTCAATCCATCTTCTATCCGCTTGTAGACCGCGAAGCCAATATCGTAGCCCTCCGTAAAGAACTGCCAGCTATAACATATTTTCGTGTGAAGTTTACCATTCATAAAATGTTGTTAGAAGACACGTGTCTAAGGAAGCACCACGGAAAAACGGTTAAAAGGTCAGGACAGAGTAAAAAGAAAAGGAAATTGACTAACTGAAAACGTTGTCACATTTTATAATCTGTAATCGTTGTTACATTTTATAATCTGTAATCAATGTCACATTTTATAATCTGTAATCGTTGTCACATTTTATAATCTGTAATCGTTGTCACATTTTATAATCTGTCACATTTTATAATCTGTTACATTTTATAATCTGTAATGTTGTTACATTTTATAATCTGTAATCAATGTCACATTTTATAATCTGTAATCGTTGTCACATTTTATAATCTGTAATCGATGTCACATTTTATAATCTGTAATCGTTGTTACATTTTATAATCTGTAATCGTTGTCACATTTTATAATCTGTAATCGATGTTACATTTTATAATCATTTTATAATCTGTAATCTTTGTCTCATTTTGTAATCTGTAGTCACATTTTATAATCTGTAATCGTTGTCACATTTTATAATCTGTAATGTAATCGTAATCGTCACATTTTATAATCTGTAATCGTCGTCACATTTTATAATCTGTAATCGTTGTCACATTTTATAATCTGTAATCGTTGTCACATTTTATAATCTGTAATCGTTGTCACATTTTATAATCTGTAATCGTCGTCACATTTTATAATCTGTAATCGTTGTCACATTTTATAATCTGTAATCGTTGTCACATTTTGTAATCTGTAGTCACATTTTATAATCTGTAATCGTTGTCACATTTTATAATCTGTGATCTTGTCACATTTTATAATCTGTAATCGTTGTCACATTTTATAATCTGTAGTCGTTGTCACATTTTATAATCTGTAATCAATGTCACATTTTATAATCTGTAATCAATGTCACATTTTATAATCTGTAATCGGTCATCTTACCCACCTGTCGTACACTTTTATAATCTGTAATCGGTAGAGTGTCACATTTTATATCCAGTAATCGTCACATTTTATAATCTGTAATCGTTGTCACATTTTGTAATCTTTTATAATCTGTAATCGCATTACTGTCACAGACGTAAATTTGTCTCTGTCCAGGCTGTTAGCGTTGGCATAAAGTTCTTTCGGTACTTCGCCTCCCTGGACAATCTAGTTTTATGTGTATAAACAATCATTGATCTATTACCCAACATTAACTATTCAGGATTTGCTATTTATGTATTTTTTGAAGCAATATGTGTCTAACAAACAATAAATGCTATACCTAAATACAGAGTCTATATCATATATCATCAACATGATTAACAGTCACAATAGGATTAATCCAGACGTCATTTCTAAGGAATACTTAGTACCAGTAAATTTATCAAGATTAAAAACGAACGATCTTTGGAAAATGTATTGAACATTTCTCTTTTTTATAGGTTACACATTGTATGTCGGCGAACTTGGAACTGAAAAAATATGTATATTCATTTACAAAAGACAGTAAACAATGGTAAGACACTTTCTGTTCTGGAGAACCAGTTGATATCTACGTAACTAGTGACATTTCTTCCATAGACAGAAATCACCCCGCCATACCAAAAACCTACCATTTCACCACATCTGGGATCTCCACTTTTGTCCACTAGCGTACCACCATAGGCAGCCGGTAACTGGTCTGCATCGATGTATTCCAGCAAAGTATCTTTGTAATTCGCTGTAAAAACCCAAAATGATATAACAAAATAAAATACACGCATTTTGGATTCATTACCATGCACTTAACAACCGTTGTGCTTAAAATATTCAAATACATTTTGTTAAAAATTTACATACTTGTACCAAAAACTTTAATTTTCTTTCTGGTTTCCTCCGCCACAAAAGGTCGCACCAGTTTCCAGATCACAGGGAAAATCTTTGGAGCTAAATGCAGAATCACAATTAACGATTTCAATCATCATCACATATGTAGATTAAAACAATTCCAACAGACGGTACCGCCAGGTTAAGCTATATTATAACCAAAATACAACGAACAGGTAGATTCCTCTCATACACTAATCTGGACTTATCACTGCTATAAAGAAAACGATGAATACCTCGCGAAGGGAGATAACTCAAAGCAACACGAACAATTCTATCTCAAATTATTTGTGATCGCAAATGCTTAAAAAGAACTCTGAAGCGACACTGATATTGTAATCATAGCGTTTTACCATTGATAATAAAGATAAACTTCAGTCTCTCAGGGTAGTTATCTTCCACAAGGGTGACAAACTGGTTAAATGTGTCAATTCCGGGTTTCCACAGATGACGCATCCCAACCTTTTCCATATCGTATATTATAGTCTCCTTGTCTATCACCTTTCCTAACTACAAAAGAAAACATTGATGAGTACATGAATCGGAAATTATGATACCGCGTATTTTATCATTTTCAACATATTGAAAAAATGTTTTTTTATTTAATGAGTGTAAGTATATTTGAATTTTAGGATTGACATGTAAACAAAATCGTAATACAATGTATATTAATTAACAAGGTAATATACTGTAACAGAATCTACCCCTGTACGTGTGTAGTGATGGTGTCATGTAATTACATTAGTGCAGAAATGAAAACGGTGTATCTTTAATATAGTCATACATATAGGATAATGGTCTAAAAAGAAAACTACGGCGTGCCTTCAGTTTAAAATGAGGTTTGGTAATTGAAGACAATGAAATATATCCAATGTTCTTACTGAAGAAATGTTTTTAAGAACAGGGCTTTAAAACTCTGTACTTCTATGTTACGATGAGCAGTGCAATTAAACAAACTACCAGGCTATTACTTGGATAGAGATTCAGAAGTTACATACACTTATAACAGATAAGTGGTCGTGCATCATCTCACAGCATATCATAGCAACATGAATCATGATGCTACTATCAAGGGAGCGTAAAATTATACATCCAAATATACATAAATAGGGTGTGTGCATGCTTTATCTTATCGACACTAAATGTTTAATCACGTTGCGTTCAAACATCACATCAAAACATACAGAAATTGATCATTTAATTCTTGTGTATGATTGTCGAAGTACTTTAACTACATGCTGTTAAACTGGTGATGAATTTCCTTATAGTAACATTGAGCAACACAATATGACAAAAACACAGCAAAGCTATGTAAACAAAAACCTGTAATATTGCATGACGCAAACGATGCTCTTAACACATTGATATCGAGAAAACTGAATACAACACTAGGCCATCATGCAACGAAACTTACCGGCATCATCAACTCGTAAAACAGAAAGTAACACGAAAGAGACAAGTAATATTTGGCGTACAAAGATTTTCGATAATGATTTGAATGCAGATGTTACTAACTGCTGCACAATATGCATATATTGCATTCAAATGCATATTCCAATGCCTGGTCATACCATTACATAGCATACTGACATGTAATGTATAGCCCACCTTGTGTGATTGCTCCACCATGACCTTTGAGAATCGTTCCAGGTCACACAACTTGTGGAGTAGCATGTCTTTTTGGTTGGCTGATGCCATTAAGCCTGTAAGGATAACACTATATAGTAGGAATGTATAACACTGTATTGTAACCCTGTAAGGATAACACTGTATTGTAACCCTGTAAGTATAACACTGTATTGTAGCCCTGTAAGGATAACACTTTATTGTAACCCTGTAAGGATAACACTGTATTGTAGCCCTGTCAATATAACACTGTATTGTAGCCCTGTAAGTATAACACTGTATTGTAACCCTGTAAGGATAACACTGTATTGTAGCCCTGTCAATATAACACTGTATTGTAGCCCTGTAAGTATAACACTGTATTGTAACCCTGTAAGTATAACACTGTATTGTAAACCTGTAAGTATAACACTGTATTGTAACCCTGGAAGTATAACACTGTATTGTAGCCCTGTAAGTATAACACTGTATTGTAACCCTGTCAATATAACACTGTATTGTAACCCTGTAAGTATAACACTGTATTGTAACCCTGTAAGTATAACACTGTATTGTAACCCTGGAAGTATAACACTGTATTGTAACCCTGTAAGTATAACACTGTATTGTAACCCTGTAAGTATAACACTGTATTGTAGCCCTGTAAGTATGACACTGTATTGTAACCCTGTAAGGATAACACTGTATTGTAGCCCTGTAAGGATAACACTGTATTGTAACCCTGTAAGTATAACACTGTATTGTAGGAATGTATAACAACGTATTGTAACCCTGTAAGGATAACACTGTATTGTAACCCTGTAAGGATAACACTGTATTGTAGCCCTGTCAATATAACACTGTATTGTAGGAAAATTAGACCCTGTATTTGTATGGTGTGCTTGTTGTTTTATTCGCCACGTGAAAAGATGGTGCCATTTTCATGAAGGATCTACCTGTATAAAATAAAAACGCAGCTACCTCAATGAACAACACTAGGGACACTTGTGTCAGTCAGAGCCTTGTCCAAGGACACAATCATATCAGTACAGGACGGTTAGTTTTCTCAGCTTTATATACTGTACAAAACGTCCTGAGTAAGGATCGAACCAGATACTTTGAATCTCCAGGATTCATAGTCCGATGCGCTGACGACTGAGATGTTGAGGCTTATGAAGAAGGAATTAATCACACTGCCTTATACAATAAGGACGCCCAATACTGAATTGTTAAATATAGGATAACTCCAAATATAGAGAGGTCATTAGTGTGACCTTCGCAAATTGAGGAGATGAAGACAAGACAGATGACCCAAATGTTGACAAGCTATAGTCCCACACGACCAGGGATACAGGAGGCCATTTTTTCACCAAACCTGTTGATGGCAGCAGAGTAATCACCACGCACTAAATACACGAATGTATTGCAATACTGTTCACAAATACACTCAGATTGCAATTTTATCCGTGGTATAAACTTGTTTAAAATATAATTTGTGTAATTACAAGTACAAAGACCACACCATTATTTTCTACTATGTAAAATAAAAGATGAGGAAACAAGTTTGTTACCATGTGTTTCACATACCTTTCTGGACTGTTCCTTCATAATTCTGCTGAACAATTCTAGTCGATAAACTTTGTGTTTTATCAGATCTATTTTTCTTGCACATGCACATAGCCCTGAAAGGGGAAAGTTCTAATTCGTGCACATGCGAAAAATGAAGCGATCGTTGGAGAAGTAAGGGCGACTGGGGTGATTAAAGTATTTTATATCAAAATCGCTACTTCTCAATTCCAAAGAGCAAAAAAAAAGTAAAAAACAAAAATAAAAATAAACTAAAAAAACTTCTAAAAACGTCTCTCAAATGTTCTCAGGAATTAACTTGGAATCAATCAACAGGGGTGTTTATTGTAGAATTAAGTATTAGAATTTAAATATAATATACAAGTGATTCGCGTTCCATATTCATTTGAGTGAGCTATTGACATTTTGACTTGGGGGTGAACATTGTGATATGAACGAAAAGGAATCAAAACGTCACAACGACACTTTCAAACTTAATAAGCCCAAAATAGATAATTACTTACTTACATTTGACGATTTCAAAATCAGGAAAATATTAATACGCTACTATATGATTATCCATTCTCTTACATATCACAACTACCGTTGGATATCAACATGCATATGTTCTCAACATATTAGGGTAGAAAGAATACGCCTAGAAAAAGGTACAATTCAGTTGGTGGAGGAAGAAGCTTGATCAAGTTCCAACAACAGTATATCCATATTGTAAAAAAGTAAAACACGCAATATGTGGGATTCTTAATGCCGACAGATACATAAAAAAATTCAAATGTGACGTCATCATTTTCTTCTACAATTAAATAATTGTACCAAAGATTTGACGTTATCTTCTACGGCTACCGAAATGTCTTTCACTTCATATTTTGCTGATTCTGGGTCAAAAAAACAAAACAAAACGCACCTTTGAAATCCAATCTACCTAACGGGTCCACCCATATAGGGCATCCCTCTTTGTCGAAACCACTAGTTCCTCCTGTAAAGTACTTCTTCAGGACATCTGGCGACTCAAAATCATCTAGAATCGTGTCGACATTATTCTTTTCTCGCCACGACAAACTCTACAATGGAAAAGATCCATCAGAACGACATGCGTATCTGCGAGAATGTATGTGGAAAATTTGGGTAGGGAATTATCCATGGTTCCAGACTATAACATAGTTCTTTCTTTGAATAATTTGAAACATGTTATACTATGAATTCTATCGGTAATACACAGATATAAAATCAAACATCAAATATATATATTCTTCCTTAACTGATATAAATACATATAAAGCCTTCTGACCTACTTATTTGCCGTGTACTTACATTTCTTAGCATCTCCTCGGATTTGTTCAGGTCAAATTTTCTAGCTGTTAAAAAGAACACATTAATTCTCTTTTAAATCAATTTTCATGAACATGTTTATGAAAGTTTGTATATGTCTCTTATTTGATGACCCTCTTTTGATAACCCTTGGACTTGGATTTCTTTTTTTCTATGAAGACTTCAAAACAAATGTATTTCTGATTAAGCATTCCAATAAGTTGTAATAATTTCAACTGAAATTTTCTGATCGTTGCCAAGACTTATAATTACCTTTCGGTCGAGTTATCATTTATTTCGGGGTCGTGGCTTACTTCTGAACCAGCGTCATACTTACCTTTAAGCCACCGGAGAAGGAATCTATCATCATGCTCTTGACGCAAAACATCTTGAACTTTGTTCCTGAACTGTATGTAAAAATAATTCTTTAGTTACTATTTCAAATATATATGTTCATTCGTTAAATATTGACATACTTTGAAACATTCAAGGCTACACACAAAGACTTTGTATCGATTTTTCCGCCATTGCACATTTCAATACTAGCTGTAATTGTCATACAGCACTTCGAAAAATCTCATAATGGGAGAACTACACTGACATGTTATAGTGTTATCACACTGAAATGTTACCACCGGACGTGGTATGTTATTCCAGTTGGGTTAGAGATTTTGTCCGACGAAAACATAGCATGCTCATACAGACAGATAAAACATATTTGCTAACAACCCTTTGACAATAAAGACGGGTTGTCAGTATAAGGCAACCGGGTGGCATCTAAACTAAAATCATTTTAATTAATTCCATGGACTTTGTTCTTCAAAACCAATGCAATTGAATTATTACCATTTTATGTAAAAGAATTCAATTGCTTTTTCTATAAAGATTAATTATCTTTTAATTATCCAATTTAACAAACCGACAGTCACATACACCTCATGCAAATAACCATTGAACCCATTTCATTTTTTAGGTATTATTTATTTTCCAGAATGATAAGTACTATCCAGAATTGTATCTAAGACGTTGGCAAAATTTTGAATATTTTATTCCCGTAAAACCTATTGATGTTTCCTTATACATCCATTCACTAATTACGTATATATATATTGTATGTGGTACTAAATGCCTCCATGTATAATCACTATTGACATAAGTGATGGTCGGAGAGAACCACTTAAGTGACATCCTGTTACAAGTGCGTCATTCGGTTTTCCCTATATATCAGCCACTCAGATCTCGTGATGAGAATAATACTTCAGCACGAGACGAACATATTATTATTTGTCATCTATAGGAATAATTTAGTTTTCCGTAAACTATGCTTGCAATATTCGGAATGATAAATCATCGGTATTATCCGTAATACCCGTATCCCGGACATATGGACACACTTCCAATTACGTTTCTATGTTATTCCGATATTCACAGTCGATTTCCAATGCTAGTTTTAGGGCTGAATGTATTCAGGGAATCCCTCTCGAAGTTGTTGATATCAATTTAGATAACGATACCGCATAGCCAATCAATGAAATAGCAACACATAGCACTCCCCGATGGCATTAACAAACGCTAATGTTACCGATATGCAAGTAAAAATGTAAAGGTTTGAGATTATAATGTAAAGGTTAGAGATTATAATGTAAAGGTTAGAGATTATAATGTAAAGGTTAGAGATTATAATGTAAAGGTTAGATATTCTAATGTAAAGGTTAGAGATTCTAATGTAAAGGTTAGATATTATAATGTAAAGGTTAGAGATTATAATGTAAAGGTTAGATATTCTAATGTAAAGGTTAGAGATTCTAATGTAAAGGTTAGATATTATAATGTAAAGGTTAGATATTATAATGTAAAGGTTAGAGATTATAATGTAAAGGTTAGATATTATAATGTAAAGGTTAGATATTATAATGTAAAGGTTAGAGATTCTAATGTAAAGGTTAGAGATTATAATGTAAAGGTTAGAGATTATAATGTAAAGGTTAGAGATTCTAATGTAAAGGTTAGATATTATAATGTAAAGGTTAGATATTATAATGTAAAGGTTAGAGATTATAATGTAAAGGTTAGAGATTATAATGTAAAGGTTAGAGATTCTAATGTAAAGGTTAGATATTATAATGTAAAGGTTAGAGATTATAATGTAAAGGTTTGAGATCATAATGTAAAGGTTAGAGATTATAATGTAAAGGTTAGATATTATAATGTAAAGGTTAGAGATTATAATGTAAAGGTTTGAGATCATAATGTAAAGGTTAGAGATTATAATGTAAAGGTTAGATATTATAATGTAAAGGTTAGAGATTATAATGTAAAGGTTAGAGATTATAATGTAAAGGTTAGAGATTCTAATGTAAAGGTTAGATATTATAATGTAAAGGTTAGAGATTATAATGTAAAGGTTTGAGATCATAATGTAAAGGTTAGAGATTATAATGTAAAGGTTAGATATTATAATGTAAAGGTTAGAGATTATAATGTAAAGGTTTGAGATCATAATGTAAAGGTTAGAGATTATAATGTAAAGGTTAGATATTATAATGTAAAGGTTAGAGATTATAATGTAAAGGTTAGAGATTCTAATGTAAAGGTTAGATATTATAATGTAAAGGTTAGAGATTATAATGTAAAGGTTAGAGATTATAATGTAAAGGTTAGAGATTATAATGTAAAGGTAAGAGATTCTAATGTAAAGGTTAGAGATTATAATGTAAAGGTTAGAGATTCTAATGTAAAGGTTAGAGATTATAATGTAAAGGTTAGAGATTATAATGTAAAGGTTAGAGATTATAATGTAAAGGTAGAGATTCTAATGTAAAGGTTAGATATTATAATGTAAAGGTTAGATATTATAATGTAAAGGTTAGAGATTATAATGTAAAGGTTAGAGATTATAATGTAAAGGTTAGAGATTCTAATGTAAAGGTTAGATATTATAATGTAAAGGTTAGAGATTATAATGTAAAGGTTTGAGATCATAATGTAAAGGTTAGAGATTATAATGTAAAGGTTAGAGATTATAATGTAAAGATTAGAGATTATAATGTAAAGGTTAGAGATTATAATGTAAAGGTTAGAGATTATAATGTAAAGGTTAGAGATTCTAATGTAAAGGTTAGAGATTATAATGTAAAGGTTAGAGATTCTAATGTAAATGGTAAGAGGTCATAATGTAAAGGTTAGAGATTCAAATGATTCTGGTTGTTAACCACGCATCCACATTATGTTTACATATGTTATAAAAATCGTTTGTACAATTATTCAAAATGGCCACATTCAAGTTGAAACATAATCTTATCTACGTTTTCGACTGATGACTCCATCATTTTACAGATCGATCTGATCCTTGTTCATCTTATTTGCTCCTAACTGCTCCTCATGTCTACCGAAACTAGAACGGCTAGACTTGACAGTCCTAAAGATCAGGTAACGATACAAATTGTTAATCCTACGCTCATTCTGTTTTTATGCCTATCCTCTCACATTTACTGCGACAGTTCATCAGAAGCACGAAGATGAGATCTTCAGGGTACCAAGGAATGCTGTACCTACAGGGTACAGTTAATGCCTCCTACAGGGTACAGTTAATGACTTCTACAGGGTACAGCTAATGACTTATACAGGGTACAGCTAATGACTTCTACAGGGCACAGTTAATGCCTCCTACAGGTTACAGTTAATGCCTCCCACAGGGTACAGTTAATGCCTCATACAGGGTACAATTAATGCCTCCTACAGGGTACAGTTAATGCCTTCTACAGGGTACAGTTAATGACTTCCACAGGGTACAGTTAATGCCTCATACAGGGTACAGCTAATGACTTCTACAGGGCACAGTTAATGCCTCCTACCGGTTACAGTTAATGCCTCCCACAGGGTACAGTTAATGTCTCCTACAGTGTACAGTTAATGCCTCCGACAAGGTACAGTTAATGCCTCATACAGGGTACAGTTAATGTCTCCTACAGTGTACAGTTAATGACGGTTTTGACGATTTCAGTAAGAAAAGAAATATTCCTTATTTATGTGTTTGATTCAAGATAGTATGCCAGACTGGTCCGTTGGTGCCTTTTCCTTATATGAGAAAAAGACATATTTGCATTGACCGAGAGTTACATGACAGGTGTACCTGATCTTAATTTCCTTGCACTTTTCCCTGGCTCTCTGTGTAATTCTTCCTATTTTGTCCTAGTTTCATCGAACTTCATTTTAAGTTTAGATTCTGTTGATATGTCAGTATCATTGTCTTAGTAAAATAGTTTTTAAAAAATGCAAAAATAACTTTCTGGTCATATATCTATAATCAGCAGTGTAAAACTATAGATTGTACAGAAGACAAAATTACTCATAGTAATATGTAAATGCACAATATCTTACACACATGAAATACCTTGTATAAGAAGGAAGAAATGGTTAGTTTCGGTTATCTTCTGATCTGAATCACCTTCGATCCAAACATTTATCCAGTGACAATTTGATAGAAATTTTATTCAGCCACCATTAAATGGACTGACAGAACAAACAAACGATATTTTTCCTACGCGATAACTTGTTTTGTTAGACTTAAAACCAACGATGCATGAAACAACTAACTACGTAGTAAAGCACTATAAATAGGGTCTTAATTGCATGCATGAGTGGCTAATCATTTACACGTTTACATAAAGGTGCACGTTACCGTAGCAAGGGCCAGCTCCTGTTCGGGAGTTAAGGGAACAGGTTCCAAGACTCCCTTCCCTAAGTCTGTTTTAGGAATAACGCTGTCCTCCGGCGTGCCCAGATCCCCCATTTTGGTCTGCAATGAGATGGAGGTTAAGTGAAACCTAACGCTTAGTCATGTCAATACTAACATCACGTGCCCTGGCCTACATTAGACAAGTAGAAATATGCTTAACAAATGTCGCACACTTAAAAAACTCTCTTGATGTTAATCAACCTTAACGAAATATGACGAAGCTGACAATGCGGGGATTAAGCCTAACGTTAACGTTACTAAGGTATAAACAGTCAGACATGGCAACTTAACGTGATATTCTTTTTTTACAACCGCTGTCAGAATTATAACATATTGTAACATCGACATTAGGTTAAATCGTCGTTACAGCTCTGATTAGACACGTATGAATACTGTCCATTTATATTTACACAACTCGTTCAGCGGGTTCACTTACCGACAATATTGATTTCTCTCGTCTGTCACATGTTCAAATTTCGACACCTGTCTTACTGATATTGTATTTCTTCACCACAAATACAAGAATATTTCAATATACTACCTCCCCAACGACAACTGATCGTCCTGGTGTGATCTCCACCGAACCATGGCACTATATAGAGATCACCGGGTCTAATCGACTGATATATGACTTGGGTATATATAACCTATGTATACCTAAACAGTTATACAGAACCATTCATACCGGTGTTATAGCAAAAACGTTCTACCTTTAATAAATGGTAACTTTTAGACGCTACCTGCTCTTAAGTTACTGCCTTCTGCCGAGTGCACTAGGAGAGTTTCTCTCAAATCGATCAACTGACGGGTATGTCAAGCGTTTGGTGATATTTGATTTCAAAATGTGTTCATTCAATATTCAAGGGCCTTTTCTCATCATCGCGATTTTCGTCATTTGACGGACAAATTCAGGGTTTCAAAAGATGCAGATTGGTGAAAATTATGAGGAAGTTTTACGTTCGTCATAGTGATCTTATTGAGAATTGCGATATGAAGTTGGGCAACTGTTCTATACCTTGTTCTCATTTGTCATTATTTACTTGGATTGACCAAGGTTTACATTGCGGGTGTCGTCGGTGAAGCAGAATACGTTTACTCTTCTGGAACACCTGGTCATACTCCTTTGAACTTTTCTCCGTGTATATCTGTCTTTTGTTCATATTTTGCCCTAGTTTTATTGAAATTTGGGATAATGATGACGTTGACATGTTGTTTTCTTGTTGTTTATTAATATCATATATTGATGTAAGGTAATCATCTATAGGAGAGAGCAAAGCTACGTGAGTGCCTTTAAGAAAAACCCTCTAAAACTGTAAATAGAACAGAGGAATATCGAACTTTAACACTGAACATGAGGAATTTTATCGAAACATATAGTATTTTATCAAATCTGATCTCTATCATAAAGGAGACAACAAAAAACAAGCCACTTCGTGTAAAATAAAGCATTCCTTTTTATTTAAATCAAAGTATTCATTTTCGATGATTACATAATTTAGTGTTGTTCTTTCTATACCTACAGCTCAGAGGTCAAACATGAAGAGTTAAACAGACGATCGGCCTAATAATTACAGGTAAGTATACTGAGGATGTTGTCTGTAGTTAGAACAGCAACAGGGAGTATCATAATTTATGTGTAAAAGTATTAGAGGGACAAAAATCAATTATTAAACAATATTCCGAAATTTAATATCATTTTCATGTTATTGACCAAACGATGTAAATTCTAAAAAAAATTAAATTAAGCAATTTATACATAAATCAACAGACTAGTTATTGCTTTATGTCGTCATCGATTTTCATACTCAAACACACAAAAATTAATTTAGTATCCTCTCCAACACATACACATCACAAGTCACAGCCAAATATTAGACATTCACGTTTAAAAATACGTGATTCAAGTAAGATTTTACAATATCAACATATTATGGTAATTGGAACACAAGCTGCATCCCTTTAATTAAAAGTTCCATTTTCATTGAAATCTGTTATATTATATTTGAACCCTTTTAAGACAACTGATAAAACCTGTGATAAATCCACTCCTTAACATCAAGTTACACCTCTATAACAGTAAAAGCTGCATTGTATTAAAACATAACAAAATGTCTTCAAATCATTTTCTCTCTAAATCATTCACTATCAGCATTATAAAATACCTCCAGTTTCCCCGTTATTTTCTTGTACTGGTAAATATGTTCCTGATGTGGGTTCATTCAGTCTTTTATTCATTCTACATTTAAATATTCAAGTGCATATTGTATACAAATGAATTCAAACTTATCAGAGATAATCAAACTGTTCTCTAATGGCAGTGTGGAATGAGAATGCCTCATCACTGATTGCTTTGTTTTTTTTCACATCTCATCTCTTAAATATTTTTAATGTAGTCCGGAAGTAAATCCTAAATATTCTGAACACAATTCTATAGGATTGTTTACAAAACACAGTGTGTTATAAATTATACTATTACTATTTTACTACTTACCACAAAATCGCAAACAATAACAATACAATCAAAACAATGGCTACATAAAACAATGTGTTAATTACATACTAACAGTAGTGTTAATTACATACTAACAGTAGTGTTAATTACATACTAACAGTAGTGTTAATTACATACTAACAGTAGTGTTAATTACATAATTACATCATAACAGTAGTGTTAATTACATAATTACATACTAACAGTAGTTTTAATTACATAATTACATACTAACAGTAGTGTTAATTACATGCTAACAGTAGTGTTAATTACATAATTACATACTAACAGTAGTGTTAATTACATAATAACAGTAGTGTTAATTACATACTAACAGTAGTGTTAATTACATAATAACAGTAGTGTTAATTACATACTAACAGTAGTGTTAATTACATACTAACATTTAACAATACATAACAACACAGTACTTCAGTTATCCATTGTCATTTTAACTAATTTAGTCTAGCTATGCATTAGGATGAAAATGTTGAATTTCACTGGACATGGCCAATGACCTTGCACTAAGATGGCAAGGTACATGTTCTATATATTTCATATTTCAAACAAAAGAAAAAATTCAACATTCAACTTCAATAAAAGACAAGGCATTACATCACAAAAAAATCTTTTGATTTAGACCACCTTGTTATCTATATGTTCTATATGCCTTCATTACAATGGTTTGTGTTTGATTTTCTAATGTAAAGAGCAATTTATTAGTGGTGTCAAGTTAGCACTTTTCAAAACTGCACATCCTTGGAACTGTTAATATCACATAAAAACTGGTCGCCAGGGTAGATAACACCGACTGAAGAAATGGTAGCTGTGGGTTAAGTCTTCAGTTTCAGACGATATATATTAAAACATTGAGACAGTTATAACAAAAAGGAAATAAAAGAGAAAAAATAAATAATGGAATGCAAAGTAATAAAAGTATATTCAAAGTAAACATATCGCCAACATAATTAAGTTGTAATCTAGACATCATACATGTATCTACTATCCAGTCAAGGGCGTCTTTTGCTCAAAGTTTAATCGATTCAAATTTTTTCTAGATGAAGAATCATGAAAAATAATATTTGTCAAATACTGTAACCATGGAAATTTTTGCAAGGGGTTAATTTCGCAATTAATTTTCATTTGACTTTGTCTATAGAATTTAAGCATTTCACAAAATATTACGCATAGAGGAAATTTTTGCGATGCAACAACCTTCCTGTAGTTAGCGTTAATTTCCCCCTGGCATAAATTTCCATGTCTACAGTAACACAGAGCTATGATAGAAGGTATGTACATTTGTATTTTGTATACTATTGATCGCATTGTACATAATTTTCCACATTCACTGTAACTTACATTATGTACTTCTACATCAACATTATGTAGTACATTTATATCAATATTTAAGTCAATCGCAACAGGTTCGGGATAAGTTGATTTTTTATTAGTGTGAAACGTCTACCAGTTTCGCCCGAACAGTGGGCTTCTTCGGGACCCTGAAGAAGTCCATTGTTCGAGCGAAACCGGTAGATGTTTCACACTAATAAAAATTCAACTTATCCCGAACCTGTTGCAATTGACTTATATACTTAGTTTCCCCTATTCTTCAATCGCCCTGCATACCGGGTGGTATCGGGGCAAGGGATATAAATAACCAACGGAACCTCAATAAGAATTTACGGTGTTGGCTCTACCCCTGGATTTCTATATCAATATTCGAAACAATACAAGAATACCAAAGAGATACTAAAATGTTCAAAATAAATAAATCGTATAGAGAATTAAAATTATTTGCTATTAGATTTTTTCAAATGATATATCTCCGTATTCTCTTGTTTTCTCTCCATTATCACACTAATACCTTAATTTTGGGTATTTTGATCAAAATGGTAATCCCATCAGTACACAACACATGTTGTAGTAAGGAAAATTAATGACGAGTTCCTATTTTTACTGTTATTTAGCATTTTCCAACAGAAACTGAGAGACAAAATGAAGGCAATTGTTACCAATGTCAAGGAAAACATCTTCAGCATCACGGCTAAAACGGAGAATTGCTTCGTGGCAATTCATCTGTTTTATATGTACCATAACTAATTATAAACATGATGCCAATAAGATGCCCTAACTTGATGCACTCTTTATCTTATATTACAATTTATCATATATCTATATATAGGTACTTCTGTCAATGATACTGTGTACCTAATTATATAGATCATTTTTTGTTTCAAGTATACTTACGAAAAGTGATATCTATGTAGCCATCATGTGCATTTCTGAGTAAATCATTTTTAGATTTTATCATAAAAAAAACTTAAACAAAAAAGTTTTTTTTATTTTTTGGAAACCAAAAATGATATCTATGTTAAAACATCAATAATTTATATTGATCGTGCATTGTAGGCATATACAGAGTGATAATACACTAAATTAAGTATTGACTACCGTGGCAAGATCCACACTCTGATGGGAGATAACAGATTCATTCACAACTAACACAGTAATTCATCTGCAGCTCTGAACTTCATATCATCATTATAATATTATAATAGATTAATGTTGGTTTAATTTTGTATCTGAAAGAATCATTTAAAAAATATATATATAATATTTCTATTTGTTTACAGACTGAGCAACACAAATAAATAAATTTTACATTAATTTGGATACGAGATCAGCGGATGTATTTAGATAAAACATTTTAATATTATGTGTAATTTTACTCAGTGAATGTTTATCTCAACAAGATCTTGCCCTTCTATTGATATCAAAGTGGTTAGAAACTTCAACATAATAACATATTTAACCTTACCACCATATATCTGCAGACAACATTAGCCAGCATTTACACCAATTTGAGCAATGGTAACAACAAAATTGGCACTAAATACCACAAATACTGCTAGGCTAGGCACTTTAACAACTATAAGCAAATACCATATAACAAACATGTCAAACTCTGGTCAAAGGCTTGACATCTTGCTTAACAACTGATCATCTGAGATTTCATAAACACTTAACAGCCAGCTGGAACCAAAGTTCATCGCAAATCAACATACATTTTTAATTATCATAGGCTATGGAGCTTCTGTTACCTCATAATAACAGAAATGTTTACATAATCTGCTGTGAGGTCACGGAAATGGTCTCTATATATCCGATTCTATGATCTATGATATAAGGAACATGAATGATAAATCAACCTGACATTGAGCTAAGGTTCCTATAGTTATACATAATGGTGGATACAACTGTAGATGTCAATACTGTTACATCTGACAATGAACTATGGTTCCTGTAGTTAACACAATTATAGCACTTGTTTCACACCAATACTGTTACATCTGACAATGAACTATGGTTCCTGTAGTAAGCACAATTATAGGTCTTGTTTCATACCATTACTATTAAATCTGACAATGAACTATGGTTCCTGTATTTAACACAATTATAGCTCTTTTTCACATCACTATGACGTCAATATTGTTACATCTAACAATGAACTATGGTTCCTATAGTTGGCACAATTATAGCTCTTTTTCACACCAATATTGTTACATCTGACAATGAACTATGGTTCCTATAGTTAGCACTATTGTAGCTCTTGTTTCACATACATATCATCACTGTTAGAGCTGAAAATAACACACACTTCACATTTCTATGGTAACAGGCATTGAGGGACTCACAACACTCTTATTGCTGGACATAAAGTCAGTTTGGTCCCCAACCATCTGGTAAAAACACCAAAAACCCACGACAGACAAGATTTAGCAAAGACATTGTTTATACAAAGTTACAGTCTGTTTGGTACATACCATCATGTAAGTATATTTCCTACCAAGTCAATGATCATTTCTCAATATTTTTCAATTTCATTTTCATAAAACTCTATATAAATAAGAGGCCCATATGGCCTGTATTGCTCATCTGACTTTGTTTGGCAGAAATTTGCTTCATCCAAACAAAACCAAAGAATTTCAAAAGGTTTCCCCATTTGGCTCCACCCAACTGCCCCTAAGGGGTCAGCCAAACCATTTATAAAAAAGTGTCCTTCACCCAAGCATGCTTCAGCACAAATTGGGACAAAATCTTGGCATTCCTACAAAAGAATGATTTTAAAGGTCTGCCTCTATTCCCCCTATTTAACCCCATCCCTCCCATTGGGTAGAGACCCACTTTGTATACAAAAATTCTCTCCTCCCAACAAGGCTTTAGACCAAATTAGGACAGAATCTATGCGTTCGTAATAGATATTAAATGATTTGTTCTATTTCCCTATTGACTCAACCTTCCTGCTTCAGTGAGCCGAGATCCATCGTTTATACAAAACTTATTCACTTTCAACCAAGGATGCTTCATACTAAACTGGGACAGATAAAGGCATTTCTTCAGAAGAAGGATTTTAAAGAACAAAATTTACTCTTTAAGCCCTGCCCAATAGGTCCCTTGGGGCTAAAACCCAACATTCACACAAAATTTGTTCCACTTCTCCAATGGATGCTTCTGACCAAAATTGGTCAAAATCTGCTAAGTCTTTCTCTAAAAGTTACTAGTAGCAACATTTAGAGAAAAAATAGTCACCACAGTACAGCATAAATTCACTTTTCTTATGAAAATTGTAGAATAAAACCGGGTAACAACAACATTTCATTGTATTCAGCTATGATTTGTTTACTACATCTATAATACTGTATCTGACATAGTAACTTACAGTAAATGCTGTATTAACAGTGATTAATACACGCTTTATAAACATCATCGTTTCACCAGGTAAAATGACAATTCTGAACATCAAAAAATAAACACAGTTCTCCTTAATGTAAAAAACATTGAATTCCTACACGTATAATAGGTTGAAATGTTGAGGCAGGAAGTGGTGCTTGGAACACAAGGTGTAGTTGGATGTAGACGGTGATAGGAACAAAATACTTACACAAATCATAAACAAATCATCAACAATATATATGGCAACATACACAATGTATCGTGGAATTTGGTGTGTAAATTCATCAACATTTTCTTGGAGTATACTTCAGTACATACATAATCAGTTCTAATGTCTAATCCTTTTCTACTTCTTGTAGAATATTGATTGAAAAAATTACGAATTTCCAGTGATTTTAAATACAATCATGATTAACTTATTTAATCACTTGTTAAATTTCCAGAATCAATATTTTTACAATAACTGCACTGATTCAGTATTTCTTTTTGTACTCCATATATTCTCATATTGAACTAATTATAATGCACTAATGGTTTCATTACTTTTTTATTTGAATTTTTGTAGCCATCCATCTCATATTCAACAAGCATTAAAGAAATCCTGAAGATCCCAATGAACTCTTTACAATCACAAATTTTGGAGGTGAAGAAAAATTTTTTTGACGGATTTAAAAGGATGCATGACATAAACAGAAATAAAAAAAAAGAAGCGCAATATGATAAATTATCTGGTTTACAGTGCAATATCATTAAAAATCGTAGAACACGTGACTGTGTCTCGACAAACGAAAATGCAGAATAAAAACAAAAAATGTGATAATGTGATATATAAAATGTTCTGTCCTGAGATGTTCATGTACAATAAATAATGTTACAGATTTTTACAGGAATAAAAACTCAGGATCGTGAATCAAAATCCTGGATTTAATTCTTAAAAAATTGTCTTATTAATCATATTATTTTCTATTTTCAATTTTGCTGCCAAATGACCAATCCTTTTTCTGAGGTTTTACTATACACTAAGATATATCAATAAACAACAGTATACTTTTTCTATATGGTGTAATAATAACAGTTCAGATTTTTGTCAAAAAGACGCACTGAATAATGTTTAAATATTATCAGAAAGTTAATAAAAACATAATAAGTAAATCACTATATATGTATATATATATATATATCAACTTATAAGATAAGCCAATCACTTGTACATTTTCTATATGTAGTACCAGGTAAATTCATTTATTGGTTTTGACAGATAAAAAAATGCTTAATGGTTTTGTTAAATGATACATACAAATTACAATAAAAGAATAAAAGAAATAGCTGTGATATTACATGGATTTCACGGAGTTTGCAGAGTGACATGCTGTAATAGAATTAGATTTGGCCTTCATGTTGAAGCTAAAATAGCAAGACAATGCAAGAATTATATATCAATTGGTTACTGAACTGATGATGAAATCTAAAAGAGTATTAAGTATAAAAAAAATGAATTAGAAACATAAAATGCTTATTTCTTATATGTCTCTGATTAATTTCATTTTCTCTTTCTGTTTTTATGTGAATGAAAAGAAAAGACAAAATAAACGGTGAAAAAAAATTAAATGTTGAAATCAAAATAAAAATTTATCCTCCGTATATTTAAAAAATTTATTTGATTAAACTCTCACACAGATAATACTCTCTTATTTTAAGTACTGTAAGACTTCAGTATACACAACGGATGGAAAGGACGTTTCACTAAAACCCCTGATATCTGATCTTACACAGTTGTTACTAATTTACTTCAATGGTGTTAGCCAAACGTAAGTTATATATCCTTAAATATGCCTGAATCTTCCATCAACAATATCAAAATTTAAGTATTCAAAACATCATCTTGATAAAACATAAGTATCAATTATTTATATCAGTTTTCATTTCTGTAACAGTAATACCCTTGTTTTCAAAATGTCAGGACCTGATTAATTCTATTATTGCACACTGTCAAATCTGATGCTACCAGTAACAGGTAAACAGGTATCTCAGAGTAATATTTGGTCTGTTTGATTATTACCCCATCTATCTCTTGTGATTGAATACAAATTTTAACATTAGGAATAGGAATATTGAAAATCCTAATTATTTACACTGTTACGTTAAAAGTAATGACAACAACAAATAAATAAATAAATAACACCATTTGATATATTTGCAAATGAATATTTCATCTTTAAAATATTGGCACTAAATGGTAGTAATTTCAACTTGTCTGAAGCTAATATTGACTGTAGCTTTTAAGTATTATTACAAAGTGACATGTATCACGGTAGCAACCTGGCAAGCTTATGCTTAAATCTCTCATCACAGAGACAAAACAGCCGTCTCAAATTCACATCATATATCTGATTAATTCTAAAACTATCATACCTATTACATGGGGTTAGTAACCCATGGTGGGACTTGTTCCTGTAGATTATCACAAAAGGTTAGTTACATTTGAAGAAACGTCTGTTAGCACTGCCATATCAGATATGTATCTACTTCTAAATATCACCATGGGTTAACACCCAGTAGGACTTTCACTAGCCAGCTCAAACTCATCTTCTGTGTCCGGTTCTAACATCTCTATAATATAATAAATCTTCTTACTTCTTGTCCAGCTGTAGGTATTATCAAATCTCACAACATCTGAAAATGAAATAAAAATACAAAATTTCAAAGTTCTGTATCTGATAAAGAATTTTCTGAAAATACTTGTGACTATGTATCCTGCCTAGTTTATCAAAAACATCAATAACTTTGTAAGGCATTAACTCAGATAGAATTTTTTTTACTTTTTTTTTCTTAATCAGATGAAAGTTTTGATATAACTTGATATGAAGAAAGATATAAACTGTCCAATTTTATTCCTTTCAGAGAAAATATTGATACAACTTTGAAGTAATTATATAATGAGAAGGATTTTCCCCAAAAATGACTTATTTCTAAGTGTTCAAATGTCAGATTTATGGTAAACGTAAAAACGATAACAAAGTTGTGAATTTTTTTCTTGTTTTGATATATTATTTTTCATTAGTTAATTTTTTATCGTTTAATTTTTGCAGATAAAAAAAACTACCAGCAATATCTGCAAAAATTAAACTATGATGCCAATTTCCTAATATACTGTGTGATTTAAAGTAATAACAAGAAAACTATTAATATCCAAAATAAAAAAAGAGCAACATAAGATTAGATTTACATGTGCCAGGTTCTTGGATGATGACACTACCGTCCTCAGGGAAAATGTGGCTGTTGACACGTTGAGATGGGATCACTTGTTCCATGTCGTTTGCCTTCTGTCTGCTGTCCTTGGTCCGCTTGTACACTCCAAACCCCAGGTCATATCCTTCAGTGATAAACTGCCACCTGTCATTAAATAAGTTGATATACACCTTAACAAAGGTCCAGACATCTCCTCTGTCTTCTTCAGATTATTCACTCTCTCCAATTGTCAGATACTTGTCCATAACAGTGCTTTTCCTTAACATATTTGTATCTAATTTTACAGCATGGTGGAATGATACGAAGATTCAGTTTGATGATGAACTAACACCAGTAGATAGTTGTTATCAACACAGTGTGAAGCTATTGGTGATACCTGGTATACTTATTTGTGGCTATTGGTGATACCTGGTATACTTATTTGTGGCAAGACTACTTCCTCAGATAAACTAATTAAGAAAAATCTATTTATCAGAAAGAAATATTCCAGGAATTGAGCTAATTTATCTATTTATTTAATTGATTTCTAATTTAAATAACAGCAATTCACCATCAAAAAGTATTTTTGGCAATTATTGCATTTCAATTATATATGAAAAGCATAACAGAAGGAAGAGGTTTTCTCTTGGATTTGAATTTCAAGAAACATAAAAAAATTAACAATGGCTTTAGGTAACAAACAGTAAATCAAAGGTATATAGAATATTTACCTGATGGCACTATCTGGTTCATTCACCGTCAAGTCTACTTGTATGGAGGACCCCCGACCTATAGTAACCGCAGTGTACTTCTCCATGTCAAGTGAATTAATACTGACTTTAGAGTAGAAATCTTTTGGCACATCTCCTCCTTGACACACCTGTACAGGTAAAGAAGAAGTAAATGTTATCAGGTACATGAAGTATTAAGTACTGAGACAGCAGTACAGGTAAACCTAATGTAAACACCTGTACAGGTAAACCTAATGTAAACACCTGTACAGGTAAACTTAATGTAAACACCTGTACAGGTAAACCTAATGTAAACACCTGTACAGGTAAAATCTAAAATCTATTACTAAATTAGTCAATGATTTTTTATAAAGAGTAACAGTTCTAAGCTTTAGGCTTTAATGCTTTATTCAAAACCACAAAACCTACCAGAGCACTACAGCGTGGGTCTCCAGGAGGATCGGTCCTGGTGCCACCATATACTTTTGGTAACTGGTCAGCATCTATGTACTGTAGTAGAGCACTGGAGTAATTACCTGTTAAAATGACAACGTTTTTACTGGTTCATGAGTAACTTAAAAGTAGAAATTTGTTGAATTAATTAAAATATCTAAAAATAACACGCTCAATACATTGCACAGTGCTGCCACCATAGGTGAACTGAAATTTTGGCATCATAAAGAGTTGTCGGGAGAGTTTGATCGGTGAAGAAAACACAGGCAGTAGGCAAGAGGATAAACTTGTCATACAGCTTTTGGAACATGAAGCATAGGAATGTCTACATCACCAAAAGGCTATCTATTCTTTCACTACCATTTGATATTTTAGCATGAAAATATCTGAGCATGATGTCAGAGAATATTTGTTGTGAAATATCAGTTACATCAACAAGTCATAACCCTTAGTCACATTTTAGTATATTGGAAAAAGCTGATACCAGTGTCCAGGAGACAGATTTAAACTATACTTATATAAAGTAAACATTTACTCACTTGTTCCAAATATTCGGACTTTACTTGCAGTGGCTTCAGACAAAAATGGTTTGACAATATTGTAGGCTATTGGAAAAAATCTTGGAGCTGAAATATGAATCAAAATGTGATCATTGTAACGATTTCTCAATAAGTACATCATATTTTCTAAACTTCATGTACGCATCTGAACAATGGCACCAGATGAATTTACATCTCTTTATAAAGATTTAAAGATAATTTATCTCACTGTATCTCAAAAGGAGTTATCAGTTATGGTGATATAGGGTAGTAGTATGCTGAATACTGTATCCTGTTTGCTTACAGACATTTGAGTACATGTATCATTATTAAACAAAATAAAGACTAAGACAGACCAGTGAAAAAATGTGAAATATTACCAATTATTGGAACCAAATGTCAATATGTGTATATGATCATATTGTAAATATCGTCTATTTCCTACGACAGATTTTTGCAAGATTCCTATATTTCTATGACATAAGAAGTTTAAATGCGAGTCTGAAATGTTAATCTGAGAAATATTACCATTGATAACGAAGACAAGCTTGAGAGTTTCCGGGTAGTGCCACTCAAACATATCAACGATTTCACAAAATACGTCCACTCCAGGCTTCCATAGATGTTTCATTCCGAGGTATTCAAGGTCATAGATCACTATTACCTCATCCACTTTGTGTCCAAGCTGACAAACAAGCAAAGAAATCCAGCTTAAAATGATTGAAATCCAACAATATCTACACTGAATTCACTTCTGCACATAGTCCTTAAGGTTTTTTTCTATTTCTTAGGGGTGGGAAAAGCGAGAGAGAAAATATTTTTGTTACATCAAAATCTACATGTTGTAATTTGTGGTTTGGTCTCCTGGTGTTCATGGTTATTACATATGTATGGAGACAGATCAAACCACACAACCAAGATCATCACTGAGAAACACAAACCTGCCCTTAAGAGAACCACAAACCTGCCCTGAGTTAGGATTGAACCACACACATTGGGTCTTCACTTGAGGTTGAAAGGTATGATGGCCAAATGCCTGAGCTTACACAGCCCTTATATGATAAACAACACAAAAATCAACATGGATGTACACACTAACTTCTTTCTTTAAGAAGTGAGGCTCAATGAGTTTGTATGTCAGACATTTCTCTTATCTGTAAACTTTAATTTAGGTCCTTCATGTTAATGAGCTAAAACTATGTAATGTGCCCAATGGAACAAAAATTGCTCACTTTTTCTGTCTGTTCTATGTGAACATCTCTCAGTTTTTCAAAGCGATGCACCTGAGTCTTAATTACATCTGATTTCTTGACAGACCGCAAGATACCTGTAACATAAAGTCAAATATTTTATTCCTCATAAATGATTGGATATGATTTCACAACTTAAAAATTGTAATTTTCAAAATTTTAACAGTATCACCATCCTTGATACTGTGTTGAAATTAACACGAACAAAAGGTAACACTATGATAAGAGAAGAATAATTGCATTTAAGGCTACTGAAATAAACAAAATCTTACCCTTAATGTCAATCCTTCCAAATGGGTCAATCCAGATGGGGTTGCCTAACTTGTCATAGCCACAATGTCCCCCTGTTAGGTACTTACTGACGATCTCTGGAATCATATAGCTTTCTAGGATTGTGTCTGCACCTGTTTTCTTTCTCCAACTAACGTCCTGTTCATTATTGACAAGCATCAAATCAAAACATAATTAAAGACAAAAAAACATATCTCATCTATTATTTGTAGATCACAATGACATTTGAAAATGTGAAAATGTGATACGAAAATTTGTATCCATGCGTACATGTTGCATCTATACAGCATAAAATTTTAATGTATATTTACTTCTGACTACATTTATGACACTGTAATTTCAGTGCCTAAACTTCTGAAATGACTGAGACATTCAGTGGTGTTTCACTGAATTTAAATGATGATTACCATAAAGGGATATCATGCATATTACATAAACTTATAAGGAACTTACATTTCTAAACATTTCTTCCGACTTCTTGAGATCAAAATTCCTGGCTGCATGAGCAAATAGAACAATAAAAAAAATGCTAGTAAAGAATTTGATGAAAAGCAATAATCATGAACATAAAACCTGGAGTTATTTTCAAGCTTTCAACATGTAACATATGCTTAGATATACACAGACTTTCTATGGTCTCTCTTTCTGTTCACAGGTATTTTATACTTATTTTGTCAAATTTGAGTTTGAATGAAGACTTCATTTACATGGTGGTATTTTCTTAATGTTTTTGTTTCAGTTCACGATGTATTATCAATGGCACAGTACAACTACATGTATCTTGATGATCTCTCCAGGTACATACACCAGGTACTATACCTCTGAGCCAGCAGAGCAGGTAGTAATCATCATGGCTTGGTTTCAGGACATCTTTAATATTTTCTTTGAACTGTAAAACAAATAATATTAATAATAATGAAAAAGATAAAATAAAAATCCAAGATGCTACTCTAATGAAGATCCTAAATTTCATCCCCAATCTAGTGCATTTTTTACCTCTTATATTACTTGAAGTATTGTGTTCATAACCATTTGTTTGCTGGCAGCTTGCAATGCATACTATCTTCATTTTCATTCAATTTGATTCAAAGTTTTATTTAAAGTCGGTGCGAGAACAAAAGTAAAACATAAGCTCTTATGAGCTATCAAAACCGACACATATAACATTAAAAGACATGCACAGTTTCATTAAGTAAGACATACAATACAGCTAATAAAATGTTCAGATATACTGTTCTTGGGTGTATTACATACTCTACCGACATGTGTTGCATCAGCATTTTGGCCCGTACAAGCTGTTTATGAGTGTTTCAAATTGTACAAGTGTGTTTGTTATTCTGAAGTGGTCTGGCAGGGAATTCCATGTTTTTGGTGCCTGTGATCTGAAAGATTGTTTTCTGTATGTTGTAGTTATAACATGAGGTATATATATCTGCTGTGTTGTGGTAACAGAATGTGTAGGATTTTTCTGTAATGTGGAGAAGATCATGCAGGTAGGTGGGTGTGTGTTTGTGTGTGAACTTGTATACTTCTATTGCAGAACTTCTGAGGCGTCTGATTTTGAGTGTAGGTAATTTTTAACAGGGGGAGTAAAATTTGGTATGTGCTGTCACAGTCATTGTAAATAAACGAGAATGCCCTTTCTGGAATGTTTTCAGTTTTTTAGGTGTTAGTTTTGCAACAATCATGTGAGTGGACGGAAGTTGGAATTTGATAAGATGACAGAGTGATAGCGAGTGAGTTTACCTAATCTGTTCAAGTGTTTTCCAATTTGTAAGAGTACATTTAGTTGTTTAGATACTTTTTTACAGATGTTTGAGGTGTGTGTGTGAACATTTAACTAAAATTCTATTGTGACCACTAGCAATTTGACTTCTGGATTGCATTTGATTGTGTTTCCAAATCGAAATATAATGTTTTGTGTTTTTTCCCCAATATCAATGGCCTGAAATTTATCTCAATTTGCTTACATGTGGTTGTTTGCAAATCTGCGTATGGGTATATTGCTATCTGTTTGTAGAGATGTTTTCAGAGTAAAGCAGTTTGACACCCATACCCAGCTCTTAATGCTGACAGGTAGTGGTGAAAAATATTTTTAAAGAAGTCACTGAGCTGTGTGTGCATGGATCTCTCAAAGACCTTGGAATGTGCTGGTAGTATGTTTACTGGTCTATGACTTTTTTTGTCTAATGTAATGTACTGTTCTTTTTATATAGTGGCCTGACTTGTGCTATTCTAAGTGTGTCTGGAAATTTTGACATAGTGAGTGAAAGTTTACAGTTGTTGTGATGGGTTATCATGAACAGGTGGTCACATTTTCAGCGAAAAACTTATTTTGGTGATCCTGAAGAGAGTGTCGAGAAGGAACTGATGCATTTTGTGTAGTTAAGAAGGTTAGTGAGGCAGTGTGAAGGAATTTCCTTCAACAGTGAGCGAAGTTAAAAAGATTAGTCTGTTGAACACTAATTATACATCTCTGCAGTAAAGGCACTGTAAGCACACATTATTTTTTTGTTTGCATTGACATAAAAAAAACGAACGGTGTCCTATATTGTGTTCGTGATAATGGACAGGTTTATCAAAACATATAAATTTATTGTAACCAGATTAAAAACAGCAGGCGTACTGATCTGAAGATTGTCACTGAATATGGCATTGGACTTTGTTCTGATAATCTGTAGCGTAATCTATTTCAGTTGAGTCCATTTTGACAGATGTCACTAACATTAACAACTCACTGTTTGTAGGGCAGTGGCTTGTACAGCGCTGAGATCACCGACCCTTCCACTCATCCTGTCGCTAGAGTGTTCCTGTTTAAGACATTTTGTGAACTGTCAAATCTGTCAACAATCCATGTTACGCCGAGAACTGTTTGTTTATGTATCCACAAACACGAAACATATTCTATGGGCAGGCGCTGAACCGGAAGCCCATGACTGGGTTGTGTAAATTTAGAAACGGTAATCCTACCTCATTCCGCAATCTACGCCTACAGAGAAAAGACAAGCGCATCTTGCTGACAGTATCAATCTCTGTTCTAATGTGAAGTTGTTATATAAATGAGTATACTTGCTTTAAAAAGAATTTTTAGTTTCTGAATGCATCAGATCAGAAGAGAAGAAGAATTTAACGACATGAGGATTGTTTCAACATTTGTCATGAAATTTTACAGCGACGTGCCTGTACACGTGAAAGGTTTCTCTTGACACGTAAGAGTACCTATCCTTTTTTTATAACCAACTATCATACTTGAAATACTTACACCATTATTCGTGGTATTTTTTTTTAAAATCATTAATCGATATGTACGTTACAAACTAAATGCCTATTTAACTATATACAACAACGGCGCGGGTCACTTGGGACCAATATGCTACCAGAGACGTATACAACATGTCTCTAATGTCATGCAGCAGCATTTAACTTCTAAATGACATTTTTCCTTGTTGTGATTATTATGTTCTGTTCATTATTTGTGGATTTCAGCATTGAACTTGATCTTATATCAATCTATACATGGTGTAAATCTTTTCAATTTTGCATCAACATTTTGTGACATTTTGCACATGACGAAGATATAACTAATCTATACACTTGATGTTACACAATGTATGTTTGTATGTATATTTGAGGTCTTCAAACTACACACCGATGAAATTCAGCGGGGAAAGTAATCATTGTTAGCATTACCCATGTAGATTGATGTCTTTTTTCTTCATCCTCTGCTGCCAAATCAATTAATTTTTTTGTGTGAAAGTAGTAGCATTATTAAACAAACTGAAGTGAGAAAAGAAACAAAGTCATCGTTTTTTTCTGTTATACTATATATATCTAGCTATTCACTCGGGCACGGCACAGCACTGCTATACTTAACTTCGACAAAGAACACAGACCAGTCAGTGTCAATGTCTCGAGGTATTCAGTTTTAATTGGTGATATCACCAAATTGAAAGTCATTAGAAATATTAATTAATTGACTAATCATTCTTGAATTAATTACTATAACACAAATTCAAGTCGAATAGGTGACTGTAATGAATAGACGATATCACTGAAATGAATAGGTGATATCACTGTAATAAATAGGCGGTGCCATTGTAATGAATAGGTGATATCACTGTAATAAATAGGCGGTGCCATTGTAATGAATAGGTGATATCACTGTAATAAATGGGTGATGCCATTGTAACGAATAGGTGATATCGTTAGGATTGATTAATAATATTAGTACCGTGAATTGGCGACTATGATAAATAGGATGTATTGATGATATCAAGGAATAAATAGTAAAACAGTACCCCATATATTACGATGCCGCCGGATTATGTGTGGGATTTCACGTTTGGTAAACAGATGGAATATCAAGTTACTGAGGTAATTCAAGGTATACTTGAGAATATGACGATGATAAAGGTGACGGAGCCACAAGGAACATTTTTATAAAGTGTTATCACACTGAACTTGCATAATGATGACGTATAACTGGGTATCCGTTATCACGCGATCTTCACAGTTATAGATACGCGTGTCATAAGCCTGGAATGAAAAAGACATTTGAAAAAAAAACCAGAATGGATCTACTGAAGTGAAAACACCGATGCAATACAAAAATATAGACAAAAGAAAAGAACAAACAGAATGCAATCAGACTAGAATCTCATAACATCGTTCCTTAGCTTCTGTTTGTCTAGCCCGAGTATAAAAACTTAATGGCGATTGTCTGCTTCGGGTACATGCTAATTAAAACATCCCCAGTTTCTGTACTTATACAGATCGTCTGGTTTTGACAATATTCTTCCCAGCCATGCCAAAAGTAGTTTACAATTATGCTGTAACTCAATATATTGAACGACATACATGTTTTTAGCAAAGGAAATCTGTCTTCCGTAATTCATCATCTAATTGTGAAAATTTTAGTCAGTTATAGAATCATACATGGCGTAAACAACCAAATCACGCATGATGCATCACATCTTACATCTGGTGTAGAAGCCTGTTTGTTTGGCTACAGTTTATCAAGAAGAAATTTTATCAAAATTTTATTCTCCTTTTCAAAACACACGACAATATCTGGCAGTTTATCACATACATTGTACTTCACAGTACACTGGTCCTAACCGTCTTCTACACAGAACACCCAGCCAATAGGAAATCGAGAAACTGCTAACGGTAAAGTCTCGTTCTATTCTAGCTTCAATAGAGTTAAGTATAAATCTAAGTTAACTTGTCAATGATAGAATCGTTCGCGCCAATGGAGAACTCTGCTTCAGAGCTTTGTCAGTCCAGGTTGTCCTATAGTGCATTCATCGAACACGTCGTATTTGATAACACAGAAGAAAATAGGACATTTCAACATGATAATGTAATCTTGCTTTTGTACATTTTTACCCTTGTATAACTATTCATATTTATGGTAGGGTATTGATGGATGTATCGATGTCCCAACAGTGTTATTCGGGTGTCCATTTCGCCCAACGCGGAGTTTAGCGATGTGAATATGTCCAGTGTGTGTTGATTAGATAAAATGCATTCAGTGAAACGATTCAATTGATCTCGAGGTATACGGCTCACTTTTAAAGATTAAGTAGGGGACTTAAACGTTTGTATCTTCGTTGTGTTGAATAAGGCACAAGATAACTCCTCATTGACATGGTGTCAAAACAGTTCGGTCCTGCCCCGTACTTTGAATTTATTTGTTCTCAATACAGCGAACGAATAGGAATGTTTGTAAACAAGATTGACACTCAGTGAATGTTAGTTTTCACAACAATTTTAATGCATTACAGAAATTAGTATGAATTTGTTTAGAAACTGGAACAGATTCTACTTGTATGGTGAAATTTGTTTGAATTTCGTTCAGATATTTTCAAATTAAAATGTCTCAGTTTATGAAGCAATCCCTTTACCTGAAGGCTGCTGTTTGTACATTGGCAATGGGATTTGTGACACACATTATAAGTTTTGCATCTCCATATTGGTTTATAAGTGAAGGAGGTGTGAATCTTGGATTATGGCTCAACTGTGTGGGAACATCTTGTGACGACATAACATCGCCTCCAGGTAGGTTGTCAAACATAGCCATTGTGTGGCTTAATCATCTGTCAATTAAAATTCAAACTGATTACGGTATTCACATCTTTAATGAATGTTTAATTTGTATTGGTTTTTATTCCACATCAGTAATATTGACATGACGACCACGTTTACAGCAGGATAAGAGTGTCATTCACTTACTTTTTAACAGTCGTGCAACTATTGGACCTAAGCAAGGGACAGCTATTCTTTAGACAATAAAGCGAGATCTGCTGGGATGTGCTTCTGTTCCAGTTATTTTAATGCTTTGCAAGCGTTTACAGATATCGTGTGACGAAACAGACTATCTTTCGTTATTCGTTTAGAACTATGCACTGACAAACAGAAAGGCCAGGCATTCTGTACACGGCAACATTGAAATTCTTTGACATTGTCAATTAATTTTATAAAACGAAAGCTTACTAGTAGCTGTCGGATGTTCTAGGTTGGCTTCGCAGTACCCAGGTGTTAGAAACGGTCGCCGTTGTCAGCGGATTAACCAGCTTTGTCGTTCTGACGGTGACGGCCATTACACAGAACTACAAACAGCAGCAAAGAAAGGCCCGACACATAGTAATAATAGTGTTATCGTTTCTGTCAGGTCGGTATTTCGTCTTTGTAATTAATTAGTACGCATTCCTTTAGATCTGTTCGCTAGTGTTGGGTTTGAAGTCATTATGTATATCGGAGTACATCCTAAATTTAGTTTTTCTACTGCAAAAAATTATTTTATAATGTAAAATAGTATCGTATGACATTTGGCAGCAAATGAGCAATTCTGTACGATACCATCTTCAACAACATTTGATAATAACAATGATAAAAGCAAATTGAATTAAATATAAATAGTTGCGTTGTTTCGCTAACATGCCCTCCCTTTCGTTTTAGCCGTGTTTCTACAGATCGCTATTGCTGTGACCATCCGATCGAACTTCACTGTCGGAGGATCGTCACTGTCCTGGGCTCTCTCTGTTAATATTCTAGCCTTAGTTCTATATGGAACCACAGGAGTTGTGCTGATAATTGATATTCTTCATCTAATCTTCCACGGAGGGACTCCAAAGGAAACACCAACGCTGAAGTTGTGAACATACTCACCACTCTGATGAATAATGATGTCCTCGTCTCGGATCGATGTTGAATCAGCCAATTTGATATCGTGATTGTAAAATCTCATTTTATAATTACATTGCTTAAACAGTTCTGTAAATAAATCAAAGACAATCATTTCAATTCAGTTATTTTTTTAAATTCTCGAATTCACGGAATCACTTCAAAATTGGTATGTTCCTTGAACCTATTGAGCTAGTCTTTGGAGGCTATACATTAAACAATCACCATCAACAATATTTATTCTGATATTTTATCTTTCTATTTAGCAGTGTACATAAACACTGAATGTGTTAAATTCTAGTGTAGCAATTATCAAACAGAATCTTCTTCAGTATCAGTTCTTTTCACACGTGCCCTTAGATTAAGACACCATATGTCGTGGCCTGTTAAAAACATCCAATGTTGACCATTAACTCGTGTTGTCGCTGACTTTCATGAGATATTAACTGGTATTGAGATAGGCTCTATAAATCAAGGAAAGCAAAACGTAACCAAAGTAAAGCCAGACTTGTTGTGTTACTCCGAGTCTTACTATTATTTTCATCATTAAAGTCCCAGCGTCTCCTATATTGGTAAAATGTTGACGGGTTTCGACCAAATATCAACCTACTTGAGATCTCGGTAATATTAAGGAATGCAAAATTCGGTTCTAATCTTACAGTGAAAATAACTTATTTGAGGTCTCGGTAATATTAAGGAATACAATATACGGTCATAATCTAACAGTAAAAATAACTTGAGGTTTCGGTAATATTAAGGAAAACAAAATTCGGTTCTAGTCTAGCAGTAAAAATAACTTATTTGAGGTCTCGGTAATATTAAGGAATACAAAATTCGGTTCTAGTCTAGCAGTAAAAAATAACTTATTTGAGGTCTTGGTAAAAAACAAAACTCGGTTCTAATTAAATTATGTGGAGGAACCAGGTAATCATCTTCCAACTTTACAGATTTTGATCAGTATCGAACTAATCCGAGATATTATTGATATACATTATGCCAAATTTGATTCCAATCTTACGGTTAAAGTTCAATCATTTTCAGGATTGTTGACGGATTTTCACCAACATCAAACCGATATCTTATTGATATCAAGAAACATTCAAAATTTGGTTAAAATCTGATGAAAAAGTCGTTATTCGATTCAAATGTCAAACAGAGACATTTTAGGCAGGCAGACAGATGGACAAGGAAAGAGACATACAGAAAGGCGAACAGACCAAAAACATTATGCCCCCTTCCCTCGAACTTCAATCATCATTATTGGTACTATGGTTTTTAAGAAGACGTTTATTTGTGTGTTTTTCGTTTTTGTTTTTTTTGTTTTATCAAATTTGATCCCTGTGTACTTAAAATTGTCAGGAATAGTATTCTGAAACTTGAAAAGATTCTAAAGTATTACACATATATATCTTTGACCTTAAAAAATGGCCGGGGAAATTCTGCAGCACTCTATTCCAAATACCAGTAGCTTTAGTTTTCCGGAACTGAAAGAGGATTCTCAGATAACTGAAATCCCTAAGACAAGGTAATTCATTCTAGTACCTTGTTGTAAAATGTTGGGAGTCTGAATATACTGGAACATGAGAGGATGATTAAATGTTTTTAAAATATTTGACCTCTTGTGACCTTGAAAAAGGTCATGGTAATTTATATGCGGAAACTGTAGAATCATTTCCAGGTACCTACTTGGCAAATATCAGTAACCTGGATCTTCTAGCAATTGAGTTATTACATTCTCAAATGTTTCTTTACAATTCAAGGTCATTTATACGAGGAAACTTTGTAGTTCTCTATCCTAGGTACCTTGTGGTTAATATAATATTACAGCTTTTGGTCAATTGGAATTTGAAAATATTGTTAAAGATACTGACCCCTCTGACAAAAAATAGGCCAAGGTCATTAATATAAGGAAGCTTTATAGTACTCAATCCTAGATAATTACTGATCAAATATCAGTACCCTAGGTTTCCTGGCACTTGAGAAGAATGTTCTCAAATGTTTCCTTAATGTACATAAGTGACACCTATGACCTTGGGAATCAGTCAAGGTCTTTTATATACAGAAACTTTGTAGCACTCTACCCTAGGTACCTTGTGGTAAAATGTTATAACTCTAGGTCTTCTGGAACCTGAGAACTTTCTGTAATTTTTTTAACATATTTGTCCCTTGTGACCATGCAAAAAGGTTATGTTCATGTGAGGAGAATATACTGGTCTCTGACCCAGTTACCTCCAGGTCAAATATCATTACCAAGTTTCTTACAGTTTAGAGTTGATGGATGGGCAGACAAAAGATCCTTCACCATACTAGAAGCTCACTGTGAAAGTAAGCTAACACTCAACAAAACCTTCATGATTACAAAATGTTTTTTATTAAAATAAATATAAATAAATAGTGTATTTGATATATCAACAATAACATAAAACTTCTCTATAAAATGTAGTCCCTGGATGCTGCCTTCAATGCAGACATTGGATATCAACAAATATGTTTTATCAAGAAAACAGACATCCAAACCTAACACAAGTTACCATTTTCCCTCCCAATAAAACATTATTTTATAAATATAGGTATTCCAGACAAACCTTGTAACTAAAAATTCATAACTATAATATCCTTTTTGAAATTGTTATAGACAAAATGTTCTTGCTATAAGATCTTCTTTAAGATAGAAGATTTATTACTCTATAATTGCATGCTGGAGTAAAATTGAAACCCTGTCAAAGTTTGACATGTGAAACTGACCCACTGCTATAGGAATGTGTGTTGTTTGTTTAAGCTTACTTATTTAAATCAAATCCAGTCACTATAACTGTTATGCTGACCTTTTCTGTTCCATTCAACTTGTGTAAAAAAGTAAACAGGGCCAATCTATTATGTATAATCTACAAGATAGCATACATACAGAGCTTTCAATTTTGTCAGATAAACTTACTGAAAACAGAACTTCTCAATTGTTGAGATGTCATTACATATACAAAAAAAAGTTTGATTTTTATATACAAGCACTAAAGCCAATTAATGGATTCTCTTTAAAATTAAAACCGAAAGCAGATAATGATGAAGAGTCGGTTCTTATAACAATCTCATCATATTTATCAATGATGTGGCTGAGCTACCATTTCTTATTGAAAATGTGATTATAGCGGTCATTTGGTGATTCTTATTTAACATCTTGCTTAAATAAACTTCAAAGAAGAGTATGATAATAAAAAGTCTTAAGTTTGGTAACACATCCCACTTCCTGGTCAGTAGTAAAGGTGTTCCACGAAAAATATTGCAGCATGCAGAGCATCGTTAACACGAAATTTATTTCCTAGTTTTTAATGCTGATATATATACCAGTATATCTTAGTTCTTTCACCGAAAATTAAAAAACAGGTTGGAATTTAATGTGACTAGGTGAAAATAATACTGTTTATCAATTACATTGGAATGTATTAGTGACACAATATTAAAGGGGAGACAATCTCATTCTTCGATCATATTTAGTAATTCATATATCTAATGCATAAATCATAATATTCCTTAAAAGATAATCCTAAGATGCCTTCATTTACTTTGTAAAACAATTACCTTATTGTAGATTAAAATTACACGTTAAAATATGGACGGACAATGGTGTGTAAAAAACATATACCTAATTAATAAAAGTAAGATAGTGTGGTTGAAAGTAAAGCTTTTTAAATTCCTTTTCAGTAAATATATTTTGCTCCAAAAAAAGTTGTATTTCCAGCTAGATTAATTTTTTTGCAAAATTTCAAATGACATTTTCAGGTCACTAATTAAAACAAACTGCTTTACTAAGATAAATAAATTGTTATACAATGAAGTTTAAGTCTATACCTAATTCTGCTTCTAATAAAATTTTGGATGAATTGTTTGATGTAATACAGATCCATATACCTGGTCAGTAAAGCCACTAAACAGATTTAAATGTCAGTAGCTGACCATATCACATGGATGACAAATTATGAGAAATATTTTAACAGTTACAGATATAATATCAACTTTTGTGTTGGGTGATTTATACAGGCGTGCACAATAAATCAATCTGTTTCACAGGCTGCCTCTTGCATTGGGTTGGTCCTGGAAAAAACGTAATTCTGATTATAAAAAAGTGATAAAAAGGATAGTAAGAACATTGACAACTAAAGAAAGATTGCTTTTAAATCAAGTTACATAATGATCATCTGCTGTACAGAGTATCCTGTTAAATACTAGTACAGTTTACTCATCATATTTTGACATATTTGAATAAAAACAATTATAGCTCGATGATGTCAGTTGATATCATTGTCATTTATAGACTTTGTATATATACAGAATATATAATATAAATTGTTTGTGAAGGTTTCAGAAAGAGTTTCCTAAATCTAATACATAACAAGGAATACAATTACATGTACCCAGTATGGAATATTTACCTCTTTTAATGGAGATGACGGGTTTGTAGATTTCTCCAAATTTTCTATCATTTTCTTTGATTCTTGTAAAAGACGTTGTAATTTTCTACCCGGTGAAGATTCAGGCTGTAACAAAATACCATTTTCGTTTATAAATTTGAAAAAAAAAAAAATGTATGCTTGAACATATACCTATTTCTGCATACTCCTATCTAAATAACATCACAATTATATTTTATCTTCAGAGTGAAAAATTGTTAACATCTTGGTTGTGAATTATGAAGTTGCATTATAATATCAGTTCTGCAACGTAAAATTGTACTTTATCCAATCAGGAGAGTGATATAAAGCATTGTCAACCTATATTATCAATAATTACACTTTTTATAAACCTAGCGACCATCCAATGTGAAGACAACCGTATATAAGTAATACCTTAAGTGCAAAGTATATGCATTTCTTGGGTGAGGGGGGGGATTATTTGATAATATCCTCAGTAGATTCTATGTGTGTATATATCTATGAGTTTACTTGATTTTAAAGATTACAGCTCTAAAGGAAAACTCACATCAGAGTTAGCAAGATGTCTTCTGTCTGAGGAATTCTCTTCAAACTGTGGTTCATCATCCAGAAACGAAGAAAGTCTGTCTTCAAAGGATACAGATATGTTTTCAGCTGAAGTATGGGCCTGAATGGCTTCTGTGTCAGGCCACTTTCTACTGGAATTTCTAGGTGAACTGTTCCCCATCTGATCATCTTTAACATGTATATGTCTCTGTTCCTGTTCACTATAACTGTGTGAATGATGTCTGGTAGAAACAGGAGAGATAGTCTTGGCGACCTCCCTTAATTCTGTCATTCTGACAGATTTTGGTGAAGTGTTATCTCCGTTCCAGCTGTTGTTCTGTGAGGCTCTGGCATTCACTTCCTCTCGACCACTTCTATGCTTATCAAATTTACACAATGGTGGAGTCCTAAATTGACCATCACTATCCTGGTTTTGCTCAGATATTTGTTCAAAATCTTCAGTTTGTTCAGGTTGAACAAGAGTACCTTGACGGGTACGTTGTACTTGTTCATTTTGTGCTTGAGCTTGAACAACAGGTAAAAGTTTATGAAAAATCTGTCTTTTACTTTTTGGCGAATTTGACTTCTGCTGCCTACTGAAGTTTTCTGATTCCAACAACCCTGCTGGTAAACTCTGATGGAAGTTTCTAGCTTCAAGTGGGCTTGCAGGAACTAACTCCGGTGAATGATGCTGATGGTGGTGCCGCTCATGTCTCTCTGATGTACGGGAAGAATTACCACTCTTGCGATTTGAAGATGATGATGGTGCTGGTATCTGAGAGGAATTAACACTGTGGCGATATGAATGGTTCTGTTTTTCAGCTAATTCCTTTTTTGGTAAACATGATTTTTGTGATCGATTCTGATTTTCTGAGTTATAATACAGTGGTGACTCGTTGGAAGGTGGAGGAGGAGAAAGACTGCTGTGAGACTTACTGCCATAACTGCCACTTCCTCTAGATGAGCTGAGGATAAAAAAAGTCTCTAGAAACCCAAATGCATATAATATGGACAGAAAGTTTCTAAGGCTAAGATACATGGATGAAGCAAAACAATCATAAATAAAAATTGATAAATTAATAATAATTATTAGGAACTACTAAAATATTTATCAATATGTCAATTTCAGTTATATTCATTTCTAATACAGGTAATAAAAAAGTCAGCAGGGGGTCAATTAGATATGGTACCAACACCCTAATAGTTTTATTTCAGAAGTGGTAAAGTGCTAACTTTGACCTTTACAAGTTGACAAACATCCACCAAAATTTTAGCAAGTGTAAAAGTGGATGTTATAATATCATGTCAGGAATATTAACTTAATTTGTGTGTGTGCTTGTGTGTGTGTGTGTTTTATTTTTGTGTTTTCTAAAGGGTATTCAAGCTGTTTGTTTTCCAAAAGAACACTGGATAGTGATCTTTATATCTAAACAGGGGACAGCAACACAAGACGAAAGGCCATTTCTTGAAGTAGGTAAATAATAGGATGGATGGCAAGTTAACCTGTATCAACTACCCAGTGTAATTCTGTAGACAAGGTATTCTGTATCAACTACCCAGGGTATTTCTGTAGACAAGGTAATCTGTATCAACTAGCCAGGGTATTTCTGTAGATCAATCCCAGAACTTACTTATATTCCTCCAAACTGCCTTGTTGTTTTGTAATTATTTCCTTTGTTGTGTCTAGGTTCAGCTGTAACAAATTCATCTCCCTCTGCTGGCGTTCATACAACTAAAACACAACAGAAATAAATAGCAATGAAATACTCATTTACAGCACACTGATAACTCAGAATAATATATCACTATACATTTTATTAAAAAGATTATTACACTGAATGTGAATGGCTAATTTGACACAGAAATAGATATTGTTTCCACTTGTTTATCCATTTTTAACTCCAAGCACTACTGAATATATTTTTCTATTCATTTATGACAAAATTGTTGATACATTTTCAGCTATCTCTCATTAGCTGTGTGCTGAAGTTCACTGAGGACCTACAGTAAGTATCTTATAGTTCAATAAATAAACTGATGGTGTAACAGGACCCTCAATCTCCTCTATACCTCTCTAACATGTCGCAGCTGATGATCTGTTCTGCCTTGCTTCGCTCTAAGAGATTCAATCACTTGTTCCTTACATTTCTCACGATCATCTGAAGGAACATTAGACATTATAAGATAAAAAATCCTTATAAACATAATGTAAAGAAATTCATTACATATATTACAATAATAGCTTATTTACAGTTCAAAATGTTTACCCAAAAAATGGACCTCATTTCAAATTATGATATCTTATATACCAAAATTGGTTTAGAAAAAATTGTGTATATAAAGCTTACACAGAAAGATTAATTTGTATATTTACTTACTCCAGATACATGGAGCAAACAAACATATGAATGATGCAGTATCCATATTACCAGGAATTACACTATATATTTGTTACATTGAACTTACTAAACTCATCCTGCATGACAGCCTGTAGGTGTTTCATCTGGTCCAGTTTCCCAGTCATCTCCTGTACCTCAGAGTCTCTCCTTGTCACCAACTCTGCCAAACAGATCAAACTCTTATTATGTAAATACATATGGTTGTCTTTGAGAAAGAATTTAAGTGTATATATTCAAACGATAAATATCATATAGAACATCTGTCTATATCTGAAACAAAGGTAAACCAATTAGAAAGAAGGCTTAAAAGCAGTGAACACTGAACAGAGATGTATTTCCCAAAGTTATTCGGCATGTATAAACAAGCCAATTTAGTAAAATACAGTCCCACATCCAATGTGAAATCATATGTCAAGATTGTACAGATGATAAATTTGTGCAGAAGCTATTTTTAGACTCTGAATGTTTGACAGACTCATGTACTAAATAAAGAAATGTGATTGGTAATACAACTACAAATAAAACAGCTGGATGAATACTGGTAAGTGGTGCTGCATTACTATCATCTCCAGTGACACCATGTATCACTGAAACTGCATTCGGTGGTATCATTCGCAATGAATTCAGTAATATCAATCTTGTTTCACAGGCATGTATGCTTTTCCTTCAATGTGCCAGTGAACCTATGTCCTACAGTAAGATGTTCCACTGGCAATACTGCAGATCAAGCCCAAACAAACCTTTTTTTTTAATAAAGGTTCAAGTTCAAAATGCACATGAAATCTGACAGGAGTATAATGTGCAGAAGGATGAGCAGACAGACACAATGAAAACCTACAGCCCCATTAGGTTACATAAAGAATGACTTTTGCCTTTGAAGTATTTAAGTTCATTGAAACATTCTCATCTTATGTCGCTTATACTTATATTGCCAAACTCTTCTTCAGGATTTATATTCCCATTCATACTGTCAACATGGCTTCATAGCATTAATTTCATCACCTTAAGATTATTAAGAAGGGCAAAACATTAAGTCATAAATGTACATGCAATCATATTTTTACCATAATGGCATTTTAAGACTTTAAATCAATTTTCTTTACATCATGTGGCAGAAAAAATAACTTAATTGTCCATTTAGAAATCAATTGACTTTCTGTAAAATTCCTCCCCCAAAACAAGTTTACAATAAATATGTACATCAGAAGATTCTCACCTGTGGAGACTTCCAATTCCTTTTTAAGGTCACTATGTTTCTGTTTCCATTGGTTTGCCTGTTTAACAGCCTCCACTTCTCCATTCTGACACTCTTTACAACGAATGTCCAGTTGTTTTAACCGGTCATTCAGCTCCTGTATGTGGGAGGTTGCACTGGTCAGATCTTGTTCCTGAATAAAAACTAGAACTATCAGCAACATGCAAAGGTAAAACTCTATCCTCCTATAGGAAGTAAGAAAATGGGAAAGCCTAGATAAAGACTAGAACTATCAGAAGCATGCAAAGGTAAACCTCTATCCTCCTATAGGAAGTAAGAAAATAGGAAAGCCTAGATAAAGACTAGAACTATCAGAAGCATGCAAAGGTAAAACTCTATCCTCCTATAGGAAGTAAGAAAATGGGAAAGCCTAGATAAAGACTAGAACTATCAGAAGCATGCAAAGGTAAAACTCTATCCTCCTATAGGAAGTAAGAAAATGGGAAAGCCTAGATAAAGACTAGAACTATCAGAAGCATGCAAAGGTAAAACTCTATCCTCCTATAGGAAGTAAGAAAATGGGAAAGCCTAGATAAAGACTAGAACTATCAGAAGCATGCAAAGGTAAAACTCTATCCTCCTATAGGAAGTAAGAAAATGGGAAAACCTAGATAAAAACTAGAACTATCAGAAGCATGCAAAGGTAAAACTCTATCCTCCTATAGGAAGTAAGAAAATGGGAAAACCTAGATAAAGACTAGAACTATCAGAAGCATGCAAAGGTAAAACTCTATCCTCCTATAGGAAGTAAGAAAATGGGAAAGCCTAGATAATGACTAGAACTATCAGAAGCATGCAAAGGTAAAACTCTATCCTCCTATAGGAAGTAGGAAAATGGGAAAACCTAGATAAAAACTAGAACTATCAGAAGCATGCAAAGGTAAAACTCTATCCTCCTATAGGAAGTAAGAAAATGGGAAAGCCTAGATAAAAACTAGAACTATCAGAAGCATGCAAAGGTAAAACTCTATCCTCCTATAGGAAGTAAGAAAATGGGAAAGCCTAGATAAAAACTAGAACTATCAGAAGCATGCAAAGGTAAAACTCTATCCTCCTATAGGAAGTAGGAAAATGGGAAAACCTAGATAAAGACTAGAACTATCAGAAGCATGCAAAGGTAAAACTCTATCCTCCTATAGGAAGTAAGAAAATGTGAAAAACTCAAATAAAAACTAGCAAATGCCTGGAAAACGTGAACATCCCAGCTTTTATGTTAACCAGAATCTAATCAATTGTAGTTCTTGGTACTATGATAGTATGGGTAAACATGAATCTGTTGAGAGGATCCCGAGATATGACACTGATTCAGAACAGAAAGTGAAGAAAAGGACGGACATGGGTAGTGCTATATGCTCCCCCTCTCCTGTCAGGAATATAATGAAAGAAAATGTGTATAAGACAAGAATGGTCTCAACCTGCAGCCAAGTGTAGAATGTGATGTTCTCATAATATGGGGCTAAATATAAATCTGCTACCTGAGATACCAAACATACATGTATATTTCACAGTTCACTTGGAAAATTTGGTAACAATAATAGTAATCAAATATATAAACCACAAGTGACAACATCTTTAATAGAAAATGTAATTCTTTGGTACATGTACCAGAAATACTTAAATATTTAAACCAGAAAGAAGTGGTATTTTACAAAATTTATCAATGACAATTAGAAATGGAACATATACTATGTCTAACACATATAACTGCAGTTTTCACAGAGGTTGGGAGTATAGGTGGGTAAAACAAAAGGTTAGTAGCAAAGAGGTCTATCACATTTAGGTCAATCAAGCTGTCTGTATGAGAAATATATACTTGTACTGTATGGTTATTGAACAAAGGATATCACAATTCAGGAGACAATGGCCTGAAAGTGTGCTCATTTTGAAATACAAACACAAAAGCAACAAATGTGTCTTTAAACTAAGTAAAAAATGTAATGTTAGCCTATAAAATCAAACTAATTGTAAAACATTTAACTTAGTGAAACACATGAATTAAAAACCTATAAAATGAAACAGCCCTTTGAAAACTAAATAGGATGAATTGTTTTCATTTCAAATCAGTTTGGAGGGGACCTACCTTAAGTTTAACCAAAGTGACCATTTCATGTTCTCTGGCCTGGAGTTGACCAATGGTATTGGACAGTTCTCTCTTGGATAAGCTCAATGACTGGTTCTTCTCCTAAAGTATCAATGTATAGTACATTTTGTTTACAGATAAGTTGGCAGTTTACTGTTACAGTTATTGAACCTCTATTTTAACAATAAATAACAAATATGTATCATTTATACCATCAAAATCAATGAACAGTACATATTATATGGCACTATAATCTGTGCATAGTTGTAGTCTTTAGTTGTGAAGAGGATGGCAGGAAAATGATAACAAACTAAAAATTCTGTTAATTCATATCTTGTCTAAATTCATTATAGAAATAACTTTTAACAGTATATAGTTTTAGTATAAACAATATTTTCATTGGAGAGTAAAAACATCACACAGATACACCAATCATCAACCTTAGTGTTTACTACCTCCAGTTCCTGTATGACTGTGGTGTGATGACTGTTCTCTGAGCTCAGTTTGGCCAGCTGTTCCACTGTTGACTCCAGCGTTGAGTTGTGGTTGTGACTTTCATTCTTTAATAGCTTCAGTCGTGACATGGCACTCTTTAACTGCTTGTTCCTCTCATTTAAATCACCTGTGTACAAATCAGGTGACAACGTAACTATCATCATTAAATCAATTTATTTTTTCAAAGGATTATGTTAAACATTTCAGATAATTTTTTTGTCATGTACTAATGCCAAAAACAAGATTTTCTCTTAAGCAGTAAGCGTAATGTTGTTCCAAAATGAAGAAAAATCAGGAACACATTTTCAATCTTTAAGGAAATGTTACCAGGGTATCATCATCCCCCATTTTATGCAGACATTAGTTGCTGTAAGTCGAAGAAAAAGGACTGATACTTTGGTTGACATACGACTGTAGAAAAATACAGGTTTGATATTTCCATTACAGGTATCACTGTATTAAAGGATTATAAAAGCAAATTATAATTGATGTGGTGTATGTACAATGATCAGGAGTGGGGTTCACACAGGATGTAAATCAAACAGAGAGGTTAAGTCAGTGTTTATTTTAATACAATACTTTCTGGTAAACCATCCAAAAATCAAAAGTCATCTACACACCAATCACCCGAGTTTCTGTCATTTAAATTATCCTTTAAATTTACATGCCTGTTAACATCAATTAAGAATATCAAAATTCTATCAGAACCAAATCATTATATTTATAGATATATACTTTCCCTAAGCTTTGTTTTCAGAGATACAAACCATCATATCTTGCACATTTCTGTTCTAGAATTAGGATTCTTTGCCTGTCCTGTTCCCATGCCAACAACTGCTGTTGATGGGCAGACATCATGTCATTAAGTTCCCTGTCACGATCTTGTAACTCAGCAACCAACAGCTGAATCTCCTGTCTTTGCCTCTTTATAGTTGAGCTCTCAAGATCAGAGGCATTCTTTAAATAACAAAACATATGACATGTATCAGGAAAATTGTTACAAATTTTTTATCTAACAACAGGAATAACGAAACAAGTGCTCAAAAAATTCATGTAATATCAAACTAAACCATACATATGACTTTACTTCTGTTATAAATATATAATTTGTTCTGAAATTTGCAGCAGTGTGTTGTGGTTATACTGTCAAAATTTGAGTTTTTATCAAAATGGCTATTTACGAGCTTAATCAAACGAAGGACACATTTATTTTCTGTTATTGAGTATATTTTTCAGGAATGTAGATCAGTCAGCAGCCTCTAATGTGTGGGTCACTTTATACCACTGATGTAGATACATTAGTTTCATTTCAAGTTTGGGCTTATTTCTTAGCAATATTTTTCATCGTTGGTCTATCCATCACAGACACTTAAAATGAAATCCATTTTTTATAAAATAAAGTTTAGATTAAGGCTGACTCTGTTGAATACCTGAGATCTAAATGAGTATTTTTCATGAGCTCTAGCTGGACTTGTCACTGCTCCAGGTTCTGATCTGATCACACTAGACTGACCACCATACTGTCCACTCACAGACTGACCAAATGTTGACAATTGTCTTTGTCCTGCTGGAGAAGTTGAAATTTTCTTGTTTTCTGCATATGGTATTGACATATTACGATAACTTTCATACTGGTTATTGTATGTTCCCTCTGCTGGGGGCCTTTGCGCAATGCCTACATCAAAGGGAGGGAACTGTTGTTGTGGCATCGTACTAGGTGGAGGTGTGTGAGCTAAGGGTGCCACTCGACTGGTGTTGCTTCTCTCATGGTGGCGTGGTTTATCGTTGCGTCTTTGTTGTGAGCTTAATCCCCCAGTCTGCGGTGGTACACTGATAGTTTTCTTCGTGTGTGCTTTCTTTTTGGTGGAAAATGGAGGAATAGATGACTGTAAATATAAATGTATCTACCAGTTATTTGTAGAATCGTGTCCGGTAACATGAAAAAATGCAAATACATTAATAAAATCTGGAAGGAAATTAAAATTATACCATAGGCAAGAGAAATAACTGTATTATGTATGTACTAGTAAAACACATACATACAGTTAATCAACATATAGAATGTATTGTTTGAAATTTCAAAATATTCAAACCATACCATGAAAATGATCATGATTTGAATTTCTTATGAAATATTTTTTACTTGATCTGACCTCATGAATCTAAACACATAAGCATGAAAGAGTTCTTCATAATATTGATAACATTATCCAACAGAGTCCTTCAATGCTATAAATATATAATGCCTTACTTGTAATCTTTATATCTCTGACCCACACTATTTTACATAACACACTTCATGCTAACCTTGACGGGTGTACTGTGGATAATGTCTTCTGCATTAGACACTGGCAATATTCCTGTGGACAGAGATAACATATTAACAATATCCTAACTATAATTATTATTTTCTTGAAATTAAGGTTATATAAACTGTATTGCCACAGCTTCCTTAAAAATTTCTTTTAACAATTTATTTCTTTAAGATTTTTATAAAAGTACAATAGCAGACAAAGCATACCTGAATCATCCAAAAATGTCCCTGGTTGAAAATCCATTCATGGAGCCCAACATGAATATAATTCATAAATCAATCAGGACTGGCTATGAAAGTTGGTCAAGTTCTACCTGCCACCCTTCTTCACTGGTGATTGTAGAAATTGTCTCCCTTTCAGATTCTCAGCTTTCTGAAATAAGATGAAAGAGTTACAACATTAACATATATATATCGTAGTCAGTAGTTAACATCTCTGTTCTGAATGTTTGTAATGTTGGTACATGTATTTGTAGGACTAACAAAGTCTAACAAATATCAAAGGAATTAATCATTATAAATTTCCCCAATATCAACATACTAGACAACTTGACAGAAATTTGAAACTACATGTAACATTATCATTGCAATAGGCAGAAATGACGTTGACATTCACATGATGACTTTCACCTTTAACCTATTCAAAAGGACTGTTGACTTCTTGGTTAATTCCATCAAGCTAATTACATTCACAATGTAATGATGATTTTTTTTAACCATTAACAGATAAACAAAGGGAAATACTTGCCTAGAGGTTTAAATTCATTCAAGTATAAAATATTGGTCAGATCTAGTCACTGTGAAATACCCTGTATAATGTATTAAGCAACAATATATATATCAGCCATGTGAGTATCAAATTTGATTAAGGTAGAACTTCAATATCAATCCATCAATTAATTTCAACTGTGAGCTTAAATCAGAGGCTCAGTGGGCATGCTTCACTTATATTGTTATGTATCTAATGTTTTACCAAGTGGATCATAATCAAATCTATCTTATTTTACTTTATCCAGCAACTTGTGCTGATATAGTCTGAATACACCTGCAGCATGTATTTTTGCTGTGTTTAGCAGTGACGGAAAATAGCTATACATGTATTTTAGAATGTGCATCAATTCAACAGAATAAGTTTCTGGTTTATTTAAACATTTCACTGAAAAATTTAAAAATATATAGATAAGTGATTTAATTTATTGTAACAAACAAGTTTATTTATGACAGGTTTGCCACTATTGTCTTTCTCCATTCTCATAAAAATCTGACTGATATTTTAAGACACTGACCTATACTATGATGAGGATGTGTGCTAACTATAACCACCATAAGTAACCATAAATAAGTATGGCAGATATTTTAAAATTTAAAGTCAGAATTTCAAATGCATGTGATCATGATTAAATGAATTGATGACATTCAACTGAAGACCCCGACAGAAGCTTATCTGGGATAAGACCGATAATTCCTGTCGCTAAAATGTATCATGCTGTAATTAATTATTATATTTTTCTAATCATGCCCTAATCTGGAATACACTTCACCTTCTTCAGCTGTATTATACATGAAACATTCCCATTCTTGAAACCAATTCATTCTTTATGCTTTTATACATCATGTATATATTTGTAATCATATTAATTTATGTAAGTTAATCCAAGTTAATACATAAACTTTTTAACTATTAAGAGAAAAAAAACCAGAAAACCTATCCAGAGGTTGGCTGTATTAGCTCTATTCCTTATTAAACATGAACTTGTAATCCAATATTTGTTTTCAATAATTCCATCCTTTTCTGTATCGCTCAAAATATAGCTTTATAATTATTTTCTCTTAATCTACAGATTAAAATTTTAACTGCAATTCAAAATGCCAATATCAACAGATTCGAAAACATGCACAGACCCATCTACCGGAAAAACGGCACTAGGTTTGTTGTTTTTCCATCTACAATCAAGTACTAGAACATCATGAATAGCGTCAAATATTGTAAAATCGTTATAAAACAAACTTACGAATCACCGGCAAGCTAAACGTAAAAATGAAAGCTACTGATTTATCTCCTGCGAGAGTCCGTTTTTTTGAATTTGTTTACAAAATTTCCTAATCCGGTTCCTGTTTGAAAGCGCATGCTCAATAAGCCGGCTAAGTTACAAGTACATCCGGAAGAAATACATGTGAGTGAAAAGTGGTATGTGATAGTATATTTTGTTATTTTATCGCATGATATTTTGTTCGGTTAAGGATTATGATGTAAATTAATATGAACAATGTACAAAGTAATTGATACCAAAAGACATCAGATTATTTATACGCACCGTTCTGTTATAAAATCTGTTTGAGTTTACCTTCAAAGCTGTGTGACAAAAAAATCACTGCTCGTCTTCGGGAAGACGACTTGAAGATCCTAAACCAATGGTTTATTCTGTTTTTAAAGCGATTTTTAAATTCTTATCACTGTACAAATTTGTGTCATCATTTTCATTGTAAATGTACAGCTCTTCGTCATTTGATGTCAGTCTTCCAGAAGTTTATTAACATTCACGTACAATGTACAGGTCTGGGGCTTGACCAAGACACTGACGATAAATTATAATGTTACATTATCACTTCACTCTGCTGTACAGGTGTATCAAGTTCCATAATGACCTCACAACCTTTTCTGACAATGGAGGTAATAGCTTAAAACATAGACGGGTGTGTCGGGTTGTAACTAACAAGGAAGGTATAAAAGCTCTAAACAGAGACTGGTACGTTCGATTGTACATGAATGTATACATCGCAACATCAAAACACACGCTATTTTAATTTTGTAATTAGCATTTTCTGTATGTTCAGATTTGACAGGCTTAGTCTCCACAACATGAAGTCATTTTTCCCTAAGCAGCAATTTGAGTTGACAGTATATACTATTTGGAAGAGTAGCTGGCACATTTGCTTTCATAATTTCAAACTTGGTGGGTTAAATCACCATGACATAGTGTTGTATATTTTTGGACAACAATTTCATTCTGTTTTTTGAAGAGTTACTACTACTTGTTTTCATAATGTTAATCCTGTTGTGAAATATCCTGTCAATTTTCAATATATTCCTTTCAATATTGGAAGTCTTTATTGCCATGACACAAAGTTTTTTTTTCCTGAACAGCTGGTAGATTTGACTGTTTTCATGTTAATTTTGCTCTACTCTTAGTTTTGACTGATTTCTTTCAAACTTGAAATAGACTTTAAGACATAGAAGTTAGATTCAATGTTTTTTAAAGGTTTTACGGTATTCAACTTATTGCTCATCATCTTTTTTACTTTTTTTACCTTTGTACAATGATCTACTTCCTCAGAATTTCTCTTATCTTGTCCAGATACCACCTTCCTCAGTTTTTAATCTATTTCCTTGAAACTCGTTTTTTCTCTTGATGTTTCAACTAATTTTTACCATTTCCATATTTGTAATTTATTTTATTGATACAATACATCTCAAATGTTTCTTTGGAATATGACTGGCATACTACTGTTGGTAATGGGATGAAATTCATTTTCTCACATTTTACAATGTGGTTAAACAGTTGCAAGTGGATGTAAAGCATGGTAGAGAGTGCAAAATGTCTAGACATCCATCTATATCAGTGATCAGAAACACTTGTCTTTAACTAGTCAAAACAATTTGTCCTGTTAAAAAATATACTGCTATTTATGTACATACACTTGATTTTGAATATTCTATTTTCACTGAAATTAGGTATTAGAATATAGATCCCTGATTGGTCAAACTTTTGTCATTGTTAATCAAAATGTCTAATATACATGTATTGTATGTGGGAGATATGATAACATTTTGTATTACATGTACAATGACCATGCTCATGATATACCTATAATAAGTTGTTTAGGATAAGCACCTGTGTGAGTTCAGTTATCCTTTAGAGGAATTATGAAAATGGGAATGAAATACACCTGTAATTCACTATTAGTTTACTTAGCAAATCGCTAATAAAGGACATTTTTTTACGATGGATAAACCAGGAAGTAGGAATTTGAGTTGAGATATTGTGAACCTCACTTTCTCTAGTTATATACACTTAACAAGCTGTAGATAAAACTTAAAAGAACCATATCTATTTTTTTAATTGCAGTGAAACATGGCTGCTGCTGAACCTGTAGTGGTACCAGCGCCCGCAGCAGAAGGGCGTCAATACCTGGTGTATGAAGGGCCAAGGTCGGATATCACTTACCCTATCAAGGTGTTGTATTGTGGAGGTAGGTAACTTTATTTTCAAAATCTTGTCCATAATCAAAGTAAAAACTTTAAAATTCTCATAAGGAATATTTAATATACAAATAGGATAGTGATATATTTTAGGATGGTGATATGTTTTATATACACAAATAGATTGGTAAGATAATTTGCATGTCAGATTTAGTTACATGTACCATTGTGTCATATCATAAATTGTATTTGCAAGTTTGTGATGTCATTTCATTATCTTTGTCATCACGACATGTCATAATATCAAACATTTTGGTATGTAATGTTGCACACCAAATTTGAAATGTGTATATTTATTGAATAACACCACAATCCTGTGGTCTATGTAAATACTCTGTTATGTGGTATAGAATTCATGAATACCTATCGATTTGGAAGATAGATAAAGGATATACAATTTATATATAATGCTTTATTTTGAGAAGTACTATAGTATTGGTTGGTTTTTGTTTCAGAGTGTTCCATGCCACTTGAGGTAAGCAATTCATTATGACTTAACATGCTTTCTCTACTACTAGGAATACACCTTACCATCTCTAATGTTCAGCAAAGTTATGAACTAGTCTTCATTTTTATGTAATAAGCCCATCCCATTACTTTGAGTTACAGGTAATGTGTTGTCTTCTTGAATTAATACAGGGTAAATTTGGTACCAGGTAGCTTATATCAAGATAACTTTGACAATTTATGCTTCATTCCTCAAACAAATTCAATTTTTTCTCAACAAGAAGGTCTTTGTTTGAGTTAACTATTCGCTTCTACTGACAAAATTCTACCTATTATTTTACATAATGTATGTAATTGTACTGTCTAACCTCAGACTAGTGTTTTTGTTATGAGAGTTATTTCCCTTTAGACCTTGTGTGTCTATTGCCTTCTCTGTTTTAGTACTGTGAGTATTATCCAAACTATGAGAAATGTAAGAAGTGGCTGGAGACAAACTTACCTGAACAATTTGAAAGGCTGAAGGCAGGTCAGTTTAACTAATTTATGTCCAACTAATTTTTGACTTCTTTAAAAAAAAACATCAAAATAAATTTTGTGTGATGGTGTAGGAGATAAATAATACTATATGGTAAAACATTAACAAAGTTAAAGAAAAGTATAGTTTAATATTTTGCTTGTTCCAGAATAGCAATATTATTTTTAAAATATGTTATCTAATAATGTAATGCTTTTGATGATTTTAGGAAATAGAACCTGGGAAGTCATGATGAGTTTTATACTACAGTTTCATGGCAAATATTCCAGATCTAGAATGTGTATATTACTGCTTGTGAACTACTTTGAGACTGTGTCATATTACGAATACCGACAGTCTTCAAACATTGTTTTCAATGGCCTAGGATGTCTTTTGACAATTCTAATTCTGTAAACATACATAATTAAGCACATTCAAATCTTAAAACATTATCACTTCTTGGCAAATTTAGTACAACAATGAATTTTTTCATCCACAATCATTGTTACATACTTTTTAGGTCATCTGACCCGAAGGGTCCGATGACCTATAGTCATCATGCTTCGTCCGTCGTCGTCCGCCGTGCGCCGTCCGCCGTGCGCCGTCCGTAAACTTTTCATTCAAACGACTTCTTCTCAATAATTGGAAGGCCCAGGCAACTAATATTTGGCCTGTAGCTTGCTTTGATGAAGCCCTACCAAGTTTGTTAAAAAGAATGACCTTGACCTTCATTCAAGGTCACAGGGGTCAAATGTCTTAAAATCTTCAAACGACTTCTTCTCAATAACTGGAGGGCCCAGGCAACTAATATTTAGCCTGTAGCTTGCTTTGATGAAACCCTACCAAGTTTGTTCAAATGAATGACCTTGACCTTCATTCAAGGTCACAGGGGTCAAATGTCTTTAAATCTTCAAAGGACTTCTTCTCAGTAATCAAAAGGCCCAGGCAACTAAAATAAGGCCTGTAGCATGCTGGGATGAAGGACTACCAAGTTTGTTCAAATGAATGACCTTGACCCACTTTAAAGGTCACAGGGGTCAAATATGTTAAAATCTTTAAACAACTTCTCTCAATAACCAAAAGGCTCAGATTGCTGATATTGTGCCTGTGGCATGCTGGGATGAAGGGCTATTAAGTTTGTTTAAATGAATGACCTTGAACAACTTTCAAGGTCACAGGGGTCAAATATGTCAAAATCTTTAAATAACTTCTTCTCAAATACTAGAAGGCCTAGGGGGCTAATACTTGGCCCATAGCATGCTGGCATGGAGCCCTACAAAGTTTGTTCAAATGAATGACCTTGGCCCACTTTCAAGGTCACAGGGGTCAAATATGTTAAAATATACAAAGGACTTCATCTCAATAAGCAAAAGTCTATGAGTGCCGATATTTGGTCTGTAGCATGCTGGGAGGAAAGGCTACCAAGTTTATTTAAATGAATGACCTTGAACAACTTTCAAGGTAGCAGGGGTCAAATATGTCAAAATCTTTAAATAACTTCTTCTCAAATACTAGAAGGCCTAGGGGGCTAATACTTGGCCCATAGCATGCTGGCATGGAGCCCTACAAAGTTTGTTCAAATGAATGACCTTGGCCCACTTTCAAGGTCACAGGGGTCAAATATGTTAAAATATACAAAGGACTTCATCTCAATAAGCAAAAGTCTATGAGTGCCGATATTGGGTCTGTAGCATGCTGGGAGGAAAGGCTACCAAGTTTATTCAAATGAATGACCTCAACCCACTTTCAAGGTCACAGGGGTCAAATATGTTAAAATATACAAACGACTTCTTCTCAACAAGCAAAAGTCCATGAGTGCTGATATTGGGCCTGTAAGATGCTTGGAGGAGAGGCTACCAAGTTTGTTCAAATGAATGACCTCAACCCACTTTCTAGGTTTGGCTTGCTTTTTGTCAGATGACCGTTAAGGCCCATGGGCCTCTTGTTTAAACAATATATTGAAACTACAATTACAATAACCATTTATAGTGCAATATTTTCAATGTGAAAAGCACTAAAATAAGATTATAATGAAAATACATACATTGTTTGTAATTAAGTTTTTGCCTTCCTAATTTGTGTCTAATAGAGAAATATAGGAGTTGTGTTTTCAGTTGTCGAAATTTTTCATGGTAAACCCAAAAGCTTGCAACAAAAAGGATGTATTTTTCATGAAGGTCATAAAATGACCTACTCTTTTCTTTACTTCATTTTTAAGGTCTCTTTTTTTCTTGATTTTATTTCATCTTTGAAAATTATAAAAATAGATTCCTTTGATAATAAGAACAATAACATTTTTCTGCACTCCTGTGGTCGATTTCAGTATATGTGTTTAGTATTTAGGACTGTTACAGTGTCAGATATCCTTAAAATGTAAACAAGGGGGAAACAAGAGTTATAAAAAAATGTGCGGTGTTGAGATTAGACTTAAAAAACTAATACAGTACACGTGTAGAATTCATACATTTTGTTCAAAGAGGCTTAAAATGGAAAAATTAGAATTATGTTCTGGATTTTTGTGTTTAGATGGGGAAGAAGGAGAAACTGGAGATGCAGAGAAGAAAAGACAGAAGAGGGGAGGAAAAGGACAGGTGAAAGCCAAAAAGAAGGCCGAACCTCAGGGAATAAATCTGGGGTACATAAAAAGAGGAAAGAAAAGGAGTACAGTGATCACTGGCCTCTCAACCTATGGTAAAGTTTGTTTTACTGCATGCTGTTTATAGAAGATAGTAATGAAGGGGAAAATTTCTCTGAAATCAGTCTGTGAAAACAAAGAAATATATATCAAATATATATTGTTATCTTGAGGTGTAAACAAGAAATTTGATCACTAGAATTGATGATTATAAACTAAGAACCTACTAAAGTGAAATATATTTCATTGATAATTTTCAGGGAAAAATATCAATATTTCATATTTGTTACAGAAATTGATCTGAAGGAAGCTAGTCGATTTTTCTCCCAGAAGTTTTCCTGTGGTTCGTCTGTAGTAGCTGAAGATGAAATCTCTATTCAGGGAGATAAGCGAGATGACTTATTTGACATTCTGTGTGAAAAGTGGCCCCAGGTAATTAGTAATTACAGGTTATTTACTCAAAACATTTACCAATTAAAGTTTTATATTCATATGATTTGCTTTTCTGTTTTGATTGTTGTTAATAGTATTTAGCATTATGTACTGAGCTGTCTTATTAGCTTGTTCAGTCCAGCAGTAAAATGCTCTATCCCAACTCGCAGAAAATATAAGATGAATTCTGACATCAAGTTAAGATAATTTCCAGACAAGTCAGTGGTGATGTCAAGCACAAGGATGTAGTTTTAAAATGTCTCATTGGTAGAGTAGAATATGTCTCTATGGCAGGTAGGTAAAATTAGGATTGTGCCTAATACTTTACTTAAACCAATGTTTTGTTTCTTTTCAGATTGATGAAGACAATATAGATGACATTGGTGAGGTGAAGAAATGATAAAGTTGTTTAAATTATTTATCTTTGGGAAAAAAAATTAAAGTGAAGTAATTTTAAAACAGTATTTTATTGTGTTGTTTTAGCTTACCTGCTGAAAGAATGGTGGAGTTAATGTCCTGAAATTTCTGTTGTCAAATTACTATTTTTCAAGTTCTGAACAACCCAGGGTTCAAATTTGTTAATAATTGTCAATGGTATGATGGTCTTTACAAGCATTTCAGTTACATTGCCCATTAACTAGCTTTTTAAGTCACCAGAGACAAAGTTCTCAGGGTGACCTATTGTGATCACCTTTTGTCTGGCATCGTGCATTGTAAACTTTTAACATTTACGACTTCTTCTGGAAACACCTGAACCAATTTCAACAAATTTTGCAAAAACCTTCCATGACTAAGACGCACCAAAAGTATAAATTATATGGTCCTAGAGGCCTGAGGGGTTGGGCCAGAATTGTCTTTACCAAAATTGTAATTTTCATGACTCTAGTGTCTTATATTTCCTGCTTGGGAGAGGTTAAAGTTTACTTCAGTTCATGTAGAAAAATTAAATTTTTGTGATGAGATGCACATATTGACCTTGCCTGACACCAAGGGCTGTTGGATGGGTCCAAAAATTGGTCAAATTGACTGAAATTTCAAAAAATTTATTTTCAATACTAAGATAAAGCAGAACTAAATACTCTTCATGCCTAATAGTTGTTTACCAGAATTGTGAATTTCATTACCTCATGGGATGGGGTAAAAATTACTAAAGTTTATTTAGGAAAATAACATGTTTGAGTGCGATTAATTCAAACTTGGCTAGAAACCTTAGCATGGGACAGTAGTTAATGTTATGTTCAGTCTGCATTTACAGTATGTTAACAATGTATGATGTATGGTAGTTAAAGTCATATAACTTTTTAAACAAAATCTTCTCTATGACGTGCAGTGTAGCTCAGGTAACTGTTAAAGCTCTAGACCTCTTATTTGTATGTGTGGTTAATTCGGTGTTGACTGGTGGGGAGAGGTTCTGTTGGGGATTTGTAATGAAGTGCAATGAAAGGACATTGTAGTTATTTATGTGTAAAAAAAAAAATAAAGAAAAACTGTAGGTCACTGATTTACATTTCGTCCATTTACCTACGTTAAAGGTAAAGATTATGCGGGCTCTGTCTCCTACAATTATGAGTCACGTGACCGGATGTGGTGCCCTGCTTGGTCTTTGGTTGTCACTTCCGGCTCACTAGAAGCCACACCAGTACGCGACACATAAACTCACCTCACATACACCGGGATGGTTGTCTTTACAATGACCATTGCCGGTAATAGGATGTTAAACAATAATAATAAAAAACAAAACAAAACGTAAATTAAGGATTTGTTCGTGGGCTTAAATATCGATTCCATTCCAATATTACTAGTTGTATTATGTCTCAATTTGTCCTTAAATTATTTCTGTCTTCTATGCACATTAAGCTCTGTATGTCAGTTTACAGAAACATTCGTCTTAACGGCAGTACGCTCAAAGACGTCGCATCTCAGATGTCAAGATTATTTTTATCACTTCATTTTTTTTCTTTTAAAACAATCAATATCCACACAAAAGTAGGTGTACATACCGTTAATATGATTTTTCAAAATCGTATTAAGTAGTACGGATTTCTGTTCTGCCTCCGCATTCTGTTTACTACAGCTTTACTTGTCGCTAAGAAGCTTTTCACTTTGCGTTTTGAAATAGTTGTGTTTTATATTGATAAAAGTACACTGCTCTGTAGAGATACCTGTAACGAGGAGAAAGGGAGAGAGAGGAAGGAGTATGGTGAACCTATCCTCGGACCGATTCAGCGCTACCCGGAGTGAATCCATGTCTTAAAGTTGTCTGTTACAGATGGTTTTTTCCGGAAGAATTAGTCCAGATCCGGCTTTAACACTTGTACACGCAGAGAAATCAGATAGATATCAGCATACGGAGCAATAATTAAGCAAATTTAAAATTCAGCACGTGCACTCACCCTGTGAATATCAAACATGTTCTCCGTAGGGAAGCCAAACACGTGCAATATTTGGCACGTGCATCGCTCGATATAACAGTGTGTTTAATTGATTAAGAGATAAGCTGATATTGACAACTGCACGGTAATACTCCCTACTTAACGTGCTGGTATAACACTGGGGAACATTCGAACCATTTTCTACTTTCCGATATATACACCAGAGTCAATAACAATAATAAATTAAGACAGAGACTGTTACGCAATGTTTACACTTATGGTAGAAGGTTCGAGTTGTTTTTCACATTCACCGTTTCGTTCGTAAATCTTGATTTTCCAGATTCTTCACTCGGACCAAATTCTAGCACATTGACAAGTGTTTCTTAGCCACATGTCTTACATAGGATGTAAACTACAAGATTGATTTATTAAAAAAAATCACAAATCGGTCATGAGACACAAGGTACACAAGCTAATCAGTTCACCCCATCTCACCTAGTTTAGGAGTTACCAGGCCCCACTTGTATAAAACATCTCAACTTGAGATTTCCACAAGTCGAGATTTTCCTCAGCTGATATCTTCTCAGAAACGGCTCGTATAAACTTTTCTCAAGGAACAGAAGGAAGTCATCGGCAAGGATGTCCTGAAATTCCTTGAGGAATTTTCATACAAGATATTTTTAAGGAGATATTAGCTGAGGAAAATCTCGGCTTGAGGAAATCTCAAGTTGAGATGTTTTATACAACTGGGGCCAGGTGTGGTAAAATATCCGATTAGCTTAAACTATATTTATAAATCATTATTTTCATTCATTATTAAAACGAGAATAGTGTTATTACTTAAAACTTTCAAATGTTTTGAACTAATTTGAATGTAAGATATACCGTAAACTGTGGGTGTTTTTGGTTTGTTTTGTGTGTGATTTTTTGTTTTTTTTGCAGAAATTTGTACTAGTTGAAAAGTTTATAAATAAATTGTTCCCAATAAATATTTAAGAATACCTTTTCAGCATTAACACTGTATAGTGCCTTTGAAAAATAAAAAAAAAAGATAATCCACAACATCCTGGATATCATTTTGGACTGATCTCCGTGTTACGTTTTCTCAGCGTCATAATGAAATTAAGTCGTTACATCAGCGTAACATCGCGAGGAGTAGAGTCACGTGATTAAGACATCAAATGCCTGTTGACGTTGTGTAGCGATCAAAAATGTCTGTACAAGATGTTTTTATCGAAATGGATATGAGAAAATTCCATAATTCCTTTTCATCGTTTTAAATATGAACTTGATGAGCATGATGCAGCTGTATAGAAAACTCTTTAATACCATGTGCTTAGACCATTCCTTCACTTCCTCTTGTGATCGATCTGGCAGTTTATTTGAAATCCAATGTAAAACACTTCCGTTTGAGGTAGGCTTCATCACGATGAAGCACGTAAGAGCGATGTAGATGTTTAACAAGCACTAAAACATCATCACATTGGTTTCCTAAGTTCGCTGCATTGATATGCTAGGGTTTTACAAAAACAATTTAGCAGCTAAAACATGAATGACCTTGATTTCATTTGAATGTCAAATATTGCAATTCCATATGCACAGATAGATGACATGTTCAATGTACTTAATAATGGTATACGTGATTACATACATGTACGTTCAGAAAACCACTAGACAGTGCATAACACATGTTATAGCCTTATTCTAGCCTTAATCAAACGGAACGACCAACTTTTTCGGCTGTACTTTAATTCTATGTACACTAAGGTCGAAAATATTGTGACGAGATGGTAAACAGATTATGGATGACAGGGAAAACAACCTTTTTCAGGCTGCTGGTTAAGGAAGCCATCTGGACACGCTGCAGCGGGGAGGGGGTTACAGACTCTCGCACATCTGTGACCAAGTGTTAAAACCAATCGTAGCCGAATTGACTACAGTACAATGTTACCATCCTGTGTATTTATTTCGTCTATAATCTGTTTACCATCTCGTCACATTATTTTTGACCTTAGTGTACATAGGATTGAAATACAGCCGAAAAAAGTTGGCCGATTCCTTAACATTTCTTACACAGTGCTGTTACGCTCCCCACCGGTCATTTGTCTGATGAAGGTGGCCGCGTAGTCATCGGAACGTCACGTTTTAATCTTCTACTGGTTGTGTTATAAGATTTATTATTCTATGGAACGGACTTGTAAACCCAGTGATTCCTTGTTGAAACATTACAAGAGGATATAATTACATAGCTATAAGCGCAATCGAATCATAAAATTTCGAAGCTTGTATTCTGTCTAGATTATCAGGAAATCAAACACAGGAGGCAAAATTAGATAAAACAGTCTGAAACTTTTTAAGGATATAAAAAAACCTCTTTAATGCCGATAACGTTTAGGTATAATTACGTGATTTGAACTGAAAATATAGATAAATAGACTGAGTGGCCTTTATGAAAAGTCCTTATTGGTAAAGCCTTTTAAATGTCGGTATGCTGGTGTCATGTAATGTTGACACAATGTTAATACATTGCCTTGGTTTAGCATATCAGTGTATCAGCATACATGTAGCGCGAAGTTCTAAAACGGCATCATCACACGCTAGAAACACTAGGTATGTAATGTGAAATTTCTGAAACAGAATCATGGGTATTGAGCAACAACACAACTTAAAGTAACGTTTCTGAAATAGAATCGTGTCATTCTAGTTACAGCACTCATTAGAATCTTGTCGCAGCGTGCATGTAACGGGAATGTCTGAAACGGAATCATGGGAATCTAGTTATATAGTACATGTAACGGAATCTCTGAACCGGAATCATGGGAATCTAGTTACATAGTACATGTAACGGGAATGTCTGAAACGGAATCATGGGAATCTAATTACAGAGTACATGTAACGGGAATGTCTGAAACGGAATCATGGGAATCTAGTTACAGAGTACATGTAACGGGAATGTTTGAAACGGAATCATGGGAATCTAGTTACAGAGTACATGTAACGGGAATGTCTGAAACGGAATCATGGGAATCTAGTTACAGAGTACATGTAACGGAAATGTTTGAAACGGAATCATGGGAATCTTGTTACAGAGTACATGTAACGGGAATGTTTGAAACGGAATCATGGGAATCTAGTTACAGAGTACATGTAACAGGAATGTCTGAAACGGAATCATGGGAATCTAGTTATATAGTACATGTAACGGGAATGTCTGAAGCGGAATCATGGAAATCTAGTTACAGAGTACATGTAACGAGAATGTCTGAAACGGAATCACGGGAATCTAGTTATATAGTACATGTAACAGGAATCTTTGAAACGGAATCACGGGAATCTAGTTATATAGTACATGTAACGTGAATTCCAGTTCAAGAATTATGAAGTAAGACCATACATATAATGCTTATTCCGTAAATGGTATTAATTTTATAGTTGTTGAGTCACAATTGCATGGAAATCATCACACAAGATCACTTGTTTATAATAGAATGTTTGTCACAACAGATCACACGAACTCGTGGTTTTCGATACAAATGATGTAGGATGGAAGTTTTGAATTCCCTCCACGTCAGCACAGTCAGCAAGCTATAGAATTCGCTTAAGTGCTGACAGCTCTTTTTTTTCTAATGAAAACAAAATTTACAATACTCTTGCGAGACTCAGGAGGCCCTCTTAAAAAGCTGACTAGAATCTGGCGTTGTGGTTTACACCTTGCGTTTAAGACCTGGTCTTAAGGGGGCATTTTCTCGGATAACTGAAAAAGATCGAAACTGAATTGTGTCATTACCGCTGCAGTGACGTTCACGCTTCTGGTTAATATCTTATTTTAATTGTTTCAGCATGTTTCGGGAATTGTCAGTTGTCTTCGTTGACGTCATGTTACTAAGTTTGCAAACAGAAGTGACAGAAGCAGGCAAGGAGCTCCATTGTGTAGGAATTTATACCTGGTATTATACAGCGGACCATACCTATATCTAATACTGTTTCTGGCAGGTGTTTGTATCAATGTCCATTATACACATGTAAACATGCTGTTACGGACGATAGTCAAATAAGATCACACGAATCAAATATTAACTAAGGGCCACGGGTTGCTTATGTCCTACGTACAACTAAATCAGAGCCCTGAGATAATAAGTAAGGGCCCTGTGTTACTGACAAAGGGACCTGAGATTATTAAGTAATGCACTGTGTTACTAAGAGCCCAAGTATTACTAAGAAAAAATCATAAGTTACTAACAGACCTGAGATTATTAAGTAAGGCCCTGTGTTACTAAGAGCCCAAGTATTACTAAGTAAGGATCATATGTTACTAACAGAGGGACCTAGGATTGCTAAGTAAGGCATCTTTGTAATTAAGATCCCAAGGATTAATAAATGTTACTAACTGAGGGACATAGGGTTATTAAGTAAGAAGCTGTGTTACTAAGAGCCGAAGTATTACTTAGTAAGGATCATATGTTACTAACAGAGGGACATGGGGTTATCAAGTAAGACCCTGTGTTACTAAGAGCCCTAAAATTACTAAGTAAGAGCCCTTTCTTACCAACAGACCTAACAAAACTAAGTAAGGGGCCTATATTATGAAGACAATTGTGATAACTAAATAAGGGTCCTGTGATTCTATCAGCCCTAGGATAACTAAGGAATGACTGTAAGTTACTAACAAAGGGACAAAGGACAACTAAGTAGGGCTCTATGATACTAAGAGCTTTAGAATTATTAAGTCAGGGTCCTATATTACTAAGAAAATTCGGATAAATAAATAAGTTTCCTATGGTACTACGAGCCCTAGGATAACTGAATAAGAACTTTAGTTTACTAACAAAGGGACATAGGACAATGAAGTAAGGTTCCTATTGTACTACGAGCCCTAGGAAAACTGAATAAGACCTTAAGGTTACTAACAAAGGGACATAGGACAATGAAGTAAGGTTCCTATGGTACTAAGAGCCCTAGGAAAACTGAATAAGACCTTTAGGTTACTAACAAAGGGACATAGGACAATGAAGTAAGGTTCCTATTGTACAACGAGCCCTAGGATAACTGAATAAGATCTTTAGGTTACTAACAAAGGGACATAGGACAATGAAGTAAGGTTCCTATTGTACTACGAGCCCTAGGATAACTGAATAAGAACTTTAGTTTACTAACAAAGGGACATAGGACAACGAAGTAAGGTTCCTATTGTACTACGAGCCCTAGGATAACTGAATAAGATCTTTAGGTTACTAACAAAGGGACATAGGACAATGAAGTAAGGTTCCTATTGTACTACGAGCCCTAGGATAACTGAATAAGAACTTTAGGTTACTAACAAAGGGACATAGGACAATGAAGTAAGGTTCCTATTGTACTACGAGCCCGAGGATAACTGAATAAGAACTTTAGGTTACTAACAAAGGGACATAGGACAATGAAGTAAGGTTCCTATTGTACTACGAGCCCTAGGATAACTGAATAAGAACTTTAGGTTACTAACAAAGGGACATAGGACAAAGAAGTAAGGTTCCTATTGTATTACGAGCTTTAGAATACCTCAAATAAAACCCGATGTTACTAAGAGTCCTAGGATTACTCTCTAAGGACCCGATGTTACTAAGAGCTCCAGGATTACTCTCTAAGGACCCGATGTTACTAAGAGCCCCAGGATTACTATCTAATGACCCGATGTTACTAAGAGCCCTAGGGCTACTATCTAAGGACCCGATGTTACTAAGAGCCCTAGGATTACTATCTAATGACCCAATGTTACTAAGAGTCCTAGGATTACTATCTAAGGACCCGATGTTACTAAGAGCCCCAGGATTACTATCTAAGGAACCAATGTTACTAAGAGCCCTAGGATTACTATCTAAGGACCCGATGTTACTAAGAGCCCCAGGATTACTATCTAAGGAACCAATGTTACTAAGAGTCCCAGGATTACTATCTAAGGAACCAATGTTACTAAGAGTCCCAGGATTACTATCTAAGGAACCAATGTTACTAAGAGTCCCAGGATTACTATCTAAGGACCCGATGTTACTAAGAGTCCCAGGATTACTATCTAAGGAACCAATGTTACTAAGAGTCCCAGGATTACTATCTAATGACCCGATGTTACTAAGAGTCCCAGTTACTACGAGCCCTAGGATTTCTATCTAACGAGCCCTAACATAGATAGGCGTGGTTCTTTATCAGCCACCATGAAGTGAGGCGATACGAAATCAAGTGGCAATCTCTTCACATAGAATGCATGATTATAATGTTATGTATCAAAATGTCAGGACAATGCACCTCAAAGTCCGCCATACAATCAATTTACTTATACAAGTTTTGAAGAAGGAGAGATTATTTCAAGATGCTAGATATTTTCTTCCGGTTTGTAGTCGTAATAACACACGTCCACATCTGTAGCTTAACGCGAGTGACATGTGCCATTTCCGAGGGCAAACAAAAATAAATTTTTCATTCCGTCTTAAAGCTGTAGAAACGATTCGCGATGTTTTCGATCAAATCATATGTCTATACAAAGTCACCAAATCTATATCAGATGTGAAAAAGTGCGGCAGCCTTACAATACGGAGCATGCATCATCATACACATGTTGTTAGAATGACTCTTACAGAATTGTGAAGAAACCAATGTGAGATCCTGGAGTAGACGTACTCAGACTTGTCAATTCACTTTTACGCATTCTGCGTAGGCAGACGAAAGAAAAGTTGGGTTTTTCCGGTATTTGTCAGATTCGTTTTACACAAAGGGATGATTTAAGATATAAAGCCTGACACTGATTCCAAGCATGATCAATTTCTGCAAACTTTAGTTTCCATTCATCATTATTCAGTAGTGATTCTGACATCAACGTAGAGATGTCATGACATTTATTGCACAAAATCTTTTTTTTTTAAACACAATATTGTAATCTTATCTCGTTTGATGAATATGTCCCCCTCTGATCAATCCTAATCAAAATATATTAAACTTTAATTTGAGACCCTAGTTTATCGATTTGTTGTCATATCACTTTGAAATAAGGGGGGAGGGGTGGGGCTGTTTCCCGTTTCCCGACCGTCCATTCTTTTTTGCGATATCTTGGCAAAAATTATTCTAAAAACTCCGTGTTGATTTTACTGATGTTCACTGGCGATCCCCAGCAGTGCTACTACCCTGTAAATTTACCTCAAACACTTGACATATATTTATACAGACGGATGTCAAACAATCTTTCGACACCAATCTGGGAAGATAGTGGTCGCCATGCCATGATCGGTTTTGACGATGAACTTGATTATATGCACATGCATGCCTTAAACATCATGAACTTACACAGCAAGCGACGATGGGATCCGGTGTTCTTTACAAGTATGCATTTATTTTGAATTTCCTGTGGTGGTAACTCTGCATTGTTTAAACAGATAATGATCAAACTTCTAGTTGGTTATTGATGTTTATTTCATTAAGATGAATTATAAAATAAACTTTTATTCATTTTACAACAATTTCGAAGCATGTTTTTTCTACTTCTATTAATCACTCTTGTTGGCCCGGATGGAAGCGCCGAGGGGCCTTGCTGTGGGAGGAAACTGGAGCACCCGGGGAAAATCCACGTGGTCGGGCAGGTGACCCCCATACCTTTCCACGTCCATTCCAAGAATCGAACCCCGCACGTCTAGGTGAAAGGCGAGTGCATTACAACCACGGCACCACCCTGTTTATATTCCCAGACAAAGCAGTAACGGGGAAAGATTGAAGAACTTTTGTTCCGGAGGGGGTACACAAAGGTGACATTGAAGAACTGGTGTTCCGGAGGGGTAAACAAAGCATTAACGGAGGGGAGATTTTCATGGTGACATTGAGGAACAATCGTTCCGGAGGGGGTATAAAAAGGTGACATTGAAGAACTGGTGTTCCGGAGGGTAAACAAAGCAGTAACGGAGGGTAGATTTACATGGTGACATTGAAGAACAGGTGTTCCGGAGGGGTTAAAAAAAAGGTGACTTTGAAGAACAGTTGATCCGGAGGAGTAAACAAAGGTGACGTTGAAGAACTGATGTTCCGGAGGGATAAACAAAGCCGTAATTCAGGGGGGATTTACATGGCGAAATTGAATAGCAGGTGTTCGATTCACAACGAGCAAGACGCCTATCACATTGCCTTGTTGAAAACAGTCCCAGTGACTCGCGTTGAAGATCAAGGTAAGCGGCGGAATGTATTTGGTTCCCATGACAACCCCATGGTCTTTTAAAATATCTTGCTATCAGATTCATTTAATTGATATTAATATATTGCAAGCTTGAAATCTGACCATTTTCTCCATTTATTCCGCAGTATTTCCACGAAATAAACCCTGCTGCATCTATCAGCTAAAACTTGTAGAACAATAGTTTGAAAACAAAGCTGTTATAGTATGAGGACAAAGGTGTGCCTTTTCCCCTTTAGCTTGAAATAGGTATGATAGCGTACAATGTGAAAAAAAAATCTTTCGAAAGAACCGTTTTTCCATAGCGACTTCAGGACTGAACCCTTTAGGGTTCCTCAATATCTGGAAAACAGTATCACAACATCTACCATGATTTTAGAGTACTAAGGATGGACGTAACAACTAGACGTACTAACAATTGATAATTATGTTAATGGATTCTTGTAGAGTTAAGGAATCCAGTGTAAACGAGGAAGGTTCGTATCCTTATCACTGATGAGTATTCCTTTAGAATGTATAATGTAATAATGATAATCGTTTGTTTCATCATTGGACATATTGAAAATATCCCAAGCCTATTTCTTTTTAAAATCTAAGCTGGGGATATATTAGTGTTCATACCTTATCTGCAGACATATATGTGTTCTTTTTTTCTATTTCAGGTCGATAAATGTGGTATTGACATCGAGGTAAAGAAATACATATCTTTATTTTGTCTTCATTATATGATATAGGCTGCTAATTCCTTTTTAGAAAAATGGACCTTACAGATTTAATCCTCTTTGAAAGTAACTCCAGTACAGCAGTACACTTCTCTCGGTGAAGTCTTCCATAAAGTGAATGAAAGAAATCTGACGATTTTCCGGACCCCACCTACCATTTTTGTCGCTGATTAGTGCTATTTGTGGCGATATACAGATTATAAAAAGGTACATGTCTATCTAGCCCATAGCTATCAGAGGAATTGGAACAAGAACACGAAGTTATTTAAAATTTCTACTATTCGTATGAATAGGTTAATTAGTCTAATTTGTGCCACGTGGTCAATAATTTCATTAAGTCTCTATGCTAGCTTTCGAATATTATTTGTACCTAACTTACGTAGCACAGGGAAACGAATACGGGGTTCTTCGGATAAGATGGACACCTGTTTTGTAAAATCTCCACATTGCCTTCAAACTTATTAGTGAATCCTGTAGGCCTATGTTGATATTGATGTCTACGATAATGATGACGTCACATTTTGTTTTACCGCATCAGAGATACCCCTTAACAAATACCACATGGGATCAATGCAATCATTTGACACAGTAGTGCTAAGTTGATGTTTGATGGTGGATTCACACAATATACTTCTATAGAATGAAGTTTGGTACTACTTATGAACAATTCATGCCGAAAAATTTACAAAACATCTTTTTTAAACATTTAAATCTTACAAACACAGTTCACGCTGTACGTCGTGTTGCATATCACGTTTGTCTTGTACAAAGTAGTTACACTCTTTGAACTACATGGGTATTTCAATCCCCAATCAATACCCGCTTCCTTTTATAGCCTCATTCATTGCCACCAATGAATGTGTGACTTGACATTTAAACATAATACAAAATCTCCCTGATTCTTCAAGGTGTCTGGCACGGTTGTTGCTATTTCTGGAACAATTAAAACTATCACTGGCTTCTTCCAAAAGTACAACTGACCATAACAATGGGTCATCGTCTATTGTTTTGCCATCTGTAATTCGTTCTAAATTGTTCCTTTAAATGGAGATATTTGAATAATTCGATTTTAATTTTTGATTTATAGTGTTGTCTCCCCAACCAGAGCTGTATAATTTCATAGTTTTTAGTTAAAACATTCGGTGAAATGTTACATGGTAAAAAATGTTCTAGAATGGACTCCTACACAAGAGTACTAATGACTCAAAGTGATCGCATGGAACTCCGTTCAGTACATCTAAAGATGTCACAGTCACTCATTATATTTTTTACCATAACCTGTCATTAAATTATTGAGTCTCAATAGATTCGATCTCTTCTTAGAAAGTATAGGCCGTGTTGCTGCAGAGCTTCTTCAATAACAAGGAAAACAAAAGACACGGCATACAATGCGGAAGTAGCATTGTAACGCTTGTCAATATCTGCGCTGCACGACTAGCTGTTGCTGTCAATCATTCCGTTAATTGACTTGGAAATGTACAGCACCATATACAGAAAACGTTGCTCGGGTCGCGCACCTGACTTTGAATCAACTGGAGATGTCAATTTCATGCAAGTCTGACCCTTGAATGAACTAGATATTTATGCTTTTGTGTTGTAGAGTATACAGCCTTAATTGTGCCAATGGGATCTTGACGTGATCTGTAATCAGAGTTTCGAGTCAATTAAGAGCCTACTGCTATACCAACACTTGTTTACGTTTATATAGACAGTTTTTGGATCGAAATTGCGCGAGATGCTATATACGGATGTGTTCCAGAGTACATGATTCGATGTCAAATATCGCGTTTATGAAAATATTGAGACATATATATATATTTAATTAGACATATGACAAGCCAACTTCACATTTATTCTAGGTGAAATGTCGATCTCGTGTTTTACAAAGTGGTATTTATATCTTTTTATAAATTATGATAAATCTTATAGATATCATATATGAACTAAAGAAGATATTATAACAAGTATATCAAATATTTATATCCCATACATTATCAAAAGATATATTAAAATTCTATATTAGATATTTTATAAAGTATTAAAGATATCTTAAATAATTTTAGAGTTCGTGACTTAGAAAGGGAAAACTAAGTCGAACACTGCTCGACGATGTCAAGAAATATATTGACAGCCGAAACTATTTAATGTAGTACTGGTCATAAAGAGCAATACATGTCCGGTCTCGTTCCGTGGGAGCACCGCCTTTTTGTCAATATGACAGCCTTGTAACAGTGCTCGAGAAATTTGACGGTTTGACAAAGTCTCGTTTCTATAAAATACATCTGATATGAGACGAGACTTCGCATGTTCCGATATATCTTATAAAGTTTATGATATATCATATTATATAAGATATTTTACTTATATATAAGATCATATATCAGATATACGGAAACCTCATACAAATGAAATGAAATCTGAATGAAACATTATAAATAAAATTAAGTCATGATTCTGTCATCTTGGATATACACATGTATATGTTTCTATAACGTTTTACAGGAAGGGAGATTAACTAATAATTAGAAAAAAAATGCAGTGTTTCAAGGCCTAACAATAGGTTTTATGTCATATCACATGTAATTGAGTTCAAAGATTTTAGTAGGATCTTTAAATAAAGGATTACAAACAAGTTTTGTTTGGCCTTATATTTTAGAGAATTAATCCAAACATTCTTCAGATGACATGTATTCATATTGCATTATGGGAATTTTATACAGATAATTCAATTTGTTTCGATTTTGATTAGTTTGAAAAGAGATCGATAATCCGAAAACCATTCGGGTCTTTCCGTCATTTCATCACCGAGATATGAAGGCAATGTCTAATTATGTATGTTCCAAGAGTTTTTGTATGATCATTTTACTGAAAACATGTAAGAAAATTGCAATGGAAATCTATTGAATCTTTTTTTATATCAAAAATTAAAAAAAAAAAAAAAACAAGGAAAGAAAAAAAATGCTACAAATGTTATTTAGATAGAAATGACTCCTGATATTCTGGGATAGATCGAGTGCGTCTCCTCGACTAGACCCTCATTCATGAACATCATGTAAACATGGCGTGCTGTGGTAATGAAACAGACAGGTTCAATGTACAGAGATGGCGTTAGTCTTATATTGAGTATGTAATTATACGTAAACAGGCGACACGGAGGAAAAAGATTTCACTGAATTAAAATAATAGAATTTCGACGGATTGAATCGTCCGGCATGATTAAATTACGGGATGATGTTCGCATCACCTAATTCTATATTCATCGATTTTGATATAATGCCTTTTTCAGGAAACGAGATTTTGGATTAACAGCCAGCAAGTTCGAGGTTAACCAGTGCTTTTAGTATAGAAAACGAAAATAGGATTTAAAAACATCGGTACATTTTAGTTTACTTTGTGTTAATGTTCTGGGTAAATTAAGTGTAATATAATAGCTGCGTAGAAAATAATTTTGATATGAGTATAATTATATACACGATGGACTGGAAATTGTTAATTCCATACATGATTATATGTCTCTGGGAGCCGGAAATTATAGAAGATAGGAAATCTATTACGAATTAACATTGATCAAGTTTAGTTACTTACATTTTGCAAAGGACATTCCCAGTATCTCCTTCTCAACACGATAATTTATAATCCGCCATTTATCGCTTCGTCACTAAATAGGGCAACTTTTCCGGAGTCAAGTGACGCTTCACCCCTCAAATTGTTTCGTGTTTGTGCAAAATTAATGGAGTGAAACACTTGAAATCAATACTGTTTTTCAAGATTTGTTTGAGATTTTGTTCAAATAAGTATCGTCAGCTAGAGATTAAAGCAATTGAACTGAAGGTACCTTCTGTAATTGTTTTCATTACATCTGCAATATTATTTCAAAAACATTTTATTCATAGGTTCAGAGAGAGAGAGAGAGAGAGAGAGAGAGAGAGAGAGAGAGAGAGAGAGAGAGAGAGAGAGAGAGAGAGAGAGAGAGAGAGACGGGTGGGTGGGCAACATATGAACACAATCATATCCAAAACTAAAATTAAATAAAACGGGCAAATATGACCAGGTGTTCCGAAAGAGTAAGCGTCAAATGATACCACGGTCTAAGCTAAATACCACGAAGAACGTTTTTAACATTAGGATTGTAGAAGTACGGAACATAATACCGGGAGAGGTGATATCTCCAACGAGCCTGGACTGCGGAGCAAGGAACACAATTTTGTCATACCCAAACAACAATATTGAGTTACACTGCAATGCTACTGAGTGTAAATGTAAGATTTATTATTAGTTAGAGACAATAAAAACGAAATCTATATTCTACGGCTCGGCTGCAACAACAAACTTAGTCATGACAAATTACCAGAACCGGGTCTTCCTGCTCTCGGCAAATCCATAATACCGTTCAAAATGAAAAATGCATTTTTCCTGAAATTTTGATATTTGACATTATGCAAAATTAAATTGCCGCTAGAATGCGATCGCGAGTTACACTGTCCATAACAAAGTTACGTCCTGAGATAGTACGTTTTAAAAGTGTTTTAAGCTTTTTTGAATCGGTAACGGTGGTAGAAGGAGGGGGGTTAGGATTACTGGGAAAAGATAGATATGTCTGTATCAATTGTGGTGACATTAGAAGACGTAAATAACTATATATTCTATGCATTATTCATGAATCTGTCAGCTAAAACACATCTGTAACAATTTGATCTATTGAAAATAGAATCTAGTTTAGGATTATGCGATCTAACTTGGCAGCGAGTGGAGGAAAACTCTTCCATCGCAGATAACCCTTAATAGTTTTCAAGAAAAGAGTTTCTGTTCTGGACAATTTTTACGAGAGCTTTAATCACTGCTGGGTATTCAGCCCACCCGAACAATGAACATTACACCAAGTATTTCAATAAACCGAGAATAAAACATGTAAATTTAAAAACGAATCCGGACATCACGGAATCCGCAATACCAAAGACAAATCTATTCGATCCACTGCAGTGATGCTTTATTCGATCAACACTATTTTCATTCACATATATTTCAATTTCTACTTAAGCCAGACTCAATGAAACTTCCAAATTTAGCCTGTTTCCTCTGTTGATGAATTTGATCAAATTAACATAGATCTGGACGTATGAATACATAATGTACATGCTTTAAAGGGAGACAAACCTTTACACATGTTTGATGCTAAATTTAGAACAGAATATGAATTGATCAAGATAAATAGTATATATGATAGTTATTAAATACATTTTGAAATAGCATTATGATAATATTTATAAGAGAGCAATTTTGTTTTTCCATTGTTTTTCTGCTTCAGACCTTGCAAATGTTTGCAACATTTTACTGCCCGAAAATGAGCATCACAAACCAGACAAAGAGCTTCCACACTTTTGATATAGAACTGCTCCTCGCCATTATTTTGATGCCATGGATACACAAGCTTCTAAAAAAAAGGTCACAAAACACGGTCCATGACAATTTAAATATGACTGCTACCCAGTTGGAAGCGAAGTGGGAGACGACCGTAGAACTCGCTATAGGCATTATTCTTACTCGTGGCTGTCGGGAAATTTTTATAATTTCTAAAATGCATTGTTCAGATCGATTGTTACAGTTCAGTTATGTTGTTTTGTATTTGTCATTGTGTTGCATAGTCGTATTGTGCCTAAGTGATACCGTTTGGTCATCCTCTAATTAAAAATGTCGGACTGTGTTTTCACGAAATTTTGCTCTAGTAATTGCAGATTTCAATTTATTTAAAATATTAAAACAACCCGTCTTAACTAAAGTATAAGCATTGAATCTTGCTTTTGTCGATATCATGGGATGATGAATTGAGTAGCCCTTGAAATACATTCACCATGAAATGTTTGGCAGTTCATTAAATTTGTCTCAAGAGCATGTCAATTCACCATCTAATGAAATTGACAAAAGCAAGATTCAATGCTTAAATGAAACAGTGAAAATAATGGTATTCATTAACGACATATATGATACATTGTAACGGAATGTCCCGTTCTATGGTTATAACCACTGAAATGGTACTATGAAATTGTCATGGCAACATTTAAGTCGATACAACACTCATTTAACATAAATGTGTTGAAAAGGAGTTGAATAGTGCAATCAGCTAATGAACAAACCAAATGTAATTGAATTTGCCGTTGTCCAAGTTACATTCATATTGTCCATAAATGCCAACTGGAATCAGTTCAATGTTGAATCAAATTGTCAAAGGGTAAGAGCATCTTGTTCATTGAATGTGAATTGGGAATGAAATAAGTTTTTGACAAAGGAAATATTATATATCCGAGAGTGCATGCGAGGACCATGAACGATTTGTATAAATTTATACTGACATACAAGTTGTATGGTCTCTCTTTCTGGCACTGCGGGCGATGTATTCTATATATATCGTCTATTTGACTAGATTCTCTAAAGGGGTGCGATATAAAGGGAAGAAGCTTAAAATGGTCCAATCAACTCTCACGATCAATGAGGTCAAATAAAAAAGGAGATAATAGCACGAGGGAGGTCTATCTTTATGGTTAAGTACGGCGTGGAGTAGTTCATTGATACTACATATTCTCATATCAACTGTATATCACTAAATGGGATTAAACGTAAAACAGTATATATAATGTAGTGAATAGGTTCTAGATGGGTTTACTCTAAAAGGAAGCTATATCGATTTCGTCGAGGTGCTGATGTGACGGAAATGCTTTCAAGCGTCAGTGTTATTTTTACTGTTTATGTACCGCCGAACAAGATGTCTGGTGATAACCATGATGTGTTTCTCTGTGTTTTACTGTCATTTTCTCTAAACAACAGTCCTGCAAACGTCACAGAACATGTCATTTTATCATCGTTAGATTTACGAACCAATGAGTGAAGCTATAGTATACAGAGATATACCATTCATTTAACTAATGTCAAACACTTTTGTTGTCATTTATGTGTACTTGTAAAATAATACCTTTATTAGATCAATTTGTCCTTATTGATTTCCTTATAAGGAAATGTGTGATAAGAACCAATGACTGCATGGACTTTTGGTGGTATTTTATCGCGAACCAATTCATGTTCGTTTCCTGCGCGTGGACTTTTGGTGGTATTTTATCGTGAACCAGTTCATGTTCGTTTCCTGCGCGTAGACTTTTAGTGGTATTTTATCGTAACCAGTTGATGTTCGTTTACTGCTCGTGGACTTTTAGTGGAATTTTACCGTGAACCAGTTGATGTTCGTTTCCTGCGCTTGGACTTTTGGATGGTATTTTATCGTGAACCAGTTGATGTTCGTTTTCTGCGCGTGGAACTTTGGTGGTATTTTATCGTGAAACAATTGATGTTCGTTTACTGCGCGTGGACTTTTGGTGGTATTTTATCGTGAACCAATTCATGTTTGTTTACTGCGCGTGCTGTTTTGGTAGTATTAATCGTTAACCAATTGATGTTCGTTTCCTGCGCGTGGACCTTTGGGTGGTATTTTATCGTGAACCAATTCATGTTCGTTTACTACGCGTGGACTTTTTGTGGTATTTATCGTGATCCAATTGATGTTCGTTTCCTGCGCGTGGACCTTTTGTGATATTTTAACGTGAACCAATTGATGTTCGTTTACTGCGCGTGGACTTTTGGTGGTATTTTTCGTGAACCAATTCATGTTTGTTTACTGCGCGTGCTGTTTTGGTGGTATTAATCGTTAACCAATTGATGTTCGTTTCATGCGCGTGGACCTTTGGGTGGTATTTTATCGTGAACCAATTCATATTCGTTTACTGCGCGTGGACTTTTTGTGGTATTTATCGTGATCCAATTGATGTTCGTTTCCTGCGCGTGGACTTTTTGTGGTATTTTATCGTGAACCAAGTGATGTTCGTTTTCTGCTCGTGGACCTTTAGTGGTATTTTATCGTTAACCAATTGATGTTAGTTTCCTGCGCGTGGACCTTTGGGTGGTATTTTATCGTGAACCAATTGATGTTCGTTGCCTGAGCGTGGACCTTTGGGTGGTATTTTATCGTGAACCAATTCATGTTTGTTTACTGCGCGTGCTGTTTTGGTGGTATTAATCGTGAACCAATTGATGTTCGTTTCCTGCGCGTTTCATTTTATCAGCAGATCTAGAGAAGTAATAATGACGACGAAAGAAAAAACAAAAACAAAATAAAAAAAAGACAAAGAAAAAAATCAATGATTTATCCTTTTCTCAGGACTAAGTAAACTGAATAATATAATTGCGTTAGATAAAACAGAGCAGAGAAGTTGGACTGCTACCTTACTTTTCAAGACCCAAAACATGTTACACAGCATAGTATGTTCATTGGGTTGTCTAAGGATGCCATTTCAGTCTGCCCATATGTAGAAGCTATAATGTGCCAAGGCGTATTATTAGTGACAAAAAATTGACAGCAGTGGTGTTAATTAGGGCCGTGTCTATTTGTAAAATTACCATCACAACGTTGATATCTCGGATGGAAAATGGAAATTGTCGACATCTAAGTGACTTTGTGTTATTTCTTGTTAGGAAAAGGCCGGTCGTAGTGGTGGTTTAAGTTACGTGGGCCGTCCCGTGTTTGGAAAGGTGGTCGGATGGCGCAGTGGTAGCGCACTCGCCTTTCACCTACACGCCCGAGCTCTAATGGAACGTGAAAAGGGTCACCTGCACGACCACGTGAGCATTCCCAGGGTATTCCAGTTTCCTCCCACAGAAAGATCCCATTCACGTTTCCATTCCGGATAACAAGATTGGTTAATATAAGCTTAAAGTGTGTTTTGAAAAAAAAATGCTGTAAAACTAGTTTATATATATAGATATTTTGATTGTTAGTGTGTTAATTACGTCACTGTGACGGGGTTTTACCAACCTCTATTTCGTATCATGTAATGTAACTTGACATTTATATCTGAAACACAGGCGAGATAGAAAAAACAATGTCAAATAGAGAGAAAAAAATATAAATTCTAACTGTAGTCAGACTTTCATACCGATGGGCAGTTGTGTTCCAACGGAAAGGTAAAGTTGCAAAGCTTAATGCTTGATAAGTCGCCGAGATAGACACTGTGTACCAGGCTCCCTAACATACTGGAACTGGACTTAGATCTTAGGCCATGGCTAGTGAAAGCCTGGTTTCCTGGAAGAATTCGGAGGAGAATTAGCAGTTTTCACAAGACAGAAATCAATATGAATATCTGGTGTGGTGAAACACTGTTATCCTGTGTCCATTTCAGACTACGTGACGCGCCTTCAAAATAAATTCAAAAATCCTTGGCTGTATATATGTATATTTCGGGTCAAACTGGCTATACTTGAATGCATATGCGTTTATTGTCAACACTTGGGGATCACCAAGTTCACTTTCTACAAAATATTTCAAAGTCATTATTATTTTATTAACAATTAAATCACTGTTGACTGTTTTATAATTTCGAGTCCGTTTGAAATAAACTTGAAGCGAACAGATTGTTGAATGTGTCAGTAACTTGACGTTAAACGCATATTTTAATTAGATACAATTCACATTACGTGACAAAATCTCACAACTACTCACGGCTCAGCTGAGCAATGATGTGAAAGATAATTATACAGTTATTAAAATTTTAAAAAGCGGAGTTCGGTAGGGTTACATACAGCTTTTTTGCTTCTTCTCCCGTTTGTTCATCGACAGCAGATTAAGGAAATGAACGTAATTGTAGGATTATTGCTAAGTCTTCAGCATTTCCCTGTTTCAATAAAATAGAAAATATTCTTGACTTTCCACGAAATCCGTTCTTTCTGGCTTTTCATTCAATAGCTTAGCGCAACCAAGTGGTAATATGGTTGATGGATGTGAATGGTTTTATACAGTAAAGCTGTCAGCTGAGAATTAAAGTACGTGTCAATCTCGGTATTTTTTGTGCTGGACAGCTCTATGGAAACGAAACAAGGCTGACGTGAGCGGAACAAGAGAAAACGATCGACGTCCTGCCGTGAATACAATTATTTATATTATATTTTCAATCAGATACATGGCTAGAGCAATTAAGTAAAACGATTGAATTTCCAGTCATTTATTGGAAGTTGAATGCAGCCAATTGCCAAATGTTATTGGCGGTCTCGATTTGCTGTTTCATGTTAGGAATTTTTTTTCTGCTTGTTATAATTTGCTTTCATTGTCAAACTTTCTGAAAGCAATTAATTTTTACTGTGGATATATAAAAATGTTTTCTCTTTACATTTCTGGTGTTATGTCACCTTTTTCCTCTGTCTCCGATTCTGTTGTACGTTGTGCAAACAATCGTTTGTTTGGTTCCGTTTTACCTCAATGTTTTGCAATAACACGCGATATTTTAATGATGTTTGTGCCTTGAGGGATATTTGAGGTGATCCTGAAACAACGACTAATGCAGAAGAATTGTCTTTAAGAAAACGAAGAGAAAACCATTGCTTTCACGTAATTAACTTGAAATGTGTAAAACTTTTCTATGAAAGAGCCTATATTGGCGGTTTTATTGCGAAAGAAATAACAAACAATTAAATTTGTCTCTGATTGTTCGGAAACAATCTGGTATTTGTGACACGCCTATTTTATGGCGATTTTTAATTGCATGTATTCCAGGATCATGTAGGAATGGTATTGATATAATAACACGTGTAATGTTCTGATGTTGTGTAGCTAGTTTTTTTTTATCTGTTGGCTGTTTGGTTGTTGTACTGGAACAGGTCGATTAGTAACATCATGCAGCATATTATCATAATGTAAATATCCAATACTTTATTGGTTGATATCGAAATATTACATCGTGTTGGATGAGGATACATTTGTATATAATGTACCTTTAATAAAAAGTGTAGGTAGTGAAAAAAAATGTTTCCTATTATCCCCCATTTTACAGAACAATTTGTCAGGTGTAGATGTTGTTTAATGAGATCATAGAAAGTACACGTCAATATGTACTTTTTACCCTCAGTTTCCACTTGGTATTTTAACTGTGAAATGTACGTCATCGTCTTTGCTTGAAACGACACATTAATACAAGATAGACAGCGTCACATTAATACTAGGTAGACAGCGTCACATTAATACTAGATAGACAGCGTCACGTTAATACTAGATAGACAGCGTCACATTAATACTAGATAGACAACGTCACATTAATACTAGATAGACAGCGTCACATTGATACTAGGTAGACAACGTCACATTAATACTAGGTAGACAACGTCACTTTAATACTAGATAGACAGCGTCACATTGATACTAGGTAGACAACGTCACATTAATACTAGATAGACAGCGTCACATTGATACTAGGTAGACAACGTCATATTAATACTAGATAGACAACGTCACATTAATACTAGATAGACGGCGTCACATTAATACTAGATAGACAACGTCACATTAATACTAGATAGACAACGTCACATTAATACTACATAGACAACGTCACATTAATACTAGATAGACAGCGTCACATTAATACTAGATAGACAACGTCACATTAATACTAGATAGACAACGTCACATAAATACTAGGTAGACAACGTCACATTAATACTAGAAAGACGACGTCACATGAATACTAGATAGAAGCGTAACCTTAATTCTAGATATCCGTATCACATCAAATGGTCACGATAATAGACAGTATCACCTTACAGCGGAAAGATAATTTTAACAACCAGGAAATCAAATATGATTCGTCTTTTTCCCCGAACCAACAGCACCTTGTGTACTACTAGGTAACAGCTACGTGCCGGGAACATATTTCATTTAACGTCTGCTTTTAACCTAAGTGGGTATCACTTTCGCCAATTTGCGTAAAAGGCCGGTACATTAAAAGCAAACTACCGTCGATTGGTCGTAGTCATTGTCCGTCAAAAATTAAAACGAAACTGATTCAGCACTTTTCATCGGAAAACAAAAATTGAATACACATTCTACTTAATTGATTAGACCAAGCTAAGAAAATGGCTAATATTTGTTCTTTCGTTAATTACAAAATAAGAAAGTGTGTAGCTTTGTAGAGAAAGTTTTTTTCATACCTTTATATATTGCTGAAAGCAAAAGTCGATTTCTAAAACATCAATTTGTTGTTTTTGTGTGAGGCTTGCCATGCTTTCAACAAAGGTGTGCTCACGGGTTGTCTGTTTCGTGTTGAAACAGAAAGCAATTGACACGTTCACCGTTAGGCACGCGTATAAAACATCAATAAAGTTCAAGTCCATTACATTCTACTTTGAAAGTGTTATTTAGGCTGAGTTTCGTTGCGAAAACAGTAGACTTTTTTGTCTGGAAAGTTCACAAAATCTTTCTGCGTAAGGTTTCAATTATTAAGATATATATCTATGTTAGTCGTGCGTTGATGCTTTTACAAGAGTTTTATTTGTTTTAAATCAGCGTCCTCATCGCCACTAATGTAAGAGTATCACCTATTTTATTTACTGGTAAGTATATCACATAAAAAACTTTCTCACCACTGACGACAGAATTTGATCAATAATTATTTAGATATGACGTTACCTCTGATTACTATTTGTTGAAAATGAATTAAGAAAAAGACGACATATGTTATGTGTTTCTATTTCGACATCACTTATCAGTATCAAATATTGATAATGTAATTGGGGACAAGTTTTTACCAACTGACGTTAAGCATTTTCTCCATAAAAATGGAAGAAAAAGAAATCCATACAAAATTACTTGGAGAGAGAGAGAGAGAGAGAGAGAGAGAGAGAGAGAGAGAGAGAGAGAGAGAGAGAGAGAGAGAGAGAGAGAGAAGAGAGAGAGAGAAGAGAGAGAGAGAGAGTTATGTAATCGCATATAAGTTGGTCTCTCCTATAACGGACAATTCTCCATTGTTTCACTTTCTCCTGCTCTCCGGGTCCTTCACGTAATGTGTTTAATATATATAGAAAGAGTCAATGTTGATGTGGATAGATGCTGGAAACAAAGGGACGTAACTGTAAACTTAATCCCACCTGCTATTGTATTGGATTAAAAGAATCAAAGAAAGACAGTTTGACATAGACGGCATGAGGAACCAAGCAAAAACAATGTCACTGATAAGCTGGACTGATGGAATACTACAATGTCCAGTCTAAGGCCCCACTGAGGACTGGACATAATTATACCATCATGAGAATTCTACGGAAGCACAGTAGGCTCACATGATATAATTTTTTTCTTGAACGGAAGTTATATCTGACGGCCGCAAAACAATTATCTGTCAACTATCAAATAAATATTTTCGCATTTAACAAATATGTTTGTGAGCCTAATACGCTTCTGTAGAATTTCCTTCTTATTCTAAGATAGATTATTAATAATTATGTGTCAAAGGTGACGAACAAATATACAAAAATATCAATTTGTTATACCTGTAATCAGACACACACACACACACACACACACACACACACACACACACACACCCTCACACACACACAAACACACACACACACCCTCACACACACACACACACACACACATACATACATACATACATACACACACATACATACATACACACACACACACACACACACACACACATAGATACATACAATGCCTGAAGTGTAAGAACAAGAGAAAAAAAAACATTGTGATCGGATGCTGTAAATAATATTCTTAGATAAGAGGAGGTTATTACTTACTGTTGATAGTATATATAGAGCTGGTATGGTATCATTGAAATCATTATGAAATCATTGATTGAAATTCTGATGTAACTTTACAGTTGAGTGCCATCTCGCTTTAAAAACGTCATAATTTAGACAGATAAGCGGTTTACTCACTACAAACAAATCAAAACAGGTTAAAACTAATTAAAATTTTTATCGTACAAAAAGAAATCAATTACGAGAAAAGAATGGAAAAATGGAAAATGTTGCAGAGGATGTTAGAGTTTATTTTTTCACAAAAAAATTCTACTTTTCTGTCCTCATGTTTAGACGTAAAATGACCGTTTTCTTTATGATTGTCGGCTTTTTGACTATATGTGCGATTATTTACCGAGAATGTATTCTTTTTCTAGGCCAACAGTTTATATACTAAAACAGTAACAGAATGGTGATGGGATATTATAACATAAGTGTACGAGATCTGTTATCATGATGAAGGCCTTTACTGGCATTTCACTGATGTTGGTGTTACATGCGGATGGGGTGACGTCATACACAACAAAACTATGACGCCGTCGTTGTCAACACAAACTGATATAGATGACGTTGTCTATTTCAGTTTACCTATGCAAAGGTATTGGTCGTAATCATGTTTATCTGATAAAGTTGCCACTGTCTTGTTTTACTGACATATATTTTGACAGAATTGTTTTAATCGACGTGCATCTGATATAGGTGTCGCTGTCTGATATAGGTGTCGCTGTCTGATATAGTTGGCGTTCTTTGGCAGGATTGGCGTAAGCTGTACCGAGTAACGTCTTTCATATACATGGCACTGACTACCACGCAGTTTGCGTATCGAATGCAGTAGAACTGTAAATGTACGAATTTATTGAGTTAACCGGCGTAATTAACACTGTCTAGCCGCCTTAAATGTCTCTCACTACGACGGTCTGACATTGTTCCTTACCTTATGACGTAGTAAATTTGACAATGGATTTCCTTGATTAAGATAGTACCATGTGGTAGATTTTCCCCCCATACTCGTAGATTTCAAAACCTAAAATGTAATATTTTGCTTCGATCTTAACAAATTTTAACGTTTGAATAAAACAATTCAAGTTGTAATTTGTTCAATTTTAAACACTAATCATGTTTAATATCGGACTCTCCATGAGATAATTGAATCCTACCCTGATAATTAGGAATATTAAATTCTTTATGATACGTGCTAATGTTGTATGAATTCCGGCATTGCTCTCTCACGTGACAAGAATTGTCTCCAAGAAATGTCTCTCGTGGTATCCATAGTAATCCAATTGGAATGCACGTCCAAGGTCATTCGTGTACCGTAATGGCCCTTTCGGCCATCCTTGGACCGTCACAACCTTCCGAGTCGGGATTTTAATGGGGAGAAGGTGTTATATAGAGTATTGATTTCATTTCATCACGCTATTGTCCTTACAGAAATGCAAATAATCTCAGTTCTCAGTGCATTTGTAACGGAGAAAGCGTGATATCGATTCCCATCCAGCTGATGATGCTGGTACATATAAATAAATTTACTACTCTTGAATGTTATATCTATATATCATTTATTGACAAAAAGGTCTTGGAGATTTTTACGAGGTCATAGGTCAGATTCGTATTACATTCCATCGCTACTTTCCCGCAATTTCGTAACCTCGTGACCATGAAATATTCCTATATTGTTCTATGATTGACTCCGCTCGGACAGTTTCACGACCACTAGACGAGAATTGTATTGACAGATATCTGTTGTTCATGTAGCTATTCGAAATGACATGTGTAAATAACATGTGTGTGAGAGAGATCGATGTTGAATCCCCAATTCACTCCCTTGGGCGAAACGTTGGATATACAGGAGAGAATTTATTTAACAAGTGTCATGGTACCCACAGGGTTGAAACATCGGAATCTTTTCTGTGTCAAATAATTTCATTAAAAGATATTTCGAAGTAATGTTATAATTTTTTTTATAGGAAAATCCTCCCCAATCATTTGAGAATCTCGGTGACGAACGTGTATTAAACAAAGTATGATCGCATTTTTTGTGGTAATAAATTAGAAACTTAATATAACTTCATCGTTATCGCATGTTATTTGTCGGCATCATATCCTACTGAATCTTTTTGCTTAAATATTTCCAAATGATTTGAGAGTCACGTTTCGCTTTTTACGTCAATCAAATACGACTTCAGTTACTACGGTGATAGAAATACAACTCCCCTATATTATTACTAGTGTAAAGCCATTCTGTTTATCATAGACACAACCACCCAATTTCAACTACAATTAAAATCGACACCCCTTACAAAGCGCAATAAAATGAAATTGTACAATTTTAAATGTGGGCGACGGACGGATATTTTCTATTCAAGGGACGCTTTACTTTAATTTAAAACTTTGTATAAAAGATATTTCTGAGCGAATTTCGCAGATAAAGTAAAATGAAGGTTTAAGTTATCATTGTGCCCTATTTTCATTAATGCGTTGTGTTCGTAAGAGCTGTGTTTTTATCAAAAATAAAACGATGTACTTATTGCCATATTTCTAACAAATATTGAAATTCATTCGCAACATCATGGTTTTTCGAGGATCGAGTTTGAATGATTGCTTGGTGTTACTGGCCTGTGTATATTCCTGTAGTTAAATTAGTGGTGTCAGTTAGAAACTATGCGGGATGTTTCTGTCACCAACATAATATAAAGTACGTATTTCAAAACATAATTACTCTGCAAATAAAACTTTGTCGACTCTCAAAATAGACTTTATACTATTTCCGTAAGCATTCCCTTGTAGTATCCAATATGCCATCTTTAAGAAGAGTTGCTTTTTATCAAAATATCATAAACACCTCTGATAGATTTTCTGAGGATTCCACCGTTTTGTCAGGGCATTATATCATAGACCAATACAAAAAGACAGACCCGAGTGGTTCTAGAATTCTATCGTTTATCTACACATCATTGACATATTAACCCCAACAATGCCAAATATATACACTGTCTTTAACGTGGATAATTTATACATTGTGATGTGTGATCTACTTATACAACTCCCCCTACCCCCCCCCTCTCTCTCTCTCTCTAACCTCGTTTATAATTGTTTCATTGTTGTTACATCCTACTGCCACCTTGTACATGTATAATGTGTGTATTAATTTGTTTGGAAAGGACTTAATAAAGTTGCAAAACATGTGCTGAATCCTATTGCCACTTACGTGCAATGAAATATGTCTAAATCAAAACATTGTGATACAGGTCCTCATGTTAGCCACGGACGACGATTTGTATCGGTGACGTTGAGTTTGGCTTGTTTATTTGGCATCGTAGATTATCAGGTGCCATAGATTTTGAGTTCGGCTAGGTGATTTAGAGAAGTAGATCATGATTTTGGGTTGTTGTTTTGGTGCCGTAAATGATTAGGATCTCGGCTTTAGCATTCGGTGTCTTAGATTACGAGTTCGACTTGTGATATTGTGCTGTATATTCTGAGTAAGTCTTTGTGACTCGGTGCCGTAGACTACGATTTCGACTTTTGATATTGTGCCGTAAATTCTGAGTAAGTCTTTGTGACTCGGTGCCGTAGACTACGATTTCGACTTTTGATATTGTGCTGTAAATTCTGAGTAAGTCTTTGAGATTTGGGTTCGTAGCTTATCATTTCGACTTGGTAATTGTGTGCAAAAGATAATGAATTGGGCTTCGCGATAAGGTCCGTAGAAAAATGTGTTTGGTATGTGATTCGGTGTTATAGCGCCATAGATCACGTGTTCAATTAGTTCATATGGGGCTTAAGATAATGAGTTCTTATTTGTCATTCGGTTCTAAACGTTCGGAATTCAAACGTCGCAATAACCAATATTCAAATCTATTCATATTCTTATTTCATTATGAATATTAATTACGAAATCTTGTTACGAAGAAAGAGATGGATTTTCTAATTTTGACCGCCAAGTTGTGTAGGGAGTTGTATATGTAATTTTGCGATAACGTGCATCAACGTAATAATATCACCTAACAACAGCAACAGATTTTAATGTTTAGAAATGACTGCATGAGAGACGGATTTGATATTCTAATTCATCACAATATGTCAACTGATTATGCACTTTTTTCAAACCGTGAAGCATGATGAATTAGCAATGATTTATGATACTTGATTAAACTCATTCAAAATGTTTGTTTTATCCACGATCAATGGAACAATATTTCCTCTTGATTGACATGCCGCATAAAACCCGAGTTATCGTAATTATATAAATGCGATATATTCGTCGGCAATTTCCAATTATTCCTTTGAACACTGGCTCATGGTTACCATCAATCATTGTACCAGTAGGATGTCGCCCTGTTCTCTCTGCGGGACTGTAATCTAAGCACTTCCGGCAGACAAGTCCAGCAGCGCAATGTTAATCGAGCACTGCCGCGAACCTGGCAATTTGGAAGATGAGAGAAGTGAAACCAGATGTGTGCTACAGATTCACAGCGGCGGGCTGTTGACAAAATAATTTTGAAAGTTATCTTTGTTAAAAATGTCCCAGCTTGATAAATGTCTGCGTCGGTGTAGATAAAACAGAATCAGCGTTTGTCCGAAACCGGACAAATAAATGTTACGGTCGTTACCAGGACTCTCGCTGTGCACGTGCCGTTTGAAATCAATGTTGTTTGAATCTGATATACATATTTCACATCCAACTGTTTCCCCCACACCCTCCACTGTTCTAGTTACTGGAAGTAGGGTATAAATCTTACAGTTAACTAACCCAGATCTACTTTTGGCATCAGTAAGGTATAATGACTATTGACGTGTCTACCATAACTCCACAAGCACTTGTTTCCAAATCGTTTTATATACAAACAATGTATTCCGAACTTTGCCTGTATCATAAACATAAACACACACACACACACTTCTATTTCTAGTGCGAAAGAAATGTGGTATATATTTGGTGATTCATAACGGACATATGGTCACTGACATAACGTCATACTATGGTCCGGTAGCAGTTAGTCAAAATTAGATTAAAGTCTATTTATCTTGACATTTGATAAATGGAAACTGATTAACATCTTTCTGTATATTTAGCTCTCAATTCCGACTACTTAGTTTATTAAGAGTGACACTGAATGGCTCGTTATGAATAACTAGCTTCAATTTGGAGGATCGGTCGCCATCCTAGTTCCGTTGAGATAAAGTCAATACCCCATCTCCTCGTTATAAGTTTAAAATGCTGCTTTCCTATATGTAACATTTCTTACTTCTTGTTAGGAAAGTGTTTTGAAAATAACATATATCTTGAAAAGTTAACTTACTGTCGCATTTAAATTATACGAAAAACACACAAATATGTTTAGATTTTACCAGCAAAATAAAGCTGTCAGGTTCACACTGTTTAAGATAATTTTTAATTAACTCGAAAACCCATCGAGTTTTCTAAATATTTGGTAACTTGGTAGAGTGTCCCGTAAATCAGGGTCAGGCAAGCGGGACATGATAAACAAGAAACCGAGTCTTTTATGGAATTATTAGAAACCTACAGGAATTTACAAATATTATTACTATTTTCTTATCTATATGTTAATATTTAGAAAGGAGGAAAAAGGTATGGTTCGCATTGTTTTGTAAATCGAAAGTTACATCGCCTAGAAAATCTTATTTATGTGTTGGTACTACTATCACTAAACATATCGTAGGTACTTCAACTCCTCTCCAAAAAAACTGTATCAGAAAATTTCAAAATGAAAAGTAAGATACAACACGTATCAGATCTGAAACAAAACCCGGTTAATAACACATAAGAATCATTGTCCCGGCAAAATATTTCCCGATTGCTATTGTCGGGTTTGTCAAATTAATTTGAATAACTCCCCGAATATCTTTTACTGTGTTACAATAACGAAAAAAATGCTAGAAAGTATTAACTCGAGTCAAGATTCTTAAATTTCTGTTTCTTTTTAAGACTTATGGAGAGATAATAGCATTGCTGCTAGACTATGATATATGTACGGACATTGAAACTATTGTACGAGTACAAAGTCCACGAATGGAATGTGAGGTTAATTTCCTCCCAGTAATTAGAAATTGCTGGAACTTCAATGTTGTGTTACTGAATTTTTATCGACACCCAATGCTTCGGATTAGAACAACAACACGCGCCGTCAATATTTTGAACCTATATTTATTCTGATAGAATGTAAGCGTTTGTGCCGAATGTTAACTTCATCTCCTTATGTTTGTGTCGATATCTAAGAAATGTTTATAGCTGTTTAAATATAAACATGTCACTCGTTCGTTAGAGCTCGTGTAAATATAATGAATCTTCGACTAGTAACTCTATAACGCTAAATCACGTGATTATATCTAGGGTGACCATCGCCTACACTGGATTAATATACCTTCACAGCTGGGAGCTAATGATTGACGTCATCGAAAACAAACTCGCATTCATTTTTGAAGCCAATTTGTCATAAACAATTATGTTAGAGGAAAATAAACTTTAAAAATTGGCATTTTGGTTTAAATTCATTATAATGTATCATATCTCAGAACAAAGCGTCCTTTCATCCGAGTGAAAATCGCTCCAGTGTACATAAGCAATAGTGATGCTACAATGTCTCCTAGCAGCACATACTGTTCTGTGTGAGTATAAAGATCCTATGTTAGACTTCTCCGGCATCAAACGGAAGAGAGCGGTTGGAGTACATGCCGGAAAATGATCTAATGTGTAGAACACATCCGTTTTTGGCGCAAAACTGTGTTAACACATTTTTTTCTGAAAAAAAACTAACACAGGCTCATAAATAATTATCATTGAGCGACAATCACTTTACCAAATACCAACACGAGCATTGTTGTAATGCAATCAGTATTATCCTACGTTTTAACAGAAAACGAAAATAGGATACAGGTGTAACTCTCAATTAATTTAGACAGAATACATTTATCTTTTACTGAAAGATGTTCAATCACGAAGACAGTCTTTTATGAAGCTTGAATACAGAATGTGAAAACAGAAAACTTAAGTGGCAGATCATCGGCATCCGTGCGGATTATAATGTAATCATTTATTTCTGGTAGATAAAAGTAGACTTATTGGTAATTTTAATACGTTATCACTCCTCAAAAAATAAACTAACATCGTGACATCATTCTTTCTTGTGTGATCATCACATAACATCGTGACATCATTCTTTCTTGTGTGATCATCACATAACATCGTGACATCATTCTTTCTTGTGTGATCATCACATAACATAGTGACATCATTCTTTCTTGTGTGATCATCACATAACATCGTGATATCATTCTTTCTTGTGTGATCATCACATAACATAGTGACATCATTCTTTCTTGTGTGATCATCACATAACATCGTGATATCATTCTTTCTTGTGTGATCATCACATAACATAGTGACATCATTCTTTCTTGTGTGATCATCACATAACATCGTGATATCATTCTTTCTTGTGTGATCATCACGTAATACCGTGACATCATTCTTTCTTGTGTGATCATCACATAACATCGTGACATCATTCTTTCTTGTGTGATCATCACATAACACAGTGACATCATTCTTTCTTGTGTGATCATCACATAACATAGTGACATCATTCTTTCTTGTGTGATCATCACATAACATCGTGACATCATTCTTCGTCGTGTTATCATCACATAACACAGTGACATCATTCTTTCTTGTGTGATCATCACATAATATAGTGACATCATTCTTTCTTGTGTCCGATTTCAATTGGTTGACAACACTGATGCTCACTGATTTCTCCTATGAAAGTGCCCCCTTAAGAGACGATATATCGTCTGTTTAAACTCAGCTAATTTTAGTTTAAACAATTTAAATTCATTAATGAAAAAATATTAACACATACATGATATAATATATGCAAATATTTGCAGGCTTACATTAATTCATGTGTGATTTTAGAATGAAATTGCCATCATTAATCACATTTGTAATACTGTACGAAGTAACTTATATTTAATAATATATACAATGATATATGGATTAATACAAATTTGCTGTTGTTATATGGTGTAAAATGATACTCTATTGCTATACTATCGGTATGAAACAAAGCCGTTACCTATCTAATGATTGAATTAGATGTTATATTTCGTTTTTGTCTGCTTTTTCGGATTAAAATTACAATAGTCCAGTCTTTGTCTTTATCCGGACAAGTAGGAGTTAATGTAACTCTACATGTGATATGCCAGCCCTAGTAAATAACAGGATTACTAGTGTTGTGACCATGACGAAGTATCTAGACATTCAGGACACACCTATTTTCGGAGAAATCTTCCCTATTGACTGATTAGCTACAGTCTAAACTCTGTGTAAGTCCGGACAGAAATTACGTGGCGCTAACTGGGATATCGATATATTTCAAACAATGTAAATATATGCTATTTAACCGTTACGTTACAAACATTATTATCAAATGAAATGTTTGCATGTTCTATTTGCATAGAAATCTTGGAGATGCTCATTGTGTATAATCATGACCGTCTGAAATGAAATGATTTTAAAATCATAACAATAACATTTATTTCATGATAATTTTACTCTGAATGTGAGACGGTCTTACTTACCGTAAAGTACTGAGAATCTGTAATAATAAAACATATTAATGGCTTTCTCTGTTAAAACAAACCTTTCAAAATTTCAAGAGTGTTTTCAATGGAATTTCAACACAACAGAGGACAAGTTGACTAATATCTAATCATATGAACATATTATATTTCTGTTTTTTTTCATTCGTTTTTCAAAATGTCTCTCTATACACGACAAAGATTCGCGTTCGTCCTGATGCATAACAATTCTAAACATATTGTTCGGGTGTGTATTTTAGTAGTAATGGATTCCAAAAGTAAAATTCAAAATTGTCCTCAAAATAAATTCGGTATTCTATTATTATAGAGCGAAAGAATTTTATCAATCAATCTTGCACGAGACGACGCAGTTCTTCAACTGTCACTATGATTGACAGAAGGATACTTTACCAAAGGTAATATCTACAGGACTAGAATTAGATTGATTGTGCTGTCCATGCTTGATGCTTATTTATTATACTGAAAAAAAAATCATCGTATATTGTTTTCATGCAATGTGTCCCATGTTGCGCTCAAGATCTTTGATCATTTGATAAACATAACTGCTTATTCTAACTAAAACAAACCCATCTAAGACTTCAATGATCAATCAATTGATCTAGACAGAACTCGGTTTAAATCACAGCAGTTGTTGTCGGCCATGGAGTTTATAGGCCAACTCATAGACGGTACAGTTAACCCAAGTTATATTGGTCTGGTTCGTGAAGGCGTTTGAGCTCAGCTGGTCATCCCGGTCACGAGTACGCTTACGTCTGCAATCGTTGGATTTTCCCGCTATGTGGTCTTAGAAGAAAGTGTATGTTGTAGACGGTGCCTGATGAGAAGGTATAATAAAACGCAGCTATTTTATAAACATGGAGCTATATGTAAGCATGCCCTTTTGTGATTTGTCTGTGTCTGCTGTTGCAGAGAGGGTCAACAATAGCGAGCTCTGTGCAATCAATAACTCTCCTTTTTTGTTTTTGAAAGCAAACCACTTCTCAATAAACCAAGCAAGCTGAAAATAATGAACTACATGACATGACATCTACGCTAATTTGTTACCACATGTCATCATCAAAATTGACCCTCCATCCGATGCCAGAGACAATAAGTACACTTATAACATATATTCAGAACGTAACACAATATCCATCAAAATGTTACAACAGACACTGTTTTTGGAGGTATTTCTTTGAATAATTTTCCTTCAAAATAATTACCCTGACAGTACTAAATGAAATTATACTCACCGCCATAGGAAGTACACTTCTAGGAACACAAAAAAGCTCACAGCTTCGTCGGGGTTTCACATAAGTACAATAGCAAATACAGTACAATTTTCAGTTATTTCAGTGAACGGAAGTGTTTCACCAGATTTCGGACTAAAACGATTTGAGTTTAAAAATGGCGATGTTGTTTAATTCCCCTTTAAGGTTTTCCAGTTCAAACTTAGAAATCATAATTGAAATCATTAAAATAAATAATGATCTTATACATCATGACACAGATAAAACTAACCTGGCAATGGTATTGTGATATTGTAAGCATTTGTGAAACTGGTTGAAGAAAACCGAGTAGTGAGAGGATACCCTACCCTCCTTAAAAATTATGGCATATACACACTACTTAAATAAATGCGACGTAATATTGAACCATATGAACGCCCGGTATAAAATGATGAAAACATATCAACATATATATATATATCTAAGACGTTCTTTGAAGTAATTTTCACCTCGAAATAAAAGTTACTACCTCAAATTAATGTTCATGTATGTGTCCGAGATCGATTAATATCTATTGGAGGCTGACATTATTAACCAAATCTCGTTTGTGACGACGCCGAATATAATATCTCACAGAATGGCAGTCCTAGACTTGTACATTTCTCTGGTATAATCGTGTCAAAATTACATAAAATACTTAATAAATCATGTTCACCTCCATATTCTTCGATCCGAGACAATTACCTCCCTTATCAATCATATTTCGGAAGACTTTAAGATATGACGTCATTTAAATTATGACGTTACTTTGTGCCCGGCTTCGGCGTAGAGGTACCTTACAGATTGTTCGCGACAGATAATCTTATCGATGTGTCAAATTTTGCTTTCTCGAGTACAAGAAGAAATGACGAATTTATTAGAATACCCGAATTCACTTTCGTTTGAAAGATATAAACCAGCATATCAGCATTTCTGTTGACAGATTTACATTCATGAAGTGATCTTAGTGTGGGAATAAAACGTGAGATATTGACTATGAGATAACAACACCTTAAAATAAGTATATTTACTTTAAATGATTTGAAGCTCTTGAAGATTGTACAACAGATACATAAGTGAATAGCACCTTTTAATACAGATTTAGAATTAGATACAGTAGAGCCAAACAATGAATCACAGCTGTTTCGTCCTTCTTGGACTCGTCAGTTATGCTGAAGGCCTAAACTTTGAAGCCTACGAGGCGACTGAGGAATTCCAATGTGATCTAAAGAAAAGTCAAAATCTAGACTTGGAGGTGCCCCAGCCCCATGATTTTAATAAATTTCGTAATTTTCATGTGTCAGATAATTTTAAGACAACGTAAAGTAAATGTGTATATTCTGGACCGTGCCACTATTCGAATGAATTAAGACGTGGTGTGCAGGTTAGGATAAACCTCGAGGACTTAAGAGTCCACAAGCAGTGTCTACCAACGGCTATCTAGAAAAATGTACATTAGACACGCAAGTGAATAGCACCTTTTAATGCAAATTTAGAGTTAGATACCAAACAATGAATTAAACTGTATCATACAGATGTTTCGCCCTTTTAGGACTCGTCAGTGATGCTAATGGCCTTAATTTTGAAGCCTAGGATGCGACTGAGGAAAATCCAATGTGATCGAAAGAAAAGTTAAAATGTAGACAGGGAGGTCCATTAGACATGCACCTTCCCGTCTCGATTTTGATGCAATATCAGAGGCATGATAATTCAGAAGTACACTTTAATAAACCACCGAGCCCGTTCCGCCGTACCAATACAGGTCTCTCAGAAGTTTGTATGGATATGTTTGTACCAATTATATGGTTTGATGATATACCAGTCATGTTTCCTTTGATATGACAGTATGTAACTCTGACTTGAACAGATAAGATCAATATGCCTTAAGTAATATCAGTTCAAATCTCAATAAAAATGGGATTTCCTATTTTTATTCTATTTTTCTATTTTTTTATTTACACAGTCCTCATTTGGACATGTAATATCGATAAAGCAGAAGACGCTCCCCCTTGTAGAATAATTGTTTCTATTTTTTCGTTTTTAAAGCGTCTCCGTGTGTAGTAAGAGGCAAAATATAAATAAATAAATATGGCGAAATACGGGGAGAATAATACAAAGTGTACTGGAAGGGTAAACGTCTTGTACTTCATGAACAGCACACAGCATGTGTATCTTAGTCAATACAAATAAGTAGCGTCATTGGTGGCGCGTTCCCATAGAAAACCAGGATGACACCAGAAAGTCATACAGATGAGCATCGAAAAACCCAGCACATCGCGTAACCAAATAGAATATTCCCCAATGTGATAATCATATTTCAGTCATAAGACTAATCCATCGTCATTAACATGCATCTCTCGAAACCCGGTGTCTTAATTTTATCTCACAATGAAATACAAGAGTTTTCATGACGTTGATCACACACGTTTTCTGTGGTATTCATCAATCTGCATCTGCTGCATCTGCAAACTCCAACCATGGGTTGTTAGTCTATCCATCTTCTATTCATATCCGAATTTGTGATATTTGGAACATTAAACATCCAAAATAATTTATGCAATTTTTTCTAATCATTAACTGGTCGTTTATAATAATAAATGCTAATTGATGAAGACAAACTTGTCACGTATGTTCAGTTTAGCTTATTATTTGGTATGTAACTACACCTCACCTCCCTGTCCTGCTGAACATATTTATCATATAGTTTGTAAATACACCTCACCTCCCTGTCTTGGTAAAAATACTTGTTATATAGTTTGTAAATACACCTTACCTCCTTGTCCTGGTAAAAATACTAATTCATTACCTGAGATTATTTTATATACAGGTAAATGTGAAATGTCGGTCCTGTCCTAGTGCAATGAACTTATTAGTTCTAAACGCGTGTTAAGTCCAGCATAAGTATTTCTGTACAGAGATAAGCACATAAGCAGATGCAGTCAGGTGAGAAGTTCCCAACATCATAACCGACCAGACAGGGATTTTTTTTTATAAAAAGAAATATTTCCATTTCGGAGCCAACACACGTTTGGCCATTGTTTGAAACGAGAGATAAAGATATCAAAGGATATTTCAACTAGTAAATCAAAATTAAAAAAAAAACGAACCAATTGAAATACATGAACACTATATTTTATGGGAATATCTCATCAAATATTCAACCCAACATATATCTTCAACTTCATTCAAAGAATCAACACTTGATGTATTGTTTATAAATAAATAAGAAAATATGGAAAATTTATTCATATGAATAAAAAGAATAAACAAGAGAGAAATTTTCTATCATAAATTAAAAGGATAATCATCTTGTTCTGATTTAAAATCACGTAAATTCCACAAAATAGGACAAAAAATGGATAACGCTGTTCCCATCATAGCCAGCATGTAGCTCCATCCCATACTGCACTGTCCAGCATTGTATACTTCCGCTCTAGGTCCGCAGTAATAATGAAAGAAAGGTGAGTTCATCCCTAAGGGGTAGGTCAATAATGCTGATGTCAGTATGAGAACTGCAATAGAAAAGAGAAAAAAAATCATATGATATATGTTAAATTATTTTTAAATGATAGGAGAAGGAAAAAAATACAAATATGAAAATATCTAGTGGAAATTGTATAGATGACGAAGGCTGACGAGAAAACGAATTAGAATGATTCATTTGGAAGAAGTAATCTTGAAGGACAAAAACGTTTTAAAAGGTTCATGATCATCTGCCTACTGAAGACTCAGGAGATATTTAAAGTGTATTACCCAACATTTATTTATGTAGGGATAGTTCGCCATCAGCAATAAAACACTAGTACGCTTGATGTACATCGTAATAAAGAATACCCAATTTCGAGGAAAACAACCCACGGTTAGATAATTCATTGTCAAAGTGTAATCCCTGGAGAGAATTATATTCACAATTAATGCAGGTTTCAGGCGCTAGTTCTGTAAAATATGGCGGAAATTACTGAGATGGTGATAAAAACACTACCCTAAGGTCTTGGTGTACAGCAAATTAAAGGTCAAAGATATCATTATAAATGGCAACGCCGTCTACCTCGTATCAACGCTTTTTAATTCTATTGTATATGGAGATTCCATCGCCGGATAACACACTTATGGCCAGGAAACTTAGCAATATCTCTTTTTAAATTTCTAACCGAGCTAGTTAAATTGATAATCTGGCAATATTCCCAACAGTGAAATACCGATACAAACACGGCTAACAGGTCTGATGTCAAAGAGTTCAGTAACGTGTCATTACTTCCTAATGAGGTTATGTCATCATTTGAAACAAATACAAACGAAAACGTGCAGATGATAATTTACCTCTTAAATCCTTAGTAAAGCCATTAATTTGTTCACAATTTGTTTTTTATTTAAAAAAAATATAAAAACAGTCATAATCACTACTGATTTTTATATCCTTGTCATAATATTCCAAACTCAGACGTAAATGATTTGTTCCCGTTATTGTCAAAAACAGACAGAAAGTGTCACCCATTTATAAAACAAAGGTACTCCGTCAATTGATACTGGTAACCTTACATATTATGGACAATGAACATATCAGTCACATAGATCTAAGTATATGTATATGATCATCTGCTTCATGCCGTAACCTGTATGTCACGTTTTAATTCATTCGAAATGTACCGAAGTTCGTATCAGAAATATGAAATTTACAAATTCATTGAATTATATGGGCTTGTGAACCTTCCCATCTAGATTGTGATGTCTTTTGACCATTTTGAATTTCCAATCGACTCTCAGTTTAAACATCTAGTCCCTTAGCAGCACTGACAAAACGCTTGTATGATGCAGTTTAATTCAACGTTTGGCTCTACCCTATCTTATCTAAATTTGCATTAAATGATGCTGTTAATTTGTTTTTACAACGTTTTCTGTAATCACAACAACAATAAACATTCTCCGTGGCCGTCTTGAACAAATCATATCGTTTGAATAACATATGTATAAAGAATATTCATGGAAACATTGTCTAAGTCTCTAAGAGGACTTATACAGAGCTTTTCAGCCTGTACTGGTAGTGTTAATTTCATACAATTATGTTTCTATTGTAACGTCACAAGGTATACGGTGTGTTCATCCTTCGTGATTTAAACTATATTGGGTAGTAACAACCAGGATTAAGATTACAAAACATATGCCCATTGATGTGCATATAGATTTGTATTAAAAGGTGCTATTCACACGTGTCTTTTGTATAATCTATATATAGCCATCCATTTCTCTGATTAATAAAGAATAGTAAGATGTGACTTTCATATACATACCAATCGATTTGTGTATATTTAGTGGTACGATCCATATGTTTGTCATGTAAGGTCCCCCCTCTGGGTGTTTGGTTTACTTCACACGTCATGTAAGTGTAGTCAATAAAGTGTTGTAGATGTGATTTATTTCAGTCCTTTTATACAAACTGTGTATAAGGTGACTGCTCCAGGAATGGAGATGGAATTGTCTCCAGTCTCAGAAGGATGGCAAATGTCAGGTCGCACAGTAAACACAATAGTTTCTTGGAACATCACATTTTCCATTAACATAGACTGGTCCAGGACCGCGGATTGGAAGATTAACTGACCAATGGGTTGAGAAATCAGAATAAGGAATATTAAACCAATTTGGAAACTATTACACGAGAATGGTTTGGGGAATGAGAATAATGAATATGAAATGATAATATGGGCATGGAATCTATTAAAAGGAAGAGGAAGTAAGAAGTTGAAATGGGATGAAGAGTATGATGGAAATAATTGATAAAGAGAAAGAGTGAGTACTGGAAAGAGCTGAAGGTAGGATGTTGTTGCTACGTGTAGGTAGAGGTAGGGATTCCTTGGTAGTAGATTAGGGACGGGAGACCTGGGAATGGTGGAAGATAGGGTGGGCCTAGAAGTTGGTGGTAGATAGGGGACAGGAGACTTTGAAATAGTTGAAGGTAGGGCGGACCTGGAAGTTGTTGGTAGATAAGGGACATTAGACCTTGAAATGGTTGAAAGTAGGGCGAATCTTGAAGTTGTTGGTAGTTAGGGGACAGGAGACCTTGAGATGGTGGAAAGTAGGGCGGACCTGGAAGTTGTTGGTAGATAAGGACAGGAGACCAGAAAATGATGGAAGCTAGGTCGTACCAAGTGCGCGGAGGACGAGAGATCTAGAAATGGTGGAAGGATGATTGAGATGGATCATGAAAGAATAGAAGAAAGATTATGACGATTCTGTGAACTTACTCTACTCAGACAATCGTGCTGAAACGGACACCCATCGAGAAATACTGCTTGAAAGACAAGTGCGACATAGCTTTTTAACTTTATTCATACAGCCAGCGATATTAATCTGCCACTTTACTAAGTCTCAAGTTTAATTACAGTGGAATTAGTTTGGCGTCATTTCCTACAGAGCTTTGTAATAGTATACAAAAATGATAAAAATGTTGATGAATAAAAATAGTCTGTGTTCATGTGTGATTTCTCTAAATATTTCAATTACATGCAGAAGTACATGCACAAATTAAAACGAAAATGAGCTGCCTCACCGGGGGTTTGTTTTATCAGATTCCACAAAAAGCTGTATATATATATATATATATAGTATTAATAAACAATGAATAGAATCACGTTTTATTGTTCTCATAGTGTATAAAATTCGTGATAAACAATTTCACATATATTGGCCTTTGTATTGATAATAATACAATTAGAAACATTATATTGTACTGGTAAGTTAACATAAGGATAGGCACATGGTCTTAGTTATTGTCTATAGATTTCTGAATGGAACATTAGAGACATGAATTAAGAACTAACATTCAAAATTGTATTATTATTGGTTTTGCTATGATATTAACTAAAAGCAAGAAAACATGTTTGATGGTTGTAACATTATAAGTATTAATACCAATAAACACTAGCAAAGCTTCTACCGCAAAGATTAGTATCGTACTATCTGTGTGACGTAAATTTTATTTGCACTGCATGATAGGACATACATGTACCATGATGAAATTTGCATCGATAAAAACATTTAAAAACCATTGTTAACTAAATGTCGATGGAATCTTAATTGGGGATGATTTCCAGCTTTATCGTGTATATCACAACGACTTACTAAATACTGGGATTTGCTGTAGTGGTGCAGAGCACAGAGATAAATAGTTAGATTGTACAGTTAAATATAGCAGCAGTGATTATACGCTATATATCAAATAAGATTTTTGAAAAGACAACAATTAATTTCAAGCAAATGCCAATTGAAATAATAATTTATCCAACTTATCTCAGATGATTTAAGAAGTTGCATTAACAATGAAGTATGTTTAGAATAACTTCTTTGAAATGTGCCTCGTCAGAAGAAAGTCAAACAAAATCAGGGAAGATGTGTTCTGCTGAAGTAAAAGTGACGTAATCGGATATAGCAATTAGGTTACTTCTGTCGACATGTTCCCTCCCAACAAACTTTTATCATCCTCTTTACCTCACCCAAAAAATCCCCAAAGATCCCTGGCGCGGACAGACGCACATCCTAAAAACACAATTCCTGTTATTATGATATCTTAAGGGGAATGCACTTCCGGTGCCAAATTGAGACATCGTGTCGTTCTGTAATTAGGCTAAGCAAAACATTCGTGCTTTATGTTTGGTCTAGGTATTCACAGTGTTCTGTAAAAGAAACGCTGTGTACTTAGGTCTTATTTAAAGTATTAATTATAACCAACTATTACAAAAAAAAAAAAAAAAAAAAAAACGAAAAAATAAAACGAAAACGGATTTCTTTTTTCAAAATGAACATTTTACCCATTCAAATTATGTAGCTGTTAGTTTCAAATCTGTGTTCAAATTTGTCTCCTGGGGTCCGTATGTATGGAGACATTTTAGATATTATAGCATTTAAAAAAATAAATGTTATAATCAAACCGTTTGATTAAGAAAACAGTAGTGAATTATCTACTAAGGGATGTAACTAAATATCGCTAGCCAGAAGGATTCAACAAATACTTGACAAGTATTGGCCGTCATGGCCACGTGTGTGTGTACAGTCTGCCAGCGGCAATTGAAGTATAAAAATTAAGGCTTATGGTTTATGAGTGTGGGATACTCACATTGACTTTTTTCATTACTGAATTATTACGTACACAAACATTCAACATTCCTGGCGATTACACACAAGCTGAGAACGAGACAGCCAGCCTGCTTCTGCAAGGATGATGTGTTGAAACGCCTTAGCGTGATACTCGCTTTTACCTCTCATGTATACTCCACACAGGACGTGGATCAAATCTGATTTAAAAACACATTTATTACTACGCGTATAAGCTTATGACGGTATGGTTTTTACTTGTAAAGGTGCAAACAGAATACTTTTTAAGAAAAAAATGGACATCCTAATCTTACATGATCCAGACATAAACGTTATGTTAGTATAAAAAGGCTTTAAAATTTTGCAATTAACCTCATGTAACGGTTAAGTATCAACGCCACGCTGTTTACAGGATACATATCTGTCATAGTTCCAATTCTATTAAATGTTAATGTTAACCCATTTATCGAGACTAGTGGAAATACAATGTACCATGATGCCCCCCCCCCCCCCCCCCCCCCCCCCCACACAAGTACTCCGGCTTCCTCCTGGATTAATACAACTTGTGTAGTAATGATTGTAAAAAGAATAAAGTTCATAATAGTAAAATTCAAAACATAAGAACTGCCTTTACCGTAAAAACAATAGCAACGTGGGCGTCATGGATACCGGAAATATCTGTTATAGAGAAAAAGACTTCAAAATGTTATCGACATTTAATTTCATTCAATTGCTTTGTTCATTTGTTTATTAATTACAAACTGTTCTTCCGGAATTAATACTGAAAATGTTCCAATATGATATTCTTGAATTACCTGTTTTGCCTTTTCTTACGTTCTGTCTCTTTCTGGTATAATATATATTGATTTTCTTACAATTTTGGACGAGTTAAGTGTACAGTAAGATAACATTTTACGGTAGTTTCCTTTTATTTTGCCAGCTGAATTATACGGCGTTTGTCTGGACTTAACAGTATGTTTTCAAAAATAGCAACTTCCGGCGAGCAGTATCGTAAATGGTGACACGTATGTGATAAAGAATCACTTCCGTAATTGTCAGATTCTGCAGTTGACATTTCCTTTCGTCTGTGAACCACTCCAATCTTGTCTCGAGGGAAGACCGTACGTGACACTGTTACAAACATTATAAGTAGAATAGGTCATGTAAATCGGATTTTGGGAAACCGAGTACATTAGAAATTCAATCATTGCGATGCGATCATCTAAAGTTCCAAGGCGCTAGTGTGAGGTTTTTTACGTAAGAAGGGATCTTGCTTAGTATAATGAAACATTAATATCATATATCCTGTTATAAAAGTGTGTGTTAACGTATTAAATATATATAACAACAAACACTTGGTACTAAAACGGTAACCTCATGTCATCTTGTAATCAAATTGTCAGTTTTATAATCTAGTTAATTCTAACCTTTTCTCCATTTAAAAATGAAATGGACATGGAAATTACTTAGACAAAGTACATTAAAACTGTAACTTTAGAAATAGACTGAAGCTGACCCTAGGTTGATGAGTGCAAGCTTAACCCCTGGCGAGCAACTTGAATTGGAGCTTGATCGTTTTGTTCTGGTTACAAAGCTACAAAGTATATCAAAGAAGAAACACTTCACATGTTCACGGATCAAAGCAATATTCTGTCTTTTTGTTGGTAGGAATCGGTACACGTCATAATAGGTATAACAGATATTATCATGATATATATGGAAACAAATATTGAGAAATTGAGAGGGACTACGTGGGCAAAGGAGGGGGATGTTGAGTCATTCACTCCAAATTATCGGATTATAACTACCAAACAACATGGGAAATTGGACATCTACATTAACAGCTTCTCCTTCAACCGGATTTTGTAGAGAAATATATATACACACAGAAGATTACTTGGTAGATGAGTTTGACACGAAAACAGTATCATTGTGGACAGTTATGTTTTCTGTCGACTTCCGATGTCCATAGTCATTGCCTGCTGAACAAGTTCGACACGAAAACTGCACCAATGCAGACAAGCCGGTCTTTCCTCAACTACCGACGTCAGCATAATATATATATATATATATTTACAACATTTATTTACAACAATTGCGAAACAAGTTATGTCAACTTATACTAATCACTCTTGTTGGCCCGGATGTAAGCGCGCGAGGGGCCTTATTGTGGGAATCGAACCCGGTCGGCTAGATGAAAAGCAAGTGCGTTACCACTGCGCCACCCGACCATCCATCAACATTGACAAAGGTACCGAGCATGATATACACCCTCGCGTGTTTGAATCTGGTATTCAAAATACTCATCATTGTCATCCACGTAAATATTTATCAAATGAGCATTTCAATCCTTGATATGATACACGACGGAATCTATAACACAAAACGAGGCGTCAGACGCTGAGTATGTAGGCTTCTATGCAGCACTATAGTATTCATCTTAATGCAGTTTACAAGGCCAAGACTACTACTTTTTCTCATCAAAATTGTTAAATTAATAGTATTACTACATATAAAACTGAGGGGTGACCTTTTCACAGCTTCCTTTACTCGTAATTTAAATGTTATTTCTAGGTTTTATTGAAACGATACAAGCATCTTGTAATTGATACAAATTTTACACAATAAATTGTCACTTAAGACTTAAAGGTCGCGGTATTTACCTGTAATTAACGGTGTTTCATTATATGACACGCGGGAAGGTCTTGTTAAATTGATACAAAGTAATTACTTCTAAGTGTTTCCATGGTAACACGGATGTCATACATACCGGAATGACGTCCACAATTTATCCAGTGACATATCAACCGCATTAAAAGCAAAAATTAAGGTGTCGAAGGGCGTCAACATTTTCTGTTTTTTTTTTAATCTTCCCTGTGTATTTAGATGTTCGTATACTTAATTAGACAGCTAATGTAGCTCGATCTGTATGAGTTATTTGATGTTTTCTATTTCTGTCATTGTGGATTCATTGATATTGGAAACGTGTTCTTCATAAAATAAATCTGACCTAGGCTCATAAGCATTTATTACTGCAAGGCTTATTTGATGTTTGTGTTGGTATACCTGTACAAATAGATTAAATATACAACAGTGTTAATACACACAGACAAAACACACAACAGTGTCAATACACATAGACAAAACACACAACTGTTTCAATATATGGACAAAACATACAACACTGACAATACACATAGACAAAACATACAACACTGACAATACACATAGACAAAACACACAACACTGACAATACATATAGACAAACTATACAACACTGATAATACACATAGACAAAATACACAACTGTTTCAATATATGGACAAAACATACAACAGTATCAATACACATAGACAAAATACACAACACTGACAATACACATATACAAAACACACAACACAGACAATACACAAAGACAAAACACACAACACTGACAATACACAAAAACAAAACACACAACACTGACAATACACATAGACAAACTATACAACACTGACAATACATGTAGACAAACTATACAACACTGACAATACACATAGACAAAACACACAACTGTTTCAATATATGGACAAAACATACAACAGTATCTCTACACATTGACAAAACACACAACACTGACAATACTCACAAAAAAACACACAACACTGACAATATACATAGACAAAACACACAACACTGACAATACACATAGACAAAACACACAACACTGACAATACATATAGACAAACTATACAACATTGACAATACACAAAGACAAAACACACAACACTGACAATACACATAGACAAAACACACAACACAGACAATACACAAAGACAAAACACACAACACTGACAATACACATAGACAAAACACACAACACTGTCAATACACATAGACAAAATACACAACACTGACAATACACAAAGACAAAACACACAACACTGACAATACACACAGACAAAACACACAACACTGACAATACACATAGACAAAACACACAACACAGACAATACACATAGACAAAACACACAACTGTTTCAATATATGGACAAAACATACAACAGTATCGCTACACATTGCCAAAACACACAACACTGACAATACTCACAGACAAAACACACAACACTGACAATATACATAGACAAAACACACAACACTGACAATACACATAGACAAAACACACAACACTGACATAACACAAAGACAAAACACACAACACTGACATTACACAAGACAAAACACACAACACTGACAATACACATAGACAAAGCACACAACACTGACAATACACACAGACAAAACACACAACACTGACAATACACATAGACAAAACACACAACACAGACAATACACATAGACAAAACACACAACTGTTTCAATATATGGACAAAACATACAACAGTATCGCTACACATTGACAAAACACACAACACTGACAATACTCACAGACAAAACACACAACACTGACAATATACATAGACAAAACACACAACACTGACAATACACATAGACAAAACACACAACACTGACATAACGCAAAGACAAAACACACAACACTGACATTACACAAAGACAAAACACACAACACTGACAATACACATAGACAAAGCACACAACACTGACAATACACACAGACAAAACACACAACACTGACAATACACATAGACAAAACACACAACACAGACAATACACATAGACAAAACACACAACTGTTTCAATATATGGACAAAACATACAACAGTATCGCTACACATTGACAAAACACACAACACTGACAATACTCACAGACAAAACACACAACACTGACAATATACATAGACAAAACACACAACACAGACAATACACATAGACAAAACACACAACTGTTTCAATATATGGACAAAACATACAACAGTATCGCTACACATTGACAAAACACACAACACTGACAATACTCACAGACAAAACACACAACACTGACAATATACATAGACAAAACACACAACACTGACAATACACATAGACAAAACACACAACACTGACATAACGCAAAGACAAAACACACAACACTGACAATACACATAGACAAAACACACAACAGTGTCGTCGATACTCATCGGTAAAACATACCTCAATGTCAGTATAGCAGTATAACACATATGAACAACCATATAAAGACTTTAAGTATGTGTAAACATAATCTAGGGGAGTATTTATCAGGTTTTAATTACGTGTGCCTAGTTAACCGTCTACTCGAAATTGTCGGTCGATTCACCTCCCGTAAATAATGTCGATTTCAAATAAACTTCCACAAACGAAACTGACAAAACATGAAGAATTGTGATTGATCAATTTTCAACATCATCCTCCCTTTTCTTCATCATTGTTATTCCATTTATATCATTCCTAATGTAATCATTCTAGTTTAATTTCCAAAAGAATGTGAAGCTGGGACAGATAGGAAAATGCAGATTGATGCTCCCAGCACCCAAGGGGACTGGTATTATACGGGTCGCTTCATCATTTACCCTTTAATAGGAGACCACATACGGGTTACCGTGTCCCTTAAAGGGCTTCAAACTATCAAAATTGAACTGTTACTTGTCGATTTAGCATAGAATGCATTTATCATTTCTATCAAATCCGCATTAAACCTGGTTATTTAATTAGTTTGCCCACTAGGAATTTTATCGAAGAACACTGTCGGAAATAGTTGCGGAAGGAAGCCTGACAAACTCGTAAACGGATCCAGGACTAAGGATAAAAATTTTGCTGTTTAAGTTGACCCAGCTTTTAACCTTATATTATTCTGTAATACTTTCTGAAAAAAAAATCCTCGAATCTTTGGTTAAAGTGTAATATAAGCTTAATTCGTTTATGCGAAACAAGTTTTCTGGAAACTCTTCCAACTCTGTATGTACATCCACGGCGGTTGGGCGTCTCTGTTACGGCTCATCACAAAAGACTAGTGATAACAATGTCTTGCTTTCTGACAGAAAAAAAACTATTTAGACTCACTTCATCGTAAACAACGAACTAAACATAGTAAAGTAATATAAATACGAACCTATAAAAAGATCTCGCACGCGTCTTCGTATGACGTCAAATGTGACAGGAATTAAGGTATAACAACATGTCTTTGTATATTATTGGTTTTCATGTAATTCAATATTTACTGTTTTATATACATTATTCGGGACTTTAGTCATAAACTCTCTTTACTGTTCAATGGATTTCTGTAAATACGAAAACGAACAATAATGACAGACAGAATGATTTAAGGAACGGAATAAAGGCATCTCTTCTATAAACAAACCGGTGATAATATCAGGGATGTCATTTTATCCTTCGTCGTATTGGATCGATGATAAAGAGGCCGGTCAGTTGAAACACGTGTTCCGGTCGTGTACAATATCATATCTAATTGGGTATGTAATACAGTGGTACAAAGTTGTAAGCTTAAATCTGATTTTATTTATTTTTCTATATTTAAAAATCGATTTCTCAATTGATACACCTGACTGGAACTTGATTGGACAAAACAACAGTGCCACAAAATTCCGAATATTACCTCTTTCGGCTTTTCATTTTTACAAAACGTCATTTGGAAGCGATGAACACGTGTATATGTGCTTACACGAGATATAACATGAAGTATAGAGTACATTAATTTTGTATATGAACTGACGTGACATTTACAAAATATGCACAAAATCTCTCATTAGTGGGGTTTCTTACGTCTTTATATGCTGATAATGTCATGTTTGTAAAATAAAACAGGACGCCGTTAATGCCAGATGGATGTGATTTCCGATAACTCCGTGTCGTTTGATCGCAAGACTGCTAAACTTCAAGGAATGGCCTTCTAACCTTTATGTGCATATGTTAAAGTTGAAATCAATAGTAAAAACAAACACTTTAACTCTAAAGAAAACGGCACACTTGTGTTTTTGTTTAAAGGTAGAAATCGTAAATTACTTCAAGTATAATGTCATTTCAGCTTGAATGTGCTTGCTAAGAATATAATCTCTTGTCGGTCTGTGTGGCTAGCTGTAGGTTTATACGACTCGTACGTTCCGAAGAATGAAAACATTACGGCAAAATCTGCTACATGATTTAGTGTAAAACAGCACGTGCGTACCTTATCACTGTGCATGCAACTTACTGGTACGGAATTCTAGTTTGGAACTTGAATCTTATCATAATTGGTAGCGAAGAGCAACGAAGGAACTAAAACATATATCGGTATCATATTAGTGGATATCAGAAATATTTGATACAAACCACTGCTCCAGATGTTCTGTAAGTGTATAAAGGGATATCACAACATCATTACATATAGGTGGTGGGGTAGACTTGTTGTCATTGGCTGTGATTTTGTTTCCATAGCACATGTAGCGTTTAACGTTATCAGAGGAAACCAATTAATACGTTTTTATTGGCGTAAAGAGAATCTCATGCGAAATATTCCGCTGTAGCAGAGGAATCAAGCATCCTTCCCTAATACAGGGTCCGTGTGTAGATTTAAACAAAATTGCGTTTATAATGAAAACTGTTCAGATATAACATAAACTTGACGATAAGATCCCGACATCATTTAACTGTAAATCTTCCAACACTACACCACGGTAGTTTTGGTTTCTAGGCGCTATTTGACACGCAGTGATCTATCGTTAATTACTTTCTAAATAGAGATGTATAGACTCCATATAGAAACGAAAATCAGAAAAAACTATGACATATTTTGAATTTGTGCTATAAAACATTGGAGATATTTATCTTTTTTCAATTTTCTTTTCGATTGCTACGTGTGGAATACTTTAATGGTTTGAGACGGACTTTCTTAGCATAGTATTTAGATAACATGTTTATGTTCACTGGAAACTGTGATATTTTTTCTTGATATTATTGTTACACACGAGATAAAATTTAGAAACATAATGAAATGACGAATTTGTGTTTAAGTGGCCTGTTAATATATTGGTACTGTATAATATGTTAATACAATGTTGTACGTACATGTCACACTCCAATAGATAGAACTGAATTAAATAATTACTATTAGAACTGTTTTGTCACCAATAGGTGCCACTGGAAGTAATAGAAGTTTAGCCGTACTGTTAAGTAGGTCAGCGTGGACGTTTTGAGAACATCTTGACGTGACGTATGTACATGAACGAGTCAACTTACAATCAATCAATCTGTAATGTAGACATTTCCTACAATCGATATTTCCTCACGAATGGGAATTTGGATTTCAATTAAACAAAACATAATGTATACATTTATATAGACACCAGAACAGGTTTTAGGCCATTTTGTTTACTGGACTAAATAGATAAACTTTCATGTGGAGGGATCGGTTGAATATATATATCTCTTTCATTGCTAACGGTGTATCATCTATCTTCATCTACACGCTAAACCTTGCTTGGACTTATCCTATTCTACCCTCACTTTTGATTGATTAGCTATCGGCAGTACAAGCACTGGGATACATTTAACATTTGCTCTGTCCGACATCTAGAATAACGTTCCTAAAGTTTACCGAGAGCATTGCTATTATTTCCGAGATTTAATATAACTTGTACATAAAAGGCACTACTGCTAGCTGCGATCCTTAAATAGAACGGTAGTATAGAGGTAGAATGGTGTTATAGAGATTCTCTAAAATAGAGGTTTGGACCATAACTTTGTCCGGAGACCTAAATATCGATTTCCATTGGATCTTGTTATAGAGGGTAAACGTTTGACGAAAAAGGATGTACAACGTCATGCTAGGCCGTCGGAGTCAATTTAATTTTATATAAATATCATTATTGTTATCCTCCAAGGTCAAATTTTCGCCGTAAGATTATAAAGTAAATAATTAATATAATTCTTAATTCTAATGACGAAGAAATGACATGGCTAAAACTTGAAACACTGTTTTGGACAGCCACTGATGCATGAAGAAACAATCCCGGTGTTTAAGGTAATCACGTTTAAGATAAACGTTATTATTCAAGCGGATCAATTAAATGAAAATAACTTTGATATTTATTGAGATTATGGAAAAAATGTATTAGAAAGATAAAATTTAGAAAATAGGAAACAACATAAGCTGAAGACATATATTACCTGCGGATGTCTGTAAATACGTCATTGTATTAGACAACTTCTGAAGCCATCGAATCGTCAAGAACATTGTCGCCATTCCCATAACAAGACTGGCTAGCAAAATGGCACATCCAGTTGAAAATAGTAAAAACGTAGCTTGCCAAGCTCCTGAAGGAATGTTGACGACACTGAGATGACCACCGTAAAAAGAACACATCTGCTTTGTTAACTGACCGTTCACATCACCGAAGTCGCCTCCTTTACAGTACACGTAAACTCCGAAGGAATGAATGCCGTCCGGATGTATAATCCAAAAGGGCTGAAGCAGACTGAAAGCACAAGTTGCGGCTACCAGCGCCGTTATTAAGATCCATATGTAGGACACGAAAGATATCATCGTTCAGCATTTCTATTCTCACAATTTCAAAATGGAAAATCTTTTGTAGTAAGCTTAGTTTCCAATATTCATAAAGCTATTTTCATTGCTATACTCATTGCCATGGCAACAAATAAATAAAAATTCGGCTTTCATATATGTCGTAATTCTTTTTCATTCCATGATTAAATATCGTTTTGTGGTATTTTTACCATAACTCGGGAGTATGAAACAAAACTACCTATTAAAAAACTTAAAAAATTCCAGGAAGAGTTCAGATCACAACAATATTGAACAATTTACTTCAAATTGAACTTTACACTTACAAATAATACAGCTGAGAGGACAATCTAACGACGAAATATCCAGAGAATAATTCCCCGTCTCTATATATAGAAAATCCAAATCGTTATCCTCCAATCACAGTCGACAAATCACAATGACCATTCCGCTCTTGACCAATGTCCAGCAATGAATCCAGTTATTCTTATTAGGCGTCGTAAAAATGTTTCTGATTGTCGCAGTGATGCGTGAAATCTGTTAAATCGAGCGTGTTTAGTAAGCGAGAGTAATCGGAACTAACACCGCCTTCCGGATCCAAATATTACATTAACCAATTGTTATTTTAAGCAAACAGTTCGGCAAGTCCACATCTACAGTTGTCAACTTCAGCGATACACTGTCATTAACTCGTACAAAACAGCGATGTAACAATTGGTTCACAGATTTCTGAGATGAAAACTAAAATTATCTTCAGTTTCACCAACACACAACGTGCTTAGCAATGTCAGTTTCAATTAATACTGCTTTCATTCATTGAGTGCTGTTTACTCAATGCTCCTCAAAGTTATAAAAAAACTTCACAGGAGATGTCAAACAATAAAATCACAGCTGTTTGTTTTCATTTCGTTCCTGTTGGAAGCACGCGCCTAACAATTGTGCTGAGTCTTGTGTACTAAAACGAAACTATTAATAATTAATGAAAAATGCAATATCCCTTAAAGTATGGAAAACTGACCTATTTCCAGATTAATTGAGTTCCTCCGGTTTTCGCAGTATGTTTACTGTCCAGTTTAGAGCTGTACCGATTCGTACTATCTAAAATGATTAGCTTGCCTTTACATACAGACAATTCGATATCGCTATCAGAGCAATCACAATTCTCAAGTGGACATTGTCCAGTTGCCGGTCAGTGCAGCCAAATGCTCAAATTGATAGGTCCGAATTGAATCGCCAATCTCCAAATTATCAGCAGTCATCTCAGAGAATTCGATACAATACGAGAAACCTATTACAGCTATCACCATTCCCTGTTGGATATTACCCTTACGCTGGTCATTTTGGCCGAACTATCTCTTGACCTGTGTCCGGAGTAATCTTATATCCTAAATTGACTTTCCCTGTTCGTATCAGTAGCTATTCGCCATCGTACAAGCTGCCGAACTATCTAGATGATAGATGTTACTCACTTCTTTGAAGTTACGTTTATCCCAGTTACATAAAAATATTAACTCGAGACTGGAACCTGTTGTCGACTCCTTCAGCACCCTCAATACATACAACATATAAATACATATCTAGGAATGCATCCCGCAGTTCAGTTCCACGAGGTACGTGCCTACAGCGCGTTATCACTGGAAACGGCATCGAATGAAATGGAAGTAAAATATGTCATCTTGAAAACACACACGATATGGAAATAATTAATGTTAGGAACTCCCACTTATAGTGTCCGATATCCGCCAATATTTGCAAAACAATACTGTTCGTGGCAAGGAGATGTAGTGTTTCTGTGATTGAATCGATTGTCCATATACACATAGGAGTTTTTTTTTAGATAAACCAATTAACTGTTGCTATACTTATAGTTCAGTGTATCACTTCCTTCTCTAAAATCAATTTTGATCCATCACTTGTCAAGCTATTACAGTTCAGTTCTGGAGTTGTTCATTTTTGATATCGTCACCATTCTGTATACATATCAACATTGTTGACGCACATCGGAAGTTCGACCAATTAAAATTTAATTTCATATTCAATTTTCCAACAGTATAAGATTAGGTCAATAAAATCGAATACAATTAGCGGAATAGCTTCACACTATGAAGATATATCTGAAACAGTAAGGCAGGCGACGTCTCGTTTTCCTGTAGGCGGTATCGCAGTGATCCTTGTATTAACTAGTAATGTCGTGTACTCTCTGATCACACGGATGATAAACGCAGCCTCCCGCGTATCGCACGGTTGCAGCGGCTGCGCTCACACTTCAGGGCGAGTTGGTTTTAATGTACTTTTATAGCTTTGGGCGAGTTGACTTCGTACAGTGAACATTGGATATTAACCTACCGATACATGCGTTACTTTGATTTGTCTTTAATAAGAAAAATATCTATTACACAATCGGCTTGTTATTTAGTAAATTCGCCCATGTATTACTTTCCCTCATATCACCAGTGTAATATATCCTGGAGCGTAGCGTTTTGCATTTGTTGCGCCAAACAGAAATCGATTGTGATGTCATAACTGGACAATGATATTACGTCATGAATTTAAAAATGACTTAACAAAATAAATGGCTGCCTCCATTTTGTTTTATCCTCGATAATTCTGCTTTACTATTTGCCAAACTGTACCTTTTCTGAGTTATGTGATGAAAATATCTTGATTTGTTTTGATTTCATGAAATTTTATGAAACTTGTCTCAACATTTCAATTTTTTCTTTTTCAAGGCCTCCAAAAAAAATAAAAAAAAAACTTTCTAATAAACGTTTCATAAAATGACAGGAGAATGAAAACACATTTCAGATCCTATATAAGCAATACGATGTTTTATGGGGTTAGTGGTTAGTTTAAGCCAGTTCGGATTTTTTTTCATGTATTTGATCTGTGATATGGTGTCGATCTTTATTATTGTACAACACCTATCTGAATCACAGCCATTTTGTTTAACAATGTCGGTTTATTGTTAAATGGGAATAGACATATACATTTTATATATAATCTAGTGTCTACAACAATACACACAAGGATATCGTCGCTCAAACCGAATATGTTTCTGTTTTGTTTTCTTGTTTTACCTCTCTAACTACACACCGTCACAATAAAAACATACGTAAAGGACATTATTGGTTAATAGAGAAAGAGAATGTGTTGTTAGACATATCACTTGTCATGGACAACAATGAAACCTGAAAGCTGCTCAATTAACATCACAACTCAAACAAGAGGTATAGTAGCTGTGGAATGTATTTTTATTGACCAGTTTTGGTTTCCGACCTGATGTCTCATGTAAAAAACACTTTCATAGCGTTCGGAAATGAAAAAGAAAAAAAAAGAAAAAAAAAAGAAAAAAACCCTGATATACTTTATACTAAAGTTGGTGAGAAAAACTCATCTCAATTTAGTTAAAGTAAATGATAAATGAGAGGAAAACAGTTCTTAAATGTAATAATCCTACTTGACTGCAGTTAAAACCTGGGCCGAGATGGTTATTTCGATGCACTAATTACAGTTAAAACCTAGGCCGATATGGTTATTGTGATACACTAATTACAGTTAAAACCTAGGCCGAGATGGTTATTTTGATTCACTTATTACAGTTAAAACCTAGGCCGAGATGGTTTCTGTGATACACTAATTACAGTTAAAACCTAGGCTGAGATGGTTTCTGTGATACACTAATTACAGTTAAAACCTAGGCCGAGATGGTTATTTTGATTCACTTATTACAGTTAAAGCATAGGCCGAGATGGTTATTGTGATACACTAATTACAGTTAAAACCTAGGCCGTGATGGTTATTGTGATACACTAATTACAGTTAAAACCTAGGCCGAGATGGTTATTGTGATACACTAATTACAGTTAACACATAGGCCGAGATGGTTATTGTGATACACTAATTACAGTTAAAACCTAGGCCGAGATGGTTATTGTGATACACTAATTACAGTTAAAACCTAGACCGATATGGTTATTGTGATACACTAATTACAGTTAAAACCTAGGCCGAGATGGTTTCTGTGATACAATTATTACAGTTAAAACATAGGCCGAGATGGTTATTGTGATACACTAATTACAGTTAAAACCTAGGCCGAGATGGTTTCTGTGATACAATTATTACAGTTAAAACCTAGGCCGAGATGGTTATTGTGATACACTAATTACAGTTAAAACCTAGGCCGAGATGGTTATTGTGATACAGTAATTACAGTTAAAACCTAGGCCGAGATGGTTATTGTGATACACTAATTACAGTTAAAACCTAGGCCGAGATGGTTTCTGTGATACACTAATTACAGTTAAAACCTAGGCCGAGATGGTTATTGTGATACAGTAATTACAGTTAAAACCTAGGCCGAGATGGTTATTGTGATACACTAATTACAGTTAAAACCTAGGCCGAGATGGTTTCTGTGATACAATTATTACAGTTAAAACCTAGGCCGAGATGGTTTCTGTGATACACTAATTACAGTTAAAACCTAGGCCGAGATGGTTATTGTGATACACTAATTACAGTTAAAACCTAGGCCGAGATGGTTTCTGTGATACAATTATTACAGTTAAAACCTAGGCCGAGATGGTTATTGTGATACACTAATTACAGTTAAAACCTAGGCCGAGATGGTTATTGTGATACACTAATTACAGTTAAAACCTAGGCCGAGATGGTTATTGTGATACACTAATTACAGTTAAAACCTAGGCCGAGATGGTTAATGTGATACAATTATTACAGTTAAAACCTAGGCCGAGATGGTTATTGTGATACAGTAATTACAGTTAAAACCTAGGCCGAGATGGTTATTGTGATACACTAATTACAGTTAAAACCTAGGCCGAGATGGTTATTGTGATACACTAATTACAGTTAAAACCTAGGCCGAGATGGTTTCTGTGATACAATTATTACAGTTAAAACCTAGGCCGAGATGGTTATGATGATACACTAATTACAGTTAAAACCTAGGCCGAGATGGTTTCTGTGATACAATTATTACAGTTAAAACCTAGGCCGAGATGGTTTCTGTGATACACTAATTACAGTTAAAACCTAGGCCGAGATCCCAGATGGTTATTGTGATACACTAATTACAGTTAAAACCTAGGCCGAGATGGTTATTGTGATACAATGATTACAGTTAAAACCTAGGCCGAGATGGTTATTGTGATACACTAATTACAGTTAAAACCTAGGCCGAGATGGTTATGGTGATACACTAATTACAGTTAAAACCTAGGCCGAGATTGTTATTGTGATACACTAATTACAGTTAAAACCTAGGCCGAGATGGTTATGGTGATACACTAATTACAGTTAAAACCTAGGCCGAGATTGTTATTGTGATACACTAATTACAGTTAAAACCTAGGCCGAGATGGTTATTGTGATACACTAATTACAGTTAAAACCTAGGCCGCGATGATTGTTGTTATACACTAATTACAGTTAAAACCTAGGCCGAGATGGTTATTGTGATACACTAATTACAGTTAAAACCTAGGCCGAGATTGTTATTGTGATACACTAATTACAGTTAAAACCTAGGCCGAGATGGTTATTGCAATGCACTAATTACAGTTAAAACCTAGGCCGATATGGTTATTGTGATACACTAATTACAGTTAAAACCTAGGCCGAGATGGTTATGATGATACACTAATTACAGTTAAAACCTAGGCCGAGATGGTTTCTGTGATACAATTATTACAGTTAAAACCTAGGCCGAGATGGTTATTGTGATACACTAATTACAGTTAAAACCTAGGCCGAGATCCCAGATGGTTATTGTGATACACTAATTACAGTTAAAACCTAGGCCGAGATGGTTATTGTGATACAATGATTACAGTTAAAACCTAGGCCGAGATGGTTATTGTGATACACTAATTACAGTTAAAACCTAGGCCGAGATGGTTATGGTGATACACTAATTACAGTTAAAACCTAGGCCGAGATGGTTTCTGTGATACAATTATTACAGTTAAAACCTAGGCCGAGATGGTTTCTGTGATACAATTATTACAGTTAAAACCTAGGCCGAGATGGTTATTGTGATACAGTAATTACAGTTAAAACCTAGGCCGAGATGGTTATTGTGATACACTAATTACAGTTAAAACCTAGGCCGAGATGGTTTCTGTGATACAATTATTACAGTTAAAACCTAGGCCGAGATGGTTTCTGTGATACACTAATTACAGTTAAAACCTAGGCCGAGATGGTTATTGTGATACACTAATTACAGTTAAAACCTAGGCCGAGATGGTTATTGTGATACACTAATTACAGTTAAAACCTAGGCCGAGATTGTTATTGTGATACACTAATTACAGTTAAAACCTAGGCCGAGATGGTTATTGTGATACACTAATTACAGTTAAAACCTAGGCCGAGATGGTTATTGCAATGCACTAATTACAGTTAAAACCTAGACCGATATGGTTATTGTGATACACTAATTACAGTTAAAACCTAGGCCGAGATGGTTATTGTGATACACTAATTACAGTTAAAACCTAGGCCGAGATGGTTATTGTTATACACTAATTACAGTTAAAACATAGGCCGAGATGATTGTTGTTATACACTAATTACAGTTAAAACCTAGGCCGAGATGGTTATTGTGATACACTAATTACAGTTAAAACCTAGACCGATATGGTTATTGTGATACACTAATTACAGTTAAAACCTAGGCCGAGATGGTTATTGTGATACACTAATTACAGTTAAAACCTAGGCCGAGATGGAGTGATAGTCCCCGATATGTATTGACATTACAACAAACAAGCACAATAGGTCAGACAAATGTATCAAAGGCAACAAAGTGGAATTTTCTGTCATTATATCTCTAATAACAACAATTTGCTAAAAATACGATCTTTTCTTAATACAGTACATATGTTTTATTGTTGTTTCGCTGCACGAATGTTAGCTCGTGAAATTCACGGAACAAAAATATCAGCTATATAATTGGACCAATGACGTCATGAGACTGGTTGCGCCCAGTGGTATTAGTGTTTATCAAAATAAAAGTGCAGAGAGAGTAAGGTAAACATATATTAACGGTACATTAGCTTGATGAATAGTTACAGCAAAAAATGCGAGGAACATCTAGTTAAATAACTCAGGTTTAAGATCCATTCCAATGTCATATTTCTAGATATGGATAGAGGCATATCTTGAATTCATCTTTGAACGTAATGGAAATACCAGCGAAGTTGACAAAGGGTTTATATTCTTATCGTTTAACCCATTGTTTTAATAGCTTATTTGCGTCTTAGAACGTATCTGCTACACATTTAGTGTATCTCAGTATATCTGTCGTTAATGCACAACTAATATCCATGCACGTGAGCACGCGATGACTTTACCAAGGGGATCCCGAAGGAGCTCGAATCTCCCGCATTATATGAAGATCCTGAGCGAAGGTTCAATACAAGCAGATAAAGGCCTCGCATGGGAACCTATCATTGCTGATCAGAGCACCAGAATCTGACGTTCCTGCCAGTATCATGTTCTAATTAACCATCTTGGAGTCTCTAAATTAGCGAGACCAATGCATCGGTTACTGGATATTCCGATCTCTACTGATACGACGTGGACAATGAAATAATGAAGCTACCATGCAAATCGCGTCTTGAAAATCACGGGCCTTTCGGTACGGTAGAATGTAGTCCGTCAAAATCAGTCAGCATCAGTTGTACTAGTGTAATTCAGGGAGTGATCGTATTCAAAGATGGCGTTTCATTAGGATAACACTATAGAGCTGGGATTGGTTCACTTTACGTTATATGAAATACTGCGGCGTTAGATTTGCACTTTTTCACCGAATTGAATGTAATGAATATAATTAATAAAAATGAGTGGTAAATTATGGCCTGTATTTCATTATTTCAGCTGCATTTGACTGTATAATGATTGATAAAAACATTATATGATGTCAAGAAAATTCAAAACAAGAGGCGTGGTTTACTGTGGGAAACATAAAGTGAAGACGTGTTTTCCCTAGTAATATCTCAAAATGGAGAGATATCTAAATATAGACTTCAATTTACATTCGAAATATCTCGAATCAGAGGTATGTTTTTAACATGGAATCTTAAATATGGCCATATATGTTCATATTCTTGAAATAGAGGTGTGTTTTACCCAGACGAAGAGGCATAGAGGCAAGCATTTACCTGGACATACTTAGAATCGATTCGTATGCCAACCTGGAAACTTGAGATCGAAGCGCTTTACCGTGTCAAACTAAAGTTAGAAATGTGTTTTACCATGGGAAACTAAAATCAGAGGGGTATTTTACGTCGGAAAACTTAAGATAGAAGCGTTTTCTCTGCCAGACTAAAGACAAAGGCGTGTTTTACAATGTCAGACTTAAAATAGAAATGTGTTTTACCCTGGAAAACTAAAACCAGAGGGGTATTTTACCCTGGAAACCTTTAGATAAAAGCGTTTTTCTTTGCCAAACTAAAGACATAATTGTGTTTTACCGTGCCAAACTTAAAATAGAAGCATGTTTTACCATGGAAAACTAAAATCAGAGGGGCATTTTTGAGATAGAGGAATATTGTTACCCCGAAACATCAGTTGCTATCAAGTGCTATCGACGATATTTTTGCAATTTTTGCACATATTTTAAATTATATGGTATTATATAACTAAATGCAGGCGTCAACAATTGAGGATAACCCACAATAACCAACTTTATATAATTAACTCTTGATTAGATTTATCACTCGCTTTAATTTTTTTGTTTTAAATATAAAAAAAATATTGTCTGCGTTTCAGTTATGTTCATATAAATGTTATCTTTTCAATTCAAGGTTGTATTTACTCATTCTTAGCTTAACCAATACAAAATGGTTTATACATAATTACGTTTATACGGAACTTAGCAAATTAAATGAAAATCAACATACACTATTTATACACAAAGATTCGCGGTAGCCCTGTACAAAATTACATCACGTTTTTCCCCAGAAGGAATTCACGACGTACTTCAGGCAGAGATCTAGACTTTTCCTGAAGGATGGTCAGTGCTATCGTGCGTATATTATCAAACGTCTTGGCTTCATTTCAAACTTTCAAAACCTAACTTTCGTTTGAAATATGATTAAAATGCTCCACATAATTTTGATGTTATTTTGGCAAATATTATCTGGTTTGTGAATTACGAAGACACGTGTCGATGCCTAGACAGTTTGATGTTGATGATCTCAGTAGAGAGATATCTACATCAGTGTAGGTCTGGAGAGGATTTGGTGCACAGGTAAATATTCAAATAAATATCTTATTCAGCATATTCGTGTTGTTTCAATGCGTGAAATGAAGTCAAACAATTCTTAGCTGTCTAGACGCCATATTGGATTAATGCATGGCGAAAACTCACGTTTTCATTGTATTACATAATCCGAGCCCGTTATCGTTCTTCAGATTTTGTTCTTGAATTTTGCTATCTCTCATGGTTCAATCAGATTTGGCTTCATATTTTTAACAGTCGTTAAACATTACTATATACACTTTATTTCGGTTGTGTTGTCATGTTATTGACAAGAAGAATTCTGTTCTTTATTCGTTTTTGGAGTTGTATTTCTCCCTGTGATGCGGGCTGTACGACTTGAAGACATGAATCTCATTTAGTTACACACAATTATAAGATTACGTATGCAATGAATCACTGTGGCATGACAAAAATCCTTTGTGTTGTGATTTATAAATGGAACATGTATGTTACTTTGTCGGCATTTTTTTATATATTGAAGACTTTAGTGACATCTAAATAAAATATTGTTTTATGAATAAAATAATTCTAAATGAGAATCGACAGGACAAGAGGCAAGCTCTGAGATAGAGAGACGTAACATTGAAAACAAGCAATATCGAAGCAACTTCGACACTTGAATACCATAAAAACGGAAAAATCACACAGACTGGGGCGCAACCTGTTCCATGTGTATATAAATAAGAGGTTTTCCAAACAAAACTTAACGAAGATATCGTCTGGCAGAAACACATTGCTGAGATTTGATACTCCGTATTTCTATATCTGCCTTCGTTGCGATTTTTGACGAAATATGATATAGTATGAACATACTTCGATATGTCATACTCGTCTTTCGACTTTCACGAAATCCCTGCTCGCAGAAGTCTCGAATCCTTAAATTTAGAATGTGGTGTATAAGGATATAAATTAGAAAACACAAAAAGAAGAACTGACCGATGTTATTGGTGTTCTATAATAATTGTACAATACCACAGCATGATTGTAACCTGGATTCTTTATTGTTTAATGCCTTTGATTCTACGACGATGGCCTGACTGATTCACTCTGTATAGAAATGAAATCCGAATTCTACAAAACATAAGAGATTTGATCCCCATTGTGTGAAGTTATCGCAGCTAAATATTTCGAAAAGATTTATAAATATTACATGTCCACCAGAAGTAAACCATTTTCGCTTTGAAGAATGGCCGTGGTACTTCGTGTTGGAAGTAAAGTGATGGGGTTACTTTGTTAGGTAAGAACTACGCTTGTCTGGACAATTTCCACTTTCAGTAAATGCCTCCTCGCATGTGGACAAGCCTGAAGATTCTGTGTCATATCATCAACAATTTTATTTACAAGTGTCTACGATAAATGAACCAGCTTACCTGTTCATTCAATGGGACATTTAACATGATCTACATGTGTCACTAATGAAGTCAACGCTGCAAGAGTAAAGGTGTGTGGGGTTGTATTAGTAATTAACATCTCTTACACTTTGGCAAACATTTTTGCACGTTGTCATAGTAAATTATTTGTATAACATGGATTAAATCGAAGCCTGAGGTACCCCGTTCTCCTTCTATATTAAAACTGGATATGTCTGAATTAGATTTCGTTATCTTACTTCTGGATATCCATTTGTTTAATCAAGAGGACAAGTAAGGTTTCCTAGAAGGATGAGTCAGTTGTTTGATATAATTGTAAACATTACTCGGCTTACACTGTTAAATCTGTGGTACATTTGGAGACAATTTTCTCGTGTGTCTGCTTTACAATTCTATAGATAAGAAAGAAACCATTTCCTGGAGAAGAACACAGTTATCATCAAAACTGTTCAATAATAATAGACGATTATATCAACGGATGCAGAAGTACAGATCTTTTGGCCCATCGCAGGGTACAAGTTGATTGTTACGTACAGTAGATTGTGGGGAATCATCATATGATGTTTAGTAAATGATAGGTCTATTTACTCTTACTTATGTAATGTAATAGTGATCAAATAAGACTGTCATAAATATTATATTGTCTGAAAGATTGTACAAAAGAAACCAGTCAGTAGCATCTTTAGATACAAAGATTGTACAAAAGATACAAGTCAATAGCATCTTTACATACAAAGATTGTACAAAAGACACCAGTCAGTAGCATCTTTAAATACAAAGATTGTACAAAAGATACCAGTCAATAGCATCTTTACATACAAAGATTGTACAAAAGACACCAGTCAGTAGCATCTTTAGATACAAAGATTGTACAAAAGACACCAGTCAGTAGCATCTTTAGATACAAAGAGTGTACAAAAGACACCTGTCAGTTGCATCTTTAAATACAAAGATTGTACAAAAGACACTAGTCAGTAGCATCTGATACAAAGATTGTACAAAAGACACCAGTCAATAGCATCTTTAGATACAAAGATTGTACAAAAGACACCAGTCAGTAGCATCTTTAGATACAAAGATTGTACAAAAGACACCAGTCAGTAGCATCTTTAGATACAAAGATTGTACAAAAGACACCAGTCAGTGTCTGGTGGCATCTTTTTTAGATACAATGATTGTACAAAAGATACACACGTCAATATCATATTTACATACAAAGATTGTATAAAAGACACCAGTCAGTAGCATCTTTAAATACAAAGATTGTACAAAAGATACCAGTCAATAGCATCTTTACATACAAAGATTGTACAAAAGACACCAGACAGTAGCATCTTTAGATACAAAGATTGTACAAAAGACACCTGTCGGTGGCATCTTTAGAGACAATGATTGTACAAAAGATACACACGTCAATATCATATTTACATACAAAGATTGTATAAAAGACACCAGTCAGTAGCATCTTTAGATACAAAGATTGTACAAAAGACACCAGTCAGTAGCATCTTTAGATACAAATATTGTACAAAAGACACCTGTCGGTGGCATCTTTAGATACAATGATTGTACAAAAGATACACACGTCAATATCATATTTACATACAAAGATTGTATAAAAGACACCAGTCAGTAGCATCTTTGAATACAAATTTAGTGTTAGATAGCTAAACAATGAATTAGACTACATCATACAGCCCTTTCGTCCCTCATCAGTGATGCTAAGGGCCTAAAATGTTGAAACCTTGGAGGCGACTGAGGAAAAATGAAAGTGATCGAAAGAAAAATCATAACCTATATGGTGAAGTGCGCCAGTCTCACAGTTCAAGTGCGCCAGTCTCACAGTTCAATAAATTTCTCATTTTCCACGTATCTTTTCGTTTCATGTATATATCCTGAACCGTGCCACTGGTCGGATAAACTCAAACGTGGTATGCAGGTTACGCCATAGCTTATAAAATGGTATTCAAGATATGTAAAGAAAAAAAGTATGCGACACGATCACGATATATCAAAATAATCAAACAAAACCCAGAAATAGTAGGAAGGTGTAGAAAAAGTTTCAGATGAAACACATATTTTTTCCCCAGACACAATTTTATTGATATATCACCAATGCCTCTGTCATTACATAGGCCTTGTATTTTTCAGTCTTCAGACACTGACGTGTTATATGTCCATAGCAATTTGGAAAAAATAAAACACAAAACCAAAACCAGTCTAAGTTTTAAAGGGGAAAAACAGACTTAGAAAAATGTAGTCCACTGTCCATTCATTGTCTGTAACGTCTGGGTGCCAGATCGACTTTCTCAAAGTTTACGTTTAAAAATCAGAAAATCCCCAAGACAATATGTAATTAAATTAGGACGGTGAGTTTAAAAAATATTCCGTCTTTGTGCTGAGAATTAAATTGTCTGAACGAGAGCTCGATTTTCTGAATCCATGATCGATGTCAGTGTCCACAGGAAGCGACGTAACACATGTTTATTTCCAGTCGGCTATTCGGTCTACAAGGATTTCCCAATAGGTAGACTGTAATTTTAAACAGTTAAGTCAGCATGCTACATGCAGGTAGCCCTCAATTTGTAAACGCGAAGAAAATCAATAAAATTAGATTGGAAATAAATCAAATAATTGCTAATTAATTTCTGACCCACATCGCGAATTTCCCGGAAATCTAAAATAGCTATAGTCTGGCTTACTCTACCAGCACTTGTAATCAACCAAGTAGACTTCCATGTTCACAGGTGTTTCCAACAGTGATTGTTAAAGTGTCAAAATCATTCCTGGTATTCTTATTGATTATAGTATCAAAACGATTTTATATATTTACTTTCATGATAAGAAAACAATACCGAAAATACCGACATGTCAACGGAATTTTAATTCATGAACAAAATGGACATTTAACACGAAGACCAATGGATATGTACAGGGAGTTTGAGACCAGGTGTTCCAGAAGCATAACACTATTTTGCATCATTGAAAACACAGGCAATGGATATATTGGTGACGAGGAATCCATCAGACATACGAAGGATGATAAGACGATTGTTTACAGGTTTTTCCCTCGATGAACGCCAATGCTCAGGGGTCGTGAAGGTACAAAATCTGGAGTTGTAAATAAATATTGAAATGTGGTTGGTGTATGCAATGAACATCTATATATTAACGAAAAGGCATCTTAAAACTCGGAAAAGTTTTTGTGACATGTAAGTGACTTGTAAAGATATATACTTCCCGATAAATTCAGACGCGTATGAAAACAAATTCTGAGAGAAGGGCACAGTTAGTACATTGTAAGTTAGTTGTTATGGGTAAAACAATATCTGATGGAAGGTCTTACCACCAAGCTTGACTAAGGTATTTCATCCAGATACAGTGTATGTGATCATTTTTTTTATTTCATCGTGTGAGTATATCAATGTATATTTGCTTTAAACGCAATTTTCTCGAACTTTACATAAACAAATACTGCAGTCCACCTTTCTGTCTTTTTCATCAGTTTGGATTGAAGGGATGTTTTCAGTTTAGATATTCAAGTTTGTAAAAGTTACAATAAGAGTATATATCCCTAACTTTTTTTCAGAAGTCTCAAAAGTTTTTACATCGTTTCTTTTTTTTCTTTATTTTCAATTTGAATAAAGTGTTTGCTAATATGTCGGTATTTCCTGATCAATTCCGGTCGGTCGTAGTGAATCTGGCGGTGTTTGAACAGTTCCTGTTTGCCATTGTGTACCAGACAGTATTTAAACAATTCTGCCTGCTATTGTATACCAGGCGATATTAGAGCAGTTCCAGTCTGCCATTGTGTACCAGGCAGTGTTTGACCGGTTCTGTCTGCCATTGTGTACCAGGCGGTGTTTGACCGGTTCTGTCTGCCATTGTGTACCAGGCGGTGTTTGACCGGTTCTGTCTGTCATTTTGTACCAGGCGGTGTTTGACCGGTTCTGTCTGCCATTGTGTACCAGGCGGTGTTTGACCGGTTCTGTCTGCCATTGTGTACCAGGCGGTGTTTGACCGGTTCTGTCTGCCATTGTGTACCAGGCGGTGTTTGACCGGTTCTGTCTGCCATTGTGTACCAGGCGGTGTTTGACCAGTTCTGTCTGCCATTGTGTACCAGGCGGTGTTTGAACAGTTCCTGTTTGCCATTGTGTACCAGGCGGTGTTTGACCGGTTCTGTCTGCCATTGTGTACCAGGCGGTGTTTGACCAGTCCCAGTATGCGATTGTGTACCAGGCGGTGTTTGAACAGTTCCTGTTTGCCATTGTGTACCAGGCGGTGTTTGACCAGTCCCAGTATGCCATTGTGTACCAGGCGGTGTTTGAGCAATTCCGGTTGGCCATTGTGTACCAAGCGGTGTTTGAGCAATTCCGGTCGGCCATTGTGTACCATCCAGTTTTAGTGTAGTCCCAGTCTGCCATTGTGTACCAAGCAATGTTTGAGCAGTTCCAGTCTGCCATTCTGTACCAAGCGGTGTTTGAAACCCTGGTGTGTTTGATGGCGAAAATTCAAATTTTAGAGTATATTTAGTGAGCTGTTTTTGGACTTCAAGGCATGATTCTAAAATTAAATAGATATATTGGGACAACCCATGGTGAATGCATAGCCTGTTGGCGTCTAATTTTCTGTAAAATGTGAAATAAAATAATAATAAAAATTAGAAAATTGAGATAAAGTATAATATTCTGTTCCTACTTTGTTAACGTGACTGACACGTACGGGTTTTCGCACTTACAGAGATCGGCTGTGGCAGCAATAGTGTCGCCAAGATTAATTACGACGGTCACAGCTGGTGGGTGTAGGGGCAGATTAATAATGGGCGCGATTGAGTTGCCGCAATGCTTATGATGTAAGAATTATATATTCCAATGGATGCGAATACTCACGAGAATGCACATACAGTATTAGAGACCAGTTAGTAAATGCTTCATCTGAGAAGTGTGGGAAAATGTATTAAAGAAATTAAGGGTATATGATGGAATGCTTCAAATCACTTTCGTGACATAGGTTTGTCAATTACATCATGTGATTTCCATGTCTCTTTCACAGTGTGCACGAATTCACGTGTTTCATTCTTAAACAAAGTGTCAGTGGATTGTGCTGTTAAAGTTATGACCTTGTGAATTTCTCCATTTCGGCTCCTTTTTATAGCTGACATAAAATCCGTGAAATAAGCAAATCTAATTCATTATTCTATAAATATGACACCCAGACATGGCCAGAACGGATTTCTTGTGTAATTGTGTCTTATGTCCGTAGTTTGCTAGAATTCCATTTTCAATTTACACAAAAGGAAATGCATATAATTTCATTTCTTTTTACTTTTCACTCATTAAAGAGGAAAACAAAATAAAAGTGGGTTATTACACGAGGAAAATGCTGAGAATATCTGTGATTGAAAGGAATCTTGTATGTATGTTTGAAGTATTAGTGTGTTTCATGTTTGAAAGATAAAGAAACTTAATATCATGAACAAATAGATAATAAACACGCCTCGTTACTCATATCTGAAATATCTGAAACCAGTTTAAATTTATAATACATCGATAGAAAAAGGTTTCGTGAACAGAAAGTTTTTTCTTAACATTTAAAAACTAATTAGGATTAATTCATTTTGTATTTATCTCGAAACGGTTTGTCAGTTCTATGTAGAAATTCAAAGTATGATATAGCGGAAATTTGTGCATCAACACTGACAGGAAATGAATGCGATAGTTCACTATATTTGTGGTTCCCATCGTTTCAATATTGTTTCTGTTTAATTTGTAAAACTAGATATTCATACCATTACTGCGGGTGTGACCAGATAGGGGCTCGTACAGCTTGCGGTGATCATAAGGATCGATAGGTTGGAATCCCCTCGTGGTCGCGACTAGCGTAACGCCATTCAGAACATACTTGTACCGGAAAATTGTTATGTGTAACAATGAAGACACCAATTCCTTGTTTATTACATAATATGACTCATTCTATGGCTCTTTATTTCTGGATGGTTTGAAAGTCTAATTGTCTTAATTATATGAAATAATTCAACTTTAAATTTATTGTAATTACTTAACTGTCACGTGATGAACTTAATAGTTTCTATAATTTTGTAGTAAAGCATTAGTGAACCACTAGTTATAAATCCGTCACGTGCGTCCTAATGGGTGTATAATGCATGACCGTCAATATGGTAAACTTTGACCTCCTCGGGTCATTTGTATCGAAAAAAGTAAATAAGAAATTAAATCATCGTTCCGCTTGTCTTTCCATTTCATTTTCTGATTTTTAGAATACTTAGATAAAAATTTTGATATTATCAAATAAAAAATATCTTAAACATATATCAAGTGTATAACACATTCGCTACATTAGCTGACAGCACAGCCAAAAGACACAGATTATAATTTTAACAGTCAGCTGTCAAAACCTATGATTTATGATTTAATTTTCCTATCGTGACTTTTACTTTCTCGATAGTAACATTCATACTTCCCTCAGCTGTGATGTTGAAATTTCCGAGTTGATTTAATTAAAAATGACGTAATCATACTGAATTTTCATTGGCCATCTTACAACACAAGTTTGGTTACACTGAGACAGTTGCATTGATGATGATATAGAAAAATCACTTTGTGTAAAATTAACGTTGGAATTCATGCTTATGTGCTCTTTACTAAGCCACGTGTTCTTTTTAAGGGATTGCGAATAGGGATATTAATTACAATTTATCTTTCAGAATCAAATCTAATCCCCACCGGAGACCGCCTAGTGTTACTAATATAATCTAGAGGTTAATCAGACATTAGGTTTTGAAAACTTTCTTGAGAGTAGGTTTTGCATTGATTGTTTAGCGCTTGAAGGAGTGACGATTTCCCCCATTCACTCTTTCTTGCCGACAACAAAATGTATGGAGGATTCTGGAACATAGCGCGCTCCTCAAAGTCACCTGCTAGTGTGACAAAATTGATAAGGCTATCATGTTTCAATTTTTGATACAATTTTATCACAAATAGTGATGACGCTGTCACCAATAGTGATGACGCTGTCACAAATAGTGATGACGCTATCGCAATATGTATTATCGGCGATGAAAGAAGGTGACAAATACACTTTTGCAGCATGTTGGTCAGTTGTTGCGATCTGAAACCAAAACCCTCTTTTAGAAGTTATTTAGCTAACAGTGTCATGTAAAAGAAATCTGAATGTCGAAATTAAATTAAATCAAACTGTGGCCAAACAGAGCGTCGCTTTTACATGCTATTGGAAACGCCTCTTGTTGCACTAGTCATACGATGAAATACAAGCCTGAGTGCTGATTAGAAGTAGCGGATGTGTAGCCATGCTGTTTTTCTCAACATTCACTAAAATGGTGTCACATATCCTGACACGATATATCTTGACAAGAATCAGTACAGACGAATGTCGTCCTGTTGCTGTTACCCCAGGTCAGTTACCATATCATATAATTCTAACCATACCGGGTCTATATCATCTACTTCTGACCATACAGGGTCTATATCACCTACTTCTAACCATACAGGGTCTATATCACCTACTTCTAACCATACAGGGTCTATATCATCTACTTCTAAACATACAGGGTCTATATCACCTACTTCTAAACATACAGGGTCTATATCACCTACTTCTAACCATACAGGGTCCATATCACCTACTTCTGACCATACAGGGTCCATATCACCTACTTCTAACCATACAGGGTCTATATCACCTACTTCTAACCATACAGGGTCTATATCACCTACTTCTAACCATACAGGGTCCATATCACCTACTTCTAACCATACAGGGTCCATATCACCTACTTCTAACCATACAGGGTCTATATCACCTACTTATAACCATACAGGGTCCATATCACCCACTTCTGACCATACAGGGTCTATATCACCTACTTCTAACCATACAGGGTCTATATCACCTACTTCTAAACATACAGGGTCTATATCACCTAATTCTAACCATACAGGGTCTATATCACCTACTTCTAAACATACAGGGTCCATATCACCTACTTCTAACCATACAGGGTCTATATCACCTACTTCTAACCATACAGGGTCTATATCACCTACTTCTAACCATACAGGGTCTATATCACCTACTTCTAACCATACAGGGTCTATATCACCTACTTCTAACCATACAGGGTCTATATCACCTACTTCTAACCTTACCGGGTCTATATCACCTACTTCTAACCATACCGGGTCTATATCACCTACTTCTAACCATACCGGGTCTATATCACCTACTTCTAAACATACAGGGTCTATATCACCTACAATTTGTACTTCTAACCATACAGGGTCTATAACACCTACTTCTAACCTTACAGGGTCCATATCACCTACTTCTAACCATACAGGGACTATAACACCTACTTCTAACCTTACAGGGTCCATAGCACCTACTTCTAACCTTACCGGGTCTATATCACCTACTTCTAAACATAGAGGGTCTATATCACCTACAATTTGTACTTCTAACCATACAGGGTCTATAACACCTACTTCTAACCTTACAGGGTCTATATCACCTACTTCTAACCTTACCGGGTCTATATCACCTACTTCTAACCATACAGGGTCTATATCACCTACTTCTAATCGTACAGGGTCTATATCACCTACTTCTAAACATACAGGGTCTATATCACCTACCTATCACCTACTTCTAAACATACAGGGTCTATATCACCTACTTCTGACCATACAGGGTCTATATCACCTACTTCTAACCATACCGGGTCTATATCACCTACTTCTAACCTTACCGGGTCTATATCACCTACTTCTAACCATACCGGGTCTATATCACCTACTTCTAAACATACAGGGTCTATATCACCTACAATTTGTACTTCTAACCATACAGGGTCTATATCACCTACTTCTAACCATATAGGGTCTATATCACCTACTTCTAACCATACAGGGTCTATATCACCTACTTCTAACCATACAGGGTCTATATCACCTACTTCTAAACATAGAGGGTCTATATCACCTACAATTTGTACTTCTAACCATACAGGGTATATAACACCCACTTCTAACATTACAGGGTCTATATCACCTACTTCTAACCTTACCGGGTCTATGTCACCTACTTCTAACCATACAGGGTCTATATTACTTACTTCTAATCGTACAGGGTCTATAACACCTACTTCTAACCTTACCGGGTCTATATCACCTACTTCTAACCATACAGGGTCCATATCACCTACTTCTAACCATACAGGGTCTATATCACCTACTTCTAATCGTACAGGGTCTATATCACCTACTTCTAAACATACAGGGTCTATATCACCTACTTATCACCTACTTCTAACCATACAGGGTCTATATCACCTACTTCTAAACATACAGGGTCTATATCACCTACTTCTGACCATACAGGGTCTATATCACCTACTTCTAAACATACAGGGTCTATATCACTTTTTTAAAATTCCGCGTTCCTATTTGCTGCGATTTGGCTAAAAGTTTAAACAGCAAAAGTTATATTTTTCACGGAAGTCTTGAAAAAGACAATCCTTTTCTACATTCACTTCAATTTCAAGCAACTATTTCATTACAACCTCGGAAATGGAGAAAAGTACACTCACTCGGACCAGGGACTATATCATATATGACTAACCCTGGATTACATCACTGATATCTAACCAAGGAGCAAATACAGCCTGTTTTATCAGAAACTATCACAAAACTATAGTCTATATCACCCACCTCTAACCCGAGACCTCACAGTCTGTGTTTTACTAGAGTCTTGCTATATAACATTCCTGTAACCAGAGAATATATAAATGGCCTCTAACAAGGGACAATGTAATTGATCCTTAACCAGAGACTATATAACCTGGCAGTTGCCAGGGACAATATATTACCAGTAGCTATATATCTTGTCTTTTAACAGATGCAATATTACCTTTCTCCTACCATTGAACAGCTCTTACCGGTAATTGTGTAACCTATCTATGACCAGAGACAATATAACCTATTTGTAAACACTGTCCACACATCAGCACTAACCACTAACGATAGAACCTATCTCTGAACCAGGACGATATGACAAACAGTTACCACATATTTGCAATAACAAGATATTACAACTATGTAACATGTCTTTTAACAGAGACAAGATATTCTGCTTCTAATAAGAATATGTAACTTTATAACTGATCTAACCAGTGACTATATAACTGATCTAACTAGTGACTATATAACTGATCTAATTAGTGACTATATAACTGATCTAACTAGTGACTATATAACTGATCTAACCAGTGTCTATATAACTGATCTAACTAGTGACTATATAACTGATCTAACTAGTGACTATATAACTGATCTAACTAGTGACTATATAACTGATCTAACTAGTGACTGTATAACTGATCTAACTAGTGACTATATAACTGATCTAACCAGTGACTATATAACTGATCTAAGTAGTGACTATATAACTGATCTAACTAGTGACTGTATAACTGATCTAACTAGTGACTATATAACTGATCTAACTAGTGACTATATAACTGATCTAACCAGTGTCTATATAACTGATCTAACCAGTGACTATATAACTGATCTAAGTAGTGACTATATAATTGATCTAACCAGTGACTATATAACTGATTTAACTAGTGACTATATAACTGATCTAACTAGTGACTATATAACTGATCTAACCAGTGTCTATATAACTGATCTAACTAGTGACTATATAACTGATCTAACCAGTGTCTATATAACTGATCTAACCAGTGTCTATATAACTGATCTAACTAGTGACTATATAACTGATCTAACTATAATTGATTTAACTAATGAATACATATTTAATCTAACCAGTGACTATATAACTAAACAAAGTAGTGACTTTATGTATATTCATAGAAGTTACTATACACTCTATCTTGAAACTACATGTCTTGTCTCTAACCAGGGACATCATAATCACATCTACATCGGGCGTTGAAGGCCTAGACTTGTCTCTAACCAGGGACATCATTATCACATCTAACTCTTGCGTTGAAGGCCTAGACTTGTCTCTAACCAGGGACATCATTATCACATCTAACTCTTGCGTTGAAGGCCTAGACTTGTCTCTAACCAGGGACATCATAATCACATCTACATCGGGCGTTGAAGGCCTAGACTTGTCCCTAACCATGGACATCATAATCACATCTACCTCGGGCGTTGAAGGCCTAGACTTGTCCCTAACCATGGACATCATAATCACATCTACCTCGGGCGTTGAAGGCCTAGACTTGTCTCTAACCAGGGACATCATTATCACATCTAACTCTTGCGTTGAAGGCCTAGACTTGTCTCTAACCAGGGACATCATTATCACATCTAACTCTTGCGTTGAAGGCCTAGACTTGTCTCTAACCAGGGACATCATTATCACATCTAACTCTTGCGTTGAAGGCATAGACTTGACTCTAACCAGGGACATCATAATCACATCTACATCGGGCGTTGAAGGCCTAGACTTGTCCCTAACCATGGACATCATAATCACATCTACCTCGGGCGTTGAAGGCCTAGACTTGTCTCTAACCAGAGACTTCATAATCACATCTTACTCGGGCGTTGAAGCCCCTAAACGCACGTTTGACACTTGATTCATCGTCACACTTAACTCTGTAAGTTGAATCGATTCTATTCCACTTGTGACAGAGTAACTGGCAAATTGGGGTTATAAGCTCAGAAAAGTTCCGCCAAACTGCCTACTCAATATGATGGATTAACCCTCAGAGAGAAATAACGGACGACGCTGATCTCCACAGTATTGCTCACTCTCTACCTCTAACGATATACTGCCGTCATAATGTTCCTGATAGTACGGTCTCACTCTTAAATCTCCCTGCATATACTTGAAATCACCCCTATAAAGACAATATCAACGACAATTATCTCCACGCTGAATTACATAAGTCGAGGGAGGTACTCTGAATCCTGACAAGGTGAATGAATTACACGTCTTTACATAATTCTTGTAGGTATAGTCTTTCAAACTGAACCTGATGACTGACAAATATAACTCCACTACAAATATATTAGTTATTATCAATTATTACACCTATACTTTGTATAGATTTTAAGACAAGCTTCTTGATACATAAATCTCCATTTAGATTTTATGATAGAGGTAGGATTTTACCACATGTACCGGCCAACCGCCACCGACCACATGGAACAGCGAACAACCAGCACCGACCACATGGAACAGCAAACAACCAGCACCGACCACATGGAACAGCGAACAACCAGCACCGACCACATGGAACAGCAAACAACCAGCACCGACCACATGGAACAGCGAACAACCAGCACCGACCACATGGAACAGCAAACAACCAGCAGCCGCACCACACATGGAAAAAACAACCAGCACCGATCACATGGAACAGCGAACAACCGCCACCGACCACATGGAAAAACGAACAACCAGCACCGACCACATGGAAAAGCAAACAACCAGCACCGACCACATGGAACAGCGAACAACCAGCACCGATCACATGGAACAGCGAACAACCAGCACCGACCACATGGAACAGCGAACAACCAGCACCGACCACATGGAACAGCGAACAACCGGCACCGACCACATGGAACAGCGAACAACCAGCACCGACCACATGGAAAAGCAAACAACCGCCATCGACCACATGGAACAGCGAACAACCGGCACCGACCACATGGAACAGCGAACAACCAGCACCGACCAAATGGAACAGCGAATAACCAGCACCGACCACCTGGAACAGCGAACAACCAGCACCGACCACATAGAACAAAGAACAATCGGTACCTACCACATGGAACAAAGGACACCGACCACATGGAACAGCGAACAATCGGTACTTACCACATAAAATGACGAATGACCGGCAAAGACCACATGCGATAACAAATGAATGGCAGCGACCACATGCGATAACGAACAACAGACACCGGCCACATCGAACAACCAACAACCAACACTGACCACATATCTCTGCTATCAAAAATGAAACGTTACGGACGGATAAACTAATGAGGAAACAGAACAGGACTTCAATCGTAACATAAAAAAGATTTTTACCGTAAAATATATTACAAGTGGAAAAAAGACTGACGAGGCTAAATGTTAATCTTTGCTCCTATTCCGATATTTATCATGAAGTTATATATTTGTTGTAAAATTTTTCTGAATCTGAAACAAATGGGGACATTTAGGACATGATGGTATGCAAGGTGCTGTACTTGTTATATACACGTAAGTCGTAAATGAGAGGAAGCGATTTATCTTCACAATTCTTTTTTTCATCATCACATAGGGTTTAGTTATAAATCATTGTTAATCATATTTAAAAAAAAAATCAGTTTTGTTTGATAATCTGTACCCTGGATTTTCCGTTTGAATGTAAATATTGATGTGCACTAAAGACATACTCTGTATAATCCATTGCATTACAGTTAATGGAAATCAATAATCAAACATGGATTACTTGATATTATTCATTAGCTCAGAGAAGAGAATTCGGCAAAACTAGGATCCCATATTATTTTAAGAATTGCTGCATCGAGTGTTAAATAAACGCTATCATGATATATTTCTCACAGATGGTATCATAAAGTCTTGTTGCCTCATGTGGTATTTGTAATCAGGGACACATCTCATTCCATCAAACGTCCTAAGTGTGAAGGAGAAGGAACAACGGAAGTAGCCAAATGCAAAGCAACAGAAACGGTAAGGCATTGAAGAAGTTTACACATTTAAATAATCATACTCATCACACTTGTCTTGTACTTTTATATGTTGATAATGAAAAATAATTAACCGATAATCGATACATATTCATCTTTAATTACAAAGAGGTCTTTTATTTACTATAAAGCGACAGAGGATCAAACACAAGGTCATATTTATCCTCACAGAAGATCATAACTCTTATTGAAAATCATTTTGATATGGTAGATGCTAATATTGTCAATTGTTTGTACATACCATTCAAATCTCATTTGAGCAGGTTCGTTTAATGATTAAAAAATCTATACAGATGTAAAATGGTACTTTCTGTTTCAGTGAATTGCTGTCCGATTAGGCGTTTCCCCGTGCGGTGAGTATTTGTATGATCTATAAGATAGATTTGATATCGAGAAACGTACATGGGTATCGTTGTAACATGGAGTTTATGAGACGAGCAATAATATGGTATGTCACAAGCATTTAGGCGAGTGATATATCAAATGACTTCTCATGTTCAATAAATCCAATATATCGGCTGCAAGAATGTAAGATTATATTTATCTTATAATCCGCGTTTCTGTAAAATAAGCGAAAAATCCCAAATAGATTTCCAAGTAAGACGCGAAGGGAATATATATCACTACCGGGATAACCATGTGACGTCATCAAGACCAAAATTAATTACGACGCCACAATAATGTAATTACTTGTCTTACTGTATTTATAAAATGACCGTATGACGTCACACGACAGGCCAGTGAAGTGATGTAAACGATCACAGAATATTGTCTTTCTCAGAAGACATAAGGTAAATAATATGTTACAGCTGAAATGTTTGTCAGCATCCAAAACTTATACTTAAACTGAAAGACAAATATTTTAGTCCGCGCTTAGGCACCACACCGAACATATGAAGACCTGTCACAATGTCCAATACCTAACGTTGAATTCAACAGAAACCCAGGCTTCGTAGTTCGATCTATCTCTAACAACCTGCATTTTCTTACATTTTATTCATATCACCTTTGTATATTGATATTTTGTGGAATGTGTATGCGTGCGTCAAGTGTCTTAGAAAGCACTTTGGAATGAAAACACTAAAATAATAAAAATCCATCTTGGAAGAGTGAAATCGACTAGACACGGTTTAAGTCTCTTTCGCTAACCGTTGATAACGGGCATGCAATTCACCAAGGATCACAACCACACATAAAAACGTACTTTTAAGTCTGAACACTGAATCAAAATTTACTAGCCTTCTCTCATCCAATCCAATTGGGAATTACAGAATAGCTCGCGCCTGTCCATTTTTCAGTATTTCAGGTTTTTTTTTTACTTAACAGAAGTGAATGAACAGCATGTTCCTTTTGCCTGTTTCATTGGGTTTGCACTTTCGATCTTGCTAGATAATTTCATTACCTCTTTATTTATCTGATTTAGAAATAAATATGTTCCCGTTGAGAGTTTTAAATTTTTCAGGGCTTGCTCATTTAGAGTCAGCTAATTTAATTGCTGTCCATGGAAACAGCGGGTGATTGGATACACCCAGTTTCACTGGCCTTGGAATACCGACTTTTCTAGTTGAACAAGTTGGTTTAACGTAATACGAAAAAATCAATTGGAATTTGTACCAAAAAAATGCGAATCTTAGAGTGTTTATACTTCATTGGGAATATCAACTTTACTTTTGGAAGCTTTCATAGGTATATAATTTGATTAAAATGATATATTATAGAGAAACGTCTCGAATACAGATAGTGTACAAAGACACGTGTGAGTAACACCATTCAATACAGAGTTAGAAATAGTAGCGCCAAATAATGAACCACACGTCTTTTAAATAAATATAAACTTTATTTATTTTACAACAATTGCGAAACAAGTTATGTCAACTTATAATAATCACTCTTGTTGGCCCGGATGTAAGCGCGCGAGGGGTCTTATTGTGGGAGGAAACCGGAGTAACCGGGGAAAACCCACGTGGTCGGACAGGTGACCCCTTACCTTTTCACGTCCAGTTCCGGGAATCGAACCCCGGTCGGCTAGGTGAAAGGCGAGTGCGTTAACACTGCGCCACCCGACCACCCTTTTTCCCGACCGACCACACCGACCACCCGACCACACGTCTTTTTCGTCCTTCTAGAAGTAAAATCTGGTTCTAAGAATAAAATAATTAAAAACTAGGCTTTCTGTTGATTTCTTTCTGTGGATGTGTGCTATTTTGTTTAACCTATCAACAACATCAGCTGATACAGTATTACACAAGACTGAACTTAAAAAAAAAAAACCAAAATTTTTCATTTTTTTTTTCAAAATAATTATACATTATACATACGTTGAATATCTATATTGGTTTAACAGACAACCTCATGTAGGTGCGTTTGTACGGATATTCTATTCGGGTTACAGATTTCGGAACCGAGGTTTTGTGGCAAACAAGGAGGGAGATTGAGAAATCGATCTGAAAGTAGTGTGTAAATGAACGTTATACCAGATATGACAAAGGAGTATTTATACAACAAGCTGCTGTTGTAATGCTTGATTTATTTCTTTTTTCGTTTGCGTTGGTTTGTATTTTATTTTTTAAAATTTTTTTATGTATTTCATTTGTCTTGTTTTTTTCTTCTGGTTTTACATAACTTGCTAAATAAAACTTCCCCCTTTTTTTACAAACTTCTTCCTATTTACACGGCCGCACGTATTACTGACTGGCAGCTAACAGTGCCAGCTGCGTTTTTATCACATTTTTGTTGATTACGACTGAAATATGATTATTGTTGCGTTCTAATTATCAAAGATATTTCAACATTAGTGTGACATGTATCTCTCATAAACATATTACGACACCCGATTTAATACAGGTTTACAACTAATTGTTTCACTTCGCTAATTAGCAAGTGTTTGAAAGCATGTCGATATGTAGAGTAGAACATATGCTATTAAATAGAGAAAGAACATTACAAACGGTGTATATTGATAAATCAATTAACTTGATACATATGTTTGTCAATTAATTCATGGGTACTCTAGCCTGCGTTTGGCACTGTTTGTAATTTTGGAGAGCCCAATTATGCTGCTATTGATAATGTCTTACAATAATGACTATTAGAAGATAATTTCCTTAGGGAATATATGGAACCGAGGTCATACGGTTTAATCTTGCAAGACAAAATATGTGTATTTACAAAGTGTTCTGATTCATCTTAAAGACTTTAACGCCAAACTATGCCTTTCTATTTAATTGTCAAATAGATGCATATTTCCACAGCACTTCATAAGTAAAAAGGACATAATATGTTATAAATTTGATCTCATATTTGATATTCGTATCCTGACACGTTCTAAACATATTGAATATGTCTTTATCTAAATATACCGAAAGAGTGTAAAATTTGTGGGGCAGGGTTTTAAAACTGATTAATGTTTTATAAATTTTTGAGCGTTCCGAAAATTGTCCGTTTTAAGAGAAGCTTTATCATTGCATAGGCTTTACTTTAACGACCAGACCTTGGAGGGCGTCGTTTTATGGTATTACAGCACAAAAATCAAGCCAAATATTTGCAAACAGTAAACAACATAACTCCCAAATGAATTCTGTTTCGATCTGACCAATACAAACGTTTTCCCAAATTAACAAATCAATCAGCGTGTTTCTCATAAAGAAATTCTGTCGGAAACATATGCATATATATGTTTTCTCTGGAAATCCATTTTAGAAATTGGTAATTTGTCTGAATTTTTGGGTCATCTGTTGAGAATTATTGAAGCGTAATATGTCAATGTAGGCCATTTCTATTGGATTCGAATGATGTTTTCCAACATCAGTCATAAAAATTCACTGAATTGTAAAATTTAACGTCTTTGATGTTGAACAGAAATACGGGTTACTTATAATGTGACGTAACGGCGCATTCGATTTGTATTAATGCGTTGTTGACTTTCTCACGGTTGATTGACTCCCACCCATCAGAATCGTTATTGGATTATGAAGTGTATCGCGATATTAAATATCACTAAATAACGCCGTGAAATTAATCTGATGGAATTGACATAGATTGACAGATAGCTGGAGCCAGTTGTCAGAAATATTGCACACAATCATGCGCGCGACGTCAATCACATCACGGAGGCCCCAAAAGGGATGCATGTAGTATTTATAAAAATATAGTTAAAATACGATATAAATACGCTGTATTAAGTACTGGTTTCGTGAATATCGTAATGAATCCGGTTAAAAATAATATTACACGATTTATTTATTTAATCTAAAAGATATAAGAAAACAATAATGAAAAAATCAAATTGTAAAAACACACTTGATTTTTGTTCCCTGTGTAACCCCTCACCCTACTAATGAAATATCCTCATCAAACAACAATCACTCACACCATGTATTCCCGTCACGATCAGGTTTTTTTTGTGATAGCAAATGACCGCAATTAACCCCTAATTACTCACTGGTTATCATAGGTTCGTTGAAAACTAAAATACTAGCTGAATTCCCTATCACGCTGCCGTAGCTTGTATCTCTGACCAGCCATCCATTCATACAAGCACAAGACGTTGAAACTAAAGGCATTTGTGGGAATTTTGGAACGATTTAGCCACTAGGGCGTAATGAAGGAAAATATGGATGAGGAATCAAACGTAATGGTACAGGGCGGAAAAGTCTGACGTGAATCGTCTGTCTTTCATATAAACAGCATTTTGATCATCGGTGCATCATATTAATCTAGATTTTAGATTTTCTATGTATCGAATGGTTATAATGAAGTCAATATGTTGCCATTTTATTTTTAACACTGCTTAATTTTTGATATCCGGAAATACATCAGTTTTTTATAGAGATACTCTTCAGTTCAGGCATGCTTTCGAATAATTAACACATTCCAAATCATCTTGAACTACAGAAGTGTTTTTTTCCGAGTTTCTTCAGTCAGGATATCTAAGATGTTCGCTACATATTTGATAAAATATTTGGATCTCTAGATGTTTCATTTAGCGACATGGTGGTGAGATAGTGCTTCTCAAGCTCCAAACTACACACATGAGAAGGAGAACGCCGTGTTTAGGGGTATCATATCAAACATTATACATGAAGCGCTATATTAATCATTATTCCAACATATCTTGTTATATTTTTATTTGAAAAAGACATTAAAAGCCTTTAGAATATTGAGATCAAAGAACCGATGTAAATATTGATTTTTAATTACGTCCCAATTAAAAGTCCATTAACGATTTCACAGACAATATAGGTCGATACGAATTTAATTAATAGGTTACCAAGCTTTTGTGTAACTTGCCGATGACTAACTATTAACATAGAACACATGTTTTATTGCATTCTCAGCTATCATGTCTTATAATTTCTCATTTGTAGTGAACGATTCATCCACTCTCCAAATTGGACAACGGAAATTCGTTTCAACAGTTTAAGAATGACTCAAACAAGTGGTTCAGGAAATGAAGTTACATGTACTATCAACTCTACAACAACGAGTCCTGATATTATGAATGATTCACGTTAAGATATTGGATAGATATGAATTATGGGCACTTGATTTACATCTGTGTAAGTAATTCACAATTGAATCTCACACTTCGTTCTATATAAATCATACTATTGAACAACCAAAAGTTATTTTGTTACATTTAGCTTTTTATTTTGTCGTCTTCTACTGCTTCATGGGTATTCTGCTTTTTTAAGTCTTCCTTAATATTACTTGATACATTTCTTGAACTGATGTGGGGGCATAGACAGTCAACACAGAAAACTGACTTCAGTTCTAGATGTTTAACAGACGGCCGGGACAGAAAACTGACATCAGTTATAGATGTTTAACAGACGGACAGGACAGAAAACTGACATCAGTTGTAGATGTTTAACAGACGATCAGGACAGAAAACTGACATCAGTTGTAGATGTTTAACAGACGGCTAGGCCAGAAAACTGATATCAGTTACAGATGTTTAACAGACGACAGGGCAGAAAACTGACAACAGTTATAGATGTTTAACAGACGGCCAGGACAGAAAACTGACATGAGTTATAGATGTTTAACAGACGGCCAGGACAGAAAACTGACATCAGTTATAGATGTTTAACAGACAGCCAGGACAGAAAACTGACATCAGTTATAGATCTTTAACAGACAGCCAGGACAGAAAACCGACATCAGTTGTAGATGTTTAACAGACAGCCAGGACAGAAAACTGACATGAGTTATAGAAGTTTAACAGACAGCCAGGACAGAAAACTGACATCAGTTGTAGATGTTTAACAGACAGCCAGGACAGAAAACTGACATCAGTTGTAGATGTTTAACAGACAGCCAGGACAGAAAACTGACATCAGTTATAGATGTTTAACAGACAGCCAGGACAGATAACTGATATCAGTTGTAGATGTTTAACAGACGGCCAGGACAGAAAACTGACATCAGTTATAATTGTTTAACAGACGGCCTGGACTGAAAACTGACAACAGTTATAGATGTTTAACAGACGGCTAGGCCAGAAAACTGATATCAGTTGTAGATGTTTAACAGACGGCCAGGACAGAAAACTGACATCAGTTATAATTGTTTAACAGACGGCCTGGACTGAAAACTGACAACAGTTATAGATGTTTAACAGACGGACAGGACAGAAAACTGACATCAGTTGTAGATGTTTAACAGACGATCAGGACAGAAAACTGACATCAGTTGTAGATGTTTAACAGACGGCCGGGACAGAAAACTGACATCAGTTATAGATGTTTAACAGACGATCAGGACAGAAAACTGACATCAGTTATAGATGTTTAACAGACGGCCAGGACAGAAAACTGACATCAGTTATAGATGTTTAACAGACGGCCAGGACAGAAAACTGACATCAGTTATAGATGTTTAACAGACGGCCAGGACAGAAAACTGACATCTAACAGACGGCCAGGACAGAAAACTGACATCAGTTATAGATGTTTAACAGACAGCCAGGACAGAAAACTGACATCAGTTGTAGATGTTTAACAGACGGCCAGGACAGAAAACTGACATGAGTTATAGATGTTTAACAGACGGCCAGGATAGAAAACTGACATCAGTTATAGATGTTTAACAGTCGGCCTGGACTGAAAACTGACAACAGTTATAATTGTTTAACAGACGGCCTGGACTGAAAACTGACAACAGTTATAGATGTTTAACAGACGGCTAGGCCAGAAAACTGATATCAGTTACAGATGTTTAACAGACGACAGGGCAGAAAACTGACAACAGTTATAGATGTTTAACAGACAGCCAGGACAACACAGAAAACTGACATCAGTTGTAGATGTTTAACAGACAGCCAGGACAGAAAACTAACAACAGTTATAGATGTTTAACAGACGGCCAGGACAGAAAACTGACATGAGTTATAGATGTTTAACAGACGGCCAGGACAGAAAACTGACATCAGTTATAGATGTTTAACAGACGGCCAGGACAGAAAACTGACATCAGTTATAGATGTTTAACAGACAGCCAGGACAGATAACTGATATCAGTTGTAGATGTTTAACAGACAGCCAGGACAGAAAACTGACATGAGTTATAGATGTTTAACAGACAGCCAGGACAGAAAACTGACATCAGTTGTAGATGTTTAACAGACAGCCAGGACAGAAAACTGACATCAGTTGTAGATGTTTAACAGACAGCCAGGACAGAAAACTGACATGAGTTATAGATGTTTAACAGACAGCCAGGACAGAAAACTGACATCAGTTGTAGATGTTTAACAGACGGCCAGGACAGAAAACTGATATCTGTTGTAGATGTTTAACAGACGGTCAGGACAGAAAACTGACATCAGTTGTAGATGTTTAACAGACGGCCAGGACAGAAAACTGACATCAGTTGTAGATGTTTAACAGACGGCCAGGACAGAAAACTGACATCAGTTGTAGATGTTTAACAGACGGCCAGGACAGAAAACTGACATCAGTTGTAGATGTTTAACAGACGGCCAGGACAGAAAACTGACATGAGTTATAGATGTTTAACAGACGGCCAGGACAGAAAACTGACATCAGTTGTAGATGTTTAACAGACGGCCAGGACAGAAAACTGACATGAGTTATAGATGTTTAACAGACAGCCAGGACAGAAAACTGACATGAGTTATAGATGTTTAACAGACGGCTAGGCCAGAAAACTGACAACAGTTATAGATGTTTAACAGACAGCCAGGACAGAAAACTGACATGAGTTATAGATGTTTAACAGACGGCCAGGACAGAAAACTGACATCAGTTGTAGATGTTTAACAGACAGCCAGGACAGAAAACTGACATGAGTTATAGATGTTTAACAGACGGCTAGGCCAGAAAACTGACAACAGTTATAGATGTTTAACAGACAGCCAGGACAACACAGAAAACTGACATCAGTTGTAGATGTTTAACAGACAGCCAGGACAGAAAACTGACATGAGTTATAGGTGTTTAACAGACGGCCAGGACAGAAAACTGACATGAGTTATAGATGTTTAACAGACAGCCAGGACAGAAAACTGACATCAGTTATAGATGTTTAACAGTTGGCCGGGACAGAAAACTGACATCAGTTGTAGATGTTTAACAGACGGCCAGGACAGAAAACTGACATGAGTTATAGATGTTTAACAGACGGCCAGGACAGAAAATTGACATCAGTTATAGATGTTTAACAGACGGCCAGGACAGAAAACTGACATGAGTTATAGATGTTTAACAGACAGCCAGGACAGAAAACTGACATCAGTTATAGATGTTTAACAGACGGCCAGGACAGAAAACTGACATCAGTTATAGATGTTTAACAGACGGCCGGGACAGAAAACTGACATCAGTTATAGATGTTTAACAGACGGCCGGGACAGAAAACTGACATCAGTTGTAGATGTTTAGCAGTTGGCCGGGACAGTTGATTTACTTCATAAAGAGATATTTAACAGACGACAGAGACAAAAACTTACACCAGTTTCATCTTTTGTATAGACGGCAGGGGCAGAAAACTCACATCGGTGTTATCTGGTTAGCCTAGAGCAAGGACAGAGAAACTGCACTATCAGTTTAAGAATCAGTGCTGGTAAGAAGTGAATGGCAAGTCGTATTATAGATACGGAAAGCTACACCAGTAGTTTGTATTCCGAACGTCGATGTTTGCATCACATGGAAGACGGACTACAGTAAAGGGCTTTTGATCTCATCCTATACATCAGATATTAGCAGCTTATCTCAAAAGACGGATATCACTGATACAGTCATATAGGAGAGAGTGTTGAGTAAAGCATTGTTAGTATGGTTCAGAAAGACTGCCGTTAAATCATTTCCTCAGATCGGTTGTTATAAATCCATCAATCTGTCGATGGAAATTGTGAAACATGTTTCTTTTTAAGACATTAAAGACTTTGCGAAAGAGAACAACAAAATAATACATCATTCTGTTTCTTCCCTTTCTCATTAAATATTGGAGAATACACACAGTCCTTTGGAACTGTTCTAAAACAAACCAGTAAACAGATATCAAGGATCACAAAACAAAGTTATATCAATATATTCAGTTTGTCATGCACAAAGCATGTTTCATGAAAATATTTCATAATGAATAAATATTCATGGATTTCAGTGAAATGCATTTTCTTTAAAGTTTTTTTTATCATACCATGAGTCATCATTAATTGTTCTCTTATCAATTTATTTTCCTGTTTTGGTGCACTTTTGGAAAAGTTGCAATTAGAATGAAAGATTTTTTTTGATTTTTTACTTTTAAAAATCATTCATCAAACACCAAGGTTTCAACAATTTATATCTTTAGCATCACGAATCATAGAAGTATGAAACAGCTTTATGATGTAGCACCACAGACGAGTCCTAGGAGGTTGAAACATCGGTATGATGTAGCAACACTGACAAGTCCTAGGAGGTTGAAACATCGGTATGATGTAGCAACACTGACAAGTCCTAGGAGGTTGAAACATCGGTATGATGTAGCAACACTGACAAGTCCTAGGAGGTTGAAACATCGGTATGATATAAAATGTAATTTAATTCATTATTTGGTTCTACTGTATCATTGAATTGTATTGCATAACGGTTTATTTTTTCGTATGTGTCTCTTGTACAAATTCGATATATCGCATGTTTGTAATACAAATATAAGAATTCAGTTAATTTACATAATATTGTTATTATGTTTAAAAAATATTCTCAATTAAAAAATAATGGAATTGTCGTCCTAGATGTTGTATTAAATCAATCGAAGTTTTAGAACATTGAAATTATGATGCAGATAATTCAGTATTTTGAATCATTCTACGAATCTTACTAATAAGCTGTCAATACTTGGTACATGATAGTGTTAACGTGACAATGACAGACTGGCTGTCCGAACTGGAGACAATATAATTGGTATGCATACAGAGAGTAAGGCAAGCATCCATCAAGCAGTAATGATCAACAGTCTTCGCCGCACTTTGTCATCTTCTGTCTCCAACATCAACACTATTCACGACTCTACATGGTCTCATTTGTTCGTATGGACCAAAGAAGCGTGGCTGACATTGATCTACGGTGCAATTTGTCAGTAATATCATTAGCTGTGTCATCATTATAAAACAACATAATGTTTGAAGTTTTATTAATTTTGTGTTGTCAAAGTGCAGGATTCGGTACTTACTTTACCGTCTTAACCTCGTGGACACGAATTTTACCAATAAATATCTGCTACTACAATTATAAGATTTGTAATGATTAGTGTCTCTCTACATCATAACCATGTTATGTTTCTCCTTGCTTGTAAATAATTTTGTCAGTGTTAAGCTTGTTAGATCGTTTAGAGTGTGGCAGCACTATAGTACGATCCATTAATGTCCCTATCATCCTTCACGTTTTACTATAACAGTAGCTGTGCTTAGGACCTCAAACACGAAGCAGAAAGTTTAGTCGTCAAACCGTGCACAAAAACACAAACGTTAAAATTCTTTTGAACTTGAACATAAGCAACGTTTGATTTTTATGATGAATATGATGAAGGCTATTCTCAGCTGTAAACGTAGGTTAATAGACGATTGTATAACTTTTTATGTCTTCAAATATCTTGTGATTGATAATGGAACAAAATCCAACACGATAATACCAATATGTCAACATAATCATAATCCAAACTCAAATTTAATCAATCCAGGGCAAATGTTAACAAAAGAAAGATTCACACGGAAACTCTTGAAAAAGTGCAAGATTAAGACCAGGTGTTCAGGAAGAGTAAGCGTCTTCTGCTTCATCAAGGATACCTATCATGTAAATCTTGGTCAATCCAAATAAGGAATTTCACTATCTCGAATGCAACAACGGAATAAACAGGCAACTTACTAGTAATTTAAGCACGTCCAGCTTTGTTTCGCACAAAGAAATATTTTATTTCTCAATGAGGTCACTATGACGATCGTAAAAAAATGAGTTTAAGCCGTCAGTTGATGACTTCTTGCACAAAATTGTGATAATTGGAACATTGCTATGAAAACTATTATGTACAAAAGTCTTCAATCATCAGTTTGTATCTTACCCTAGAAAGGTGCATATTGTGATTTAGTGAGAAATGATTGACCGAGGGGAAATGATATTCTCCTATGAGTAACTGCTTACACACAATATATGAGAAATATTCTACTACAACTACCTGCTTATACACAGTTCCTGGGAACTATACTTCTACAAGTAACTGCTTTCACACAATACTTTTGAAATATACTTCTACAAGTAACTGTTTACACATAATACTTTAGAAATATTCTACAACAAGTAACTGTTTACACATAATACTTTAGAAATATATTTATTCAAGTAAACGCTTGGACACACAATACTTAAGAAATATTCTACCACAAGCAACTGCTTACGAACAATACTTGTGTTTGAAAAGACTGAATGTATACAAGAAACCATTGTATTATTTTTATCTTTTGTAGCGAGATAAATTTTAATTTAAAGAAAATACTGCATGAAAATGAAATAGATAAATCATCCAAATTGCTGATTTGGAGAGAAGACAGTTTTCCCATAGATATCGATTTATTTTGTACAGATGTATAAAGATGTCGCACTTTTCACATTTGTTAATTTCAAACACAAAAAATGACTTTGAAAGAATGTCGAAAACCACTCTTAAAATACTTGTGAAATAATATAGATAATATACCTATATGTCTATTAATAAGTCATTAAGTTATAAAATTATCTTCTTAAACAATCACCACATAATTAATTATCAAGTAGCCTTGTTATTGAGCATGCCATTCCCACTGCCTAGAAGTGTAACAAACACTTTGAATTATATAATGACATCCATAGGTTTTATTAGAATGACTTGTAAAGTCTAGTCCACACTAACATGTAAAAGAAGGGGGTTACTGAGGAAGAAATGAAACAATACAAATCTTTAGACACGACAGTGTTTTGTACGTATGATTACAATCTCTGTCTATACATATTTCATGTGTTATGAAGACATGCTCTTAATGATATTTTCCAAAGTGTCTTATCAGCACTGCTAATGGCTATGACATTTAACTATGTGATTCCCATGTTCCAGTTGTGTATGCAGAGGCTTGGTCTCTGGCAAACAGATAAGACATTATCATTGCTGATAAATCAATATACTGTATCTCAATATGCCAAGTGTCGGGCATGGCAAACATCATATTTCACGATGAACATTAGAAATCATAACATACAAACTTGGTTTTATGTTCATATTAAGGTTGGATGTTCATTTACAGTGTTTTTGATTTTTTCCGGCTGCATTTCAGTATGACGTTCGATAATCTTTTATACACGTAACGAAATAGAACATAAAAATCGCTAATTGTAGAACAAAGGAATGGTTTTCGATGGAATTGGAGCAGGTGATATAATGATCGACATACAGTGTAACAAGACGTATGGCACCAACCTACTGATTGTTGTTTTGGTTTCTAGTTTTTATTTTTGCGTTAAGCTTTGAATGGAGTTTTGAAATAATGAATAAAAAACACTTTTTTTATTAGTATTAACTTCGAAATTGAGTTTGTATCAAACTTTTCATATTATTATTGCCACGACACAACAACGTACTTATTTATGGGTTACAAGGAAGTGTGGTATTTCTATAAAAAGTAACTTAACGCGTACAAGGGTTTAATTTGTGTGAATCATTCATTTAATGGAATGGACGAAGAACAAGAACAAACTTTGGCAAGATTAAAGTTTTACTGAACAACAACAACAACAACAACAACAACAACAACAACAACAACAACAACAACAACAACAACAACAACAACAACCTTCAATACAGCGCAGGAAAAATCATAATGGAAAATAGCATGTCTATTTTTTGCATATTTTCCCGAATGTTCACTGATATTTTGTTGGAATAAATTTAAATTCAGAGACTGACTCTATTTCATAATTATCAATTAATTTCTACCCTTCACGTAGAGACAGTGTGTTGTTAATTTGTTGATGTTTACATATGAAACAAACGAAAATATCAAGGACGAGAGTAGCTATCCATTATCGCCAGATAACCCGATAGTGGCCACGTTAAAACAGCCATATATCATTATAAAGTGCTAGTGTGGTTATCATACTATCATAGAAGAAACGGGGGTGGCGCGGGAACGATTCTGTTTCTTCCATTCTTTATAAACTGCCTTTTTGATAATAATACTTCACTTTGGGAACTGATCATTCGATAAACTTAACCAATGTCTTTCTCTTTTGAACGTTTTAAATCAATGATTATTGATGGTATTTTAAAATTGTTTTATTTATTTAGTCCCCACTCACAATATTTACCATAGTATGTGTCCATAAACTGGGTCTTTTATTGCAATTACACTAATGTAGGTTCCGAAACTTCATAACAGATACAAATTTAAACAAAGTCACTTTCCTGATAGTGGTTTGTTATCTAGAGACTCCTTTTTTGGCAGGAAAATAGAGGAAATGGTGTCATATTTATGTCTAGGAGTTAATTAACAATAGATATCAGTCAGTATCGATAACAACACCTGCCTGGGTACAGTAAAGAACTTCATTAAATGCGGCTCATACTTATTATAAATAAAAGAAATACTTACAATGATACCCATGAAAAATTTCATAAAACCAGGTGTACCCAAGTGGTTGGAGTCTTTTGAGTCATAATGACATCTGCCACGAAGAATATGACCAATTTAAACAAAGAATCAACAAGCCTACTTAGGAGAGCAATTACAATGCCAAACTTTATATCCCAACATAGAATATTTCCCATTGAAATCATTGTGATGACCATGAAAACTTCACCATAGAATCAAACAGTCATCATCACTCGAAATTCTGTGTTGAGAGATATTTTGAACAAGCTGTTAACATTGACAACTGTGACATGTCGACGCCATGGGTTGGAAAAGCAGAAATGAAAAAATCACAAAAGGGCAGAAAGTCAAAATTATCATACTTGGCGGAAAGCTGTCCTTGTTGATCTCGTTGGTGGAAATATTTGAACTGCACAAATATTACAGACAGTAGGAAAATCATACAGCTATAACCTTCTATTTTGAAAATGACATCATATCAATTTTAAATTGCATCCAATGTTCAAAGAAGTTTTTTCAGATTAAAATTATTGACTTATAGAAAACATAAACTATGGTTGCTAATGCTAATTATTACTCTATGAATTTGATACTTTCAACACTTCTAATTATCATTTATCTTTACGAATGTTAAAACAAGTACTCTATTAAACATTTTACAAAATGTTAACGAGCATTTAAATAATACCAATTTTTTAAAAAAATTGTGTTAATTAATTTAAAGTAAAAAGTTTTAATTTGATTGAAATTTTGCCATCAATTATACTTACATCTGCGATGAATTGTGTATGAGTGGAAGCAACCATTGACTAATGGATAAAAAATAAGAAGCTCGTAAATGTCATTTCACTAATTAATCCATGGATCTATTTCTTAATATAAAGTCAAACAAGGCACGTCAAGTTATACTCGCATCACAGTGCACCTTCGTAATCGATTTAAATTCTAGGAAACAAATTTTGGTCGGATGATTTGAAAAATATTTGTGAGATCAAATTAATATTTGATTATTATTCAAGCGAAAATACTTGATATCCAATTTCTACTCTTGATTATCAATTCGAGTGAAAAAAATCAGGTTTAATAAGAATTGGATAGAAATTACTTTCGCACATTAATTCCTATGGTAAATGTATAGTACATTGTTGATCAGGATAAAACCTGATACTGTGTGAGGAAGAAGCAAAGAACTATTACATTTCCTTCTTCACTTTGACAGATAAAATTGCCAGCATAACACATCTCAACGTGACAAACGACACGCCAAGGCAACAGCACACACTGCAAGTCGATATAACAATACAACAGAGCATGGCCAACATGACACATCACTACTTGATACAACAACACAGCCCAACAGACAAGTATTTCACAACTTGACACAACAATACAACACAAGACCAGCATAGTTCATCTCAACTCTACACAACAGTACAACACAGCAAGGCCAACATAGTACACCACAACAGTTCAACACAGCAAGGTCAACATAGTACACCACAACAGTACAACACAGCAAGGCCAACATAGTACACCACAACAATACAACACAGCAAAGCCAACATAGTACACCACAACAATATAACACAGCAAGGCCAACAGAAGTATTTCACGACTTGACACAACAATACAACACCGTAAGATAGCATAGCACATCTCAACTCTACACAACAGTACAACACGGCAAGGCCAACATAGTACACCACAACGATATAACACAGCAAGGCCAACATAGTACACCACAACAGTACAACACAGCAAGGCCAACATAGTACACCACAACAGTACAACACAGCAAGTACAACACAGCAAGGCCAACATAGTACACCACAGCAATACAACACAGCAAGGCCACGTAGTACATCACAGCAGTACAACACAGCAAGGCCAACATAGTACACCACAACAGTAAAACACAGCAAGGCCAACATAGTACACCACAACAATACAACACAGCAAGGCCAACATAGTACACCACAACAGTACACCACAGCAAGGTCAACATAGTACACCACAACAATACAACACAGCAAGGCCAACATAGTACACCACAACAGTACACCACAGCAAGGTCAACATAGTACACCACAACAGTACAACCGAGCAAAGCCAACATAGTACACCACAACAATACAACACAGCAAGGCCAACATAGTACATCACAACAGTACAACACAGCAAGGCCAACATAGTACACCACAACAATACAACACAGCAAGGCCAACATAGTACACCACAATAGTACAACACAGCAAAGCCAACATAGTACACCACAACAATATAACACAGCAAGGCCAACAGAAGTATTTCACGACTTGACACAACAATACAACACCGTAAGATAGCATAGCACATCTCAACTCTACACAACAATACAATACGGCAAGGCCAACATAGTACACCACAACAGTACAACACAGCAAGGCCAACAGAGTACACCACAACAGTTCAACACAGCAAGGTCAACATAGTACACCACAGCAATACAACACAGCAAGGCCAACATGGTACACCACAACAATACAACACAGCAAGGCCAACAAAGTACACCACAACAATACAACACAGCAAGGCCAACATAGTACACCACAACAGTACAACACAGCAAGGCCAACATAGTACACCACAACAATACAACACAGCAAGGCTAACATAGTACACCACAACAGTACAACACAGCAAGGCCAACATAGTACACCACAACGATATAACACAGCAAGGCCAACATAGTACACCACATCAGTACAACACAGCAAGGTCAACATAGTACACCACAACGATAAAACACAGCAAGGCCAACATAGTACACCACAACAGTACAACACAGCAAGGCCAACATAGTACATCACAACAGTACAACACAGCAAGGCCAACATAGTACACCACAACAATACAACACAGCAAGGCCAACATAGTACACCACAATAGTACAACACAGCAAAGCCAACATAGTACACCACAACAATATAACACAGCAAGGCCAACAGAAGTATTTCACGACTTGACACAACAATACAACACCGTAAGATAGCATAGCACATCTCAACTCTACACAACAATACAACACGGCAAGGCCAACATAGTACACCACAACAGTACAACACAGCAAGGCCAACATAGTACACCACAACAATACAACACAGCAAGGCGAACAAAGTACACCACAACAATACAACACAGCAAGGCTAACATAGTACACCACAACAGTACAACACAGCAAGGTCAACATAGTACACCACAACAGTACAACACAGCAAGGCCAACATAGTACACCACAACGATACAACACAAAAACATAAACATAACACACGACACCAAAACCAACCTTACATACCACAAAACAACAATGCCACCATAACACACTACAACTAAACATGCAACAAACAACGAAAAGGCCAGGACATCCCAACTGGGGTTAATGCTGTATGCTACGATAGAAATAAATGCAGCTTGTGTGTATTGTTTTACGACATTCACTCTTAAAAAATAAACTCCGAATCAAAGCGTTGGCGACATTGTCGGCCATTGTTCGAGTAGCTACTTACACTACTCTTAATTAACGTACTTAGTGTATTTTGATTAAAGACATATCTCTGACACCTGTGGTAGGAGTGACGGCCCTGGGGTGTGTCTGCCAGGCCTAATTAGTACGCGCTCACAGGTGCATCCACGCGAACATAATTAACAGAAGAATTGGTGTTTGCCGTGTAAATGGAGGGGCGGGGCTATGATCACTGGTGGGAAAGACGCCATCATACACCATGCAATTACTGTCGACTAAAGAGATGTGCACCGTAGTGTATAGACAGTGTTTTTTGTTCTAGAATTGAACTATATCGATTATCGACTGAGAGCAAAGAAATATGCGTCGGTAAAGCGACATGTATACGAGAAATTGAACGTGAAATTTCCTTAACAATAATAGTCATAATATCACAGATTAATGAAGCAAAGTCAAATATGGTAAAGTTACCGGAAATGAGTTTTTATACACAGGAATTTATCTCCTATTACTCCTGTTACGCCGAAAATTTTAACAAAGGGTATATATTACAACATTCCACCTGATTCCACATGTATATGTGTGATATGTATATATCATCTTTCTTCCTGATTAGTTTTCATTGGTAGATGATGTAAGTAACCGGAAACATTGAACATTGTGTGCTGACGAAAAATGGAAACAAAAAACAGTGTTGCTCAATCGTTATTCATAAGTAAATAATATACTACTGGTATCACTGATGTATTTTCACGTTGTTTTATCTGCCCCATTTAACCTGACCTGTTGATATTATCTCACATACGACGCGAGTATCGCAGTTTTATCACAAAGTGATAGGACAATTAGGCAATAACAGGTGTTTATTATCCGGAACATAGTTCATAGCTTGAGTTTATCGCATTTGACACGCTAACGATATATATTGATGTTCATTGCCTGGTTAGAAAACTAAATATTACCTCAATACCCCGCCCTACGTCGTACGTATTATTTTCTCTAAGTCACCACAAAATAATGTTGTAATGACCCCTGGAAAAATACCATTTGATTAAACACATGCATACAGGTATGAGTTACACCAAGTAAACATACGCCTAGCCAATTGACCTTATATAGCCTCGTCACTACGATTACATCAATATATAACACCATGATTACCAGGAATCATCCTTAAATTACTGTTAACTTTTGAAATGAGGTAATTCGTACATGAAAGGACCTGTTTCACAGTAAATGCTATTTTGCCCATATCCCAATTTAATTTTTATTATGTGTTATTTGTAGTACCATAGTAAATTCCTAATAACGTATGTTAAAACAAGAGATCCCAGAAAAATCTTGGCGCCCAGCATTGTTTGATCTTTATTTGATCTTTAAAGTAGGATCTTTTCCTTTCTTTTCCCTTCTCTGTTATTTCTCTTCATAAAATTTCAACATTCCTTTGCAGAAATAGATGATAATCTTAACCTACCAAATCTAAAATGGTCGCCTGGAAGAAATTTTTGTTTCTTCTGATCAGTCCCAAAATCAAACGGACCACACGTAGAGAGAAGAGACCAAAAGGAACGTGCGTATAAAAAATTTGCAAAATATCCATTCAAAACTCAATAGGGATAACAATCTTTTTCATGCGAAATCAAGATGACTGCCTGTCAACAAGTTCGTTTTTCTGATCAGTGCCAAACTCTTACAGGCACAACTACGTACCAAGAGTAACCTATACATGAAACTTGAGAAAGATAAATGCAGTATTCATCAGTAGTTTGCGATAACAAAGTTTTAAAGTCAATATTCAAGATGGCCACTTGCCGGCCCTTTTGTATTTCTGATCAGTGGGCACAACTAAAATCCAATGGGAACCTACATAGAAAATTTGAGAGAGATCCATTGAGTACTTTTCAGGAAATAGCGATAACAAGCTTCATTGAAAATATCCAAGATGGCCGCCTGTCGGTCATTTTGTTTTTTCTGATCAGACCTAAACACAAACAGGTACAACGAGGGACCAAGGAGAACATACACAAGAAATTTGAGAACGATACATCCAGTCCCTCTCAAAAACTTATCATAAATCATTCAATTGGGTCAAATCCTTTTCATTAAAGTCTGCTGTATGCCGCAGAATCATGAAAAAAACAACAAATTATATCAACATCTTTTTCTTTTCATATTGAAACAGGCATAAAAAGACATGGCTATTACATACATGTGTTAAGACACAGACAAAGGTTTTTTTTAGATATTAATTTATAATTCGAAATAATGTCTGATAATATAATTGCCATACTTCAGGCAAACAATGTTTATAATTCACAAATATCAATTACTTTTGTCAATTCTGATTTCTAGTACTTATTTCCTGTTTCTTTCATCGAGACATTGGCAGGTTAGTTCAAATAATCTTTCAGTTTGTTACTGTGTGGTTGCATTGGTTTTTGATGTTCAAAATGCGTGTTCTTTTTTCTGCTGGACAAAAGTATGCCTTCACAAAATCGTCCGATTCATTTTCGTCAAACTGAATCCAAACATTGTACTTCATTTAGACATGAGACGATAATGAATGTCTCATCACCATGCTGGTAGACCCAAATCTCATAATCATCATTATCTGTCTGATGTTCCACAATGTATCCAGGTGACTGTTTGATTTGGTACGTACCGCATGTGATAGTCTCAATGTATTTCAGATCCATACGAAGGAATGAGATATCAGATGCTTCAAGTTTCTGTCATTCACTCATATCTCGGCGTGTCATGTTGTGGTCTTCACCAACTCGCTTTGCCAAAAGTTGTCATTTTGTAGGAGCGAAAGCATTCGCTGATCCATTTTAGTACTTCGTTCCACTCAAAGTGCATCTAAACAGCATTGTTCACCAGTTCATTGCCTTCAGCTGCTTACCTCAGCTTCAGCTTGAATATTTTTACGGAAGGAGAGATACTACCACCTTATCGATTCTTTAATGATGCCGCTCTGATATACATTTCATATTTAAAAAACAAGAGTAAATAAAGGCTATATGAGCCTTTTCTGTTTATCATTCAATTAGGCAAAATGTGATGATATATTATATTCAATTAAAGGCACATATAAATAATGAATGAAATTGAATTATACGTACATTTGGATAAACAAATAACGCTCTGTGTAAAATATCAGAAACACTAGTAGCTTCCTGATTCTGCCATCAAGAAAATCTGTCCTTGGAACATTTTTACCTGCCCCAGAATTTGATAAATTTTTCAGTATTTTTTAGTACAAATATCAACCAAGTATTTTAGATGAACAACGACGGTAAATTTGTCAAACAGTTTTCTAAAAACTTAATTTTGTTGAATTTTTTAGGAAAAATTCTGATTTTTCCCCAGTTAAACTTCTATCACGCTTTACATTTGTAATATTTAGCTTTATATTCAAGTTCAAAGCACATGCAGCAAACTTTAATAAAAAGGAACTGAAACAATTTATTTTAGGTTTTTTAACAATTTTTGGGATAAGATGTGCACCCTGTCTCACACTCATGACAAGGATAATTAAATAGGTCAGGGTACAGGCCACGAGTGACTTTTGGAATTTCAAATATACATTCTAAAGAGTTTACTGGGGTACTACAAATAACACACGATAAAGATTTAATTTTGTTGTGGGCAAACTTACAAATACTTTCACGTTAAATAGAGTAGTGACTGGGCGGTTTGCGAGCAACATTCTGATGTTCGTGTGCTGGTCGAGACTTGCAGCACCAGTTAGTAAATTAGGACTTAAATGACATCGTGAATACCGCCGACATTAATTGATGATGAAGTATGAAGGGTGACAAGGAGCATCGAGAGCAAATCACCTCCAGTCTGATAACCTCAGTTTGGGAACTCGGAGCCAAAACGGGAAATTAATCGATGGCGGAGTTTGCAGTTTGACAGGGAGCATTGTGAGTTACATCCGGGCAATCATCTTCTTGCTGAGTCTGTTTGGCAACTCTAAGCCAAATTAAAGAACTTAGTTTGAGGACAATCAGTAATTTGACAAGGAACAACGAAGTAACATCCGGCCAATTACCTTTTTGTTAAGTCTGATAAATTCAGACAGTAAATCTAGGTCTCGGTGACACCAAAGGATGAGTGAGGGGCGTAGTTTCTTTCGATAGAGCTAAATCATTAATGTAAATGTTTTTCTCTCATCACATGATCTTGTTGTCAAATATGACAGTACAAGGCATCACACTTCGAGCACAGGTGCGGTCACACAACCCTTCTCCAATGCTTCACTGTCTTTCTGACCAAACAAAGAAAGAGAACAACAAGGAGGGAGAAGTACATTAACACACAAAGAGGGAGATGTACATTAATACACAAGGAGGGAGAAAAACATTAACACATAAGGAGGGAGAAGTACGTCAACACACAAAGAGGGAGATATACATTAAAACACAAGGAGGGAGAAGTAAATTAACACACAAGGAGGGAGAAGTACATTAACACGCAAGGAGGGAGAAGTACATTAACACACAAGGAGGGAGAAGTACGTTATGACACAAGAGGGAGAGGTACATTAACACACACAAGGAAGGATAAGTAGGAGAGGTACATTAACACACAAGGAGGGAGAAGTACATTAACACACAAGGAGGGATAAGTACATTAACACACAAGGAGGGGAAAATACATTAACACACAAGGAGGGAGAAGTACATTAACACACAAGGAGGGAGAATTACATTAACACAAAGAGGGAGAAGCACATTAACACACAAGGAGGGAGAAGTACATTAACACACAAGGAGGGAGAAGTACATTAACACACAAGGAGGGAGAAGTACATTAACACACAAGGAGGGAGAAGTACATTAACACACAAGGAGGGAGAAGTACGTGAACACACAAGGAGGGAGAAGTACGTGAACACACAAGGAGGGAGAAGTACGTGAACACACAAGGAGGGAGAAGTACGTTAACACACAAGGAGGGAGAAGTACATTAACACACAAGGAAGGATAAGTACATTAACACACAAGGAGGGAGAAGTATATTAACACACAAGGAGGGAGAAGTACATTAAGACACAAGGAGTGAGAAGTACATTAACACACAAGGAGGGAGAAGTATGGAGAAGTACATTAACACACAAGGAGGGAGAAATACATTAACACACAAGAAGTACGTGAACACACAAGGAGGGAGAAGTACACACAAGGAATAAAAAGTACACACACAAGGAGAACACACACAAGGAGGGAGAAGTACGTTATGACACAAGAGGGAGAAGTACATTAACACACAAGGAGGGGAAAATACATTAACACACAAGGAGGGAGAAGTACATTAACACACAAGGAGGGAGAAGTACGTTAACACACAAGAAGGGAGAAGTACATTAACACACAAGGAGGGAGAAGTACGTGAACACACAAGGAGGGAGAAGTACGTGAACACACAAGGAGGGAGAAGTACGTGAACACACAAGGAGGGAGAAGTACGTTAACACACAAGGAGGGAGAAGTACGTGAACACACAAGGAGGGAGAAGTACATTAACACACAAGGAAGGATAAGTACATTAACACACAAAGAGGGAGAAGTATATTAACACACAAGGAGGGAGAAGTACATTAAGACACAAGGAGGGAGAAGTACATTAACACACAAGGAGGGAGAAGTACGTTATGACACAAGAGGGAGAGGTACATTAAAACACAAGGAGGGAGAGGTACATTAACACACAAGGAGGGAGACGTACATTAACACACAAGGAGGGGAAAATACATTAACACACAAGGAGGAAGAAGTACGTTATGACACAAGAGGGAGAGGTACATTTAAACACAAGGAGGGAGAGGTACAGTAACACACACGGAGGGAGAAGTACATTAACACACAAGGAATAAAAAGTACATTAACACACAAGGAGGGAGAAGTACATTAACACACAAGGAGCGAAAAGTACATTAACACACAAGGAGGGAGAAGTACATTTACAAAGAAGGAGGGAGAGGTACGTTAACACACAAGGAGGGAGAGAAGTACATTTACAAAGAAGGAGGGAGATGTACGTTAACACAGAAGGAGGGAGAAGTACATTAACACACAAGGAGGGAGAAGTACATTAACAAAGAAGCCGTCTTGGCCAATGACAATTTCTACACAGCCCTTCTGTAAAAAACTGTTTCAAGAATGGCATGCCGATAGTGGAAACCCAGCGTGGACAGATATTCAGTACTTTCCATAACTCTTTATAATGCACAGAGGTAAATCGCTATTTCACTGCTGTTAGTTTTATTTGTCACAACTGTACACTACCCCTAGAGAGTTGATTGTTTTTTCATGTGAAGTGGTATACAATTAGTCCTTCTATCCTGTAGTTATACAAAATCCACATGTAACAGTAACGAGAACTATTGTCTTAAATTGTAATGAAAGTGTTGCGAAAACCAGGAAACTACGTTGTAGATATTTAGATACAAGGGGCGTACAGTGATAGATTATAAGCACATTCCTGAAATGCCTGGAATGCTGTGACGGCCCAACAAACTGATGTTACAGGTATTGCTGTTATGAAACCTATTACCCAATGCACACACAAAATAATGGTTTAAATGGGAATAAGAGAACTAAAAACAAATGATGTGATGGTATTTATTCAATCACTGACAAGGAACGTGTATCGTGTTCTATCAATAAACTTTGTAATGCAGAGGAATGCCCAAACTTGTTATCGTTTGTTATGTGTTGTCTTACTGATACATTAGGGATACATTTTACAATAGTTTTCATACCGAGTCATATTATACACGACCTAGTAATAATCATCAGTATAAAGGGTTGTACGAAAGACACACAAGAAAAAGCAACTTCCGATATAAATTTTGAACAGATACATTAGAGGCAGATAATGAATTATAGTGCGTCATACAGCTGTTTCGTCCTTCCCTAAAATGTTGAAATATACTAAGCGACGGAGAAAAATAAAAAAAATCGTGCAATGTGAACAAGTAGACTGGCAGGTGCAGTAGTCATGTGATTCAAAAATATTCAATATTTACACATCTCTGGTTGAAGCTTACCAACCACAATGTGTGTATTTATCAGTGATTACGTATGGTGATGAGGCTTGCGCATGAATATAAAATGGCTTTGTCACTTATACCGGTAGTAAATGCGCGATGTTTCCTGACGTCCATAAAAACCATACATTTCATATAATCGTGGTTTACATATAAAGAAACATGTTTAATATTTACATATAGCAAACAGTAAATAAGACCATCAGTTAAATTATTTGCTCGTGAAACTAATTTGTTACCTTGCCACTTTCCGTTTCCGGTATAATCTGGCAGTTCAATTAGATTCGCCGCTATAGTCATGATATAGTATTTTTGATAAAAAAAAAAAAAAAAAAGAAAATGTATTATTATCAAATGTTGATATAAAGACTGTATTTTCTGTACATGCATCGAAATGTATCTACATTGGGATGAGTATATTTTTACTCGATGCGTTTTCAGCAGTAAGTTATTGCTCCAGTGTAAATACAATGCAATGCACGTACAGGTAATGATAAAAATATTTCTAAAAAGACTAAAATATCTCAATCCTTGAAGGACACGAAGGTGATTCTACGTCGTAAAGGAATCTGTAGCAGTAAATGTCAAAATGTTGATGGGAAGGTGCACAAGGCTCATACTTAAATTTCTTTATTTTCAAATATTGCGTAATTTTGAAAAGACCTTTACGTACATATGTTAAATCTCGCCAGTATTGAATACGTATGTTGTAAGACCAGTTTTTGTGACGGTGATAAAAAATATCCTACCAGACTTCTTAATGCTTATCTTTACAACTGTTTTTCAATAGATTACAGCTCAGGTTATGGAATATGAATATTTAAACTCTCATTCCGTGAGGAGACCTGACAACGTTGTGACAATACCATCGTCTCTGTTATGCTGTTAAATTGCATCACATTTTCGACAGAATCGATCAGTGCCGCCGACACACATCTAAGTTGTCTGCCAATCCTCCATTTTCCTTTATGATATTAACGTTGGGAATTACCAAACCGAACATGTTTAGGTCTAAAATCACGCTGTCAATGATACCACGCCTCCATGTTTTGTATAATAACTAGATTATCTCAGTTTTGATATTCCACTGACATACCTATTTATAACGATAAGAATGACAATAATTATTGTTCTTGTATCAAATTAATAATAATAATAAATAAAAAAATGAAAAGTTGTATAATTATCAATAAAAATCTTTTACATATAGTTGTTTCCTATATCATATATGAAAGCTTCAAGAGAAAAAAGCGGGCACACTTCAGTTTTATTCTACAATCACTGTCAATAGGTTCTCTTATTCTCGTACAGAACTTTATTTTAGTCTCTTATATTTGTAAGTGTATATAATTAAGTCATACATTCTATACTGTTTCTTTATTTCATTATGCTAGTGCACCTCCCCTTCTAAATTCTGATTTTTTATTTCAATAACTTCGGATTTTCCTTAGTCGAATCGTAGGCTTCAAAATTTATGCCCTTAACACCACTGATTAGTTCAAGGACAAAACAAATGTATGATGCAGTTTTATATGGCTCTACTATAACTAACACTGAAGTTGTATGGAAGGAGTCTATTTGTGTGTCTGTATTACAATATCCCAGTGTGTTAACATGTAAAGGTGTTAGTCGTATCATAATTGTACCACTTATCTTCTTGTTTATATTGTTTGTTTTACATAAATTTGATCAAAATGTCATTTATTGTGTTGCGAATCTGTTACAACATATTCGACATATCACAACTTCCTGTGAAATACAAACTCCCTCGAGTAAGGATCGCACCACACACCATCCCGGGTAGGGATCGTACCACACACCATCCCGAGTAGGGATCGTACCACACACCATCCCGAGTAGGGACTGTACAAAACCACATCGGGTAAGGATCGTACCACACTTTTCGATTGAATTGCTCTGCTTTGATGGTAACAGGAAATAAGCCACACTTTCTATGTTCCACATTCAATTCAAGTTTCAAAATATGGTCCCTCAGCATCATCGACAAGTCTTTATAGGACGAAACAGCTGTATGATGTAGGCTACTTCATTATTTGACTCTACTCTAACTCTTAACTCTAAAATGCGCTATTGACCTATATGTCTTCGTACAATCTTCGGTATTTCAGCTGAGGAACATTGCTGCCGGACTTTAAGTCTCCGATGTTTGCCATTTAACTGCATGCCATGTTTTATCATTTATTCGAATAATGGACCGGTTCAGAATATACACCTGTACTTGGTGTTCTACCGATAATTATTTAATTATGTGGTTAGTGCTTCTCCGTGTCAGGCTTTTAACGTTTCTTTCTATCAATTTTCTTCAGTAGCCTCCTAGTTTCAAACTTTCGGCTCTGTGCATCACTGACGTGTTCTAGAATATAGAACCAGCTGTATGGCGTAGCTAAATTCATTTTGTATTAAAGGACGCTTGTCTTTTGTGTAATCATTGAATGATCATGTTTGGAGAACAGATCAATAATAAAGATCAGAAATGATGCCTCCAAACCGATAATTTCATCACCTCACCAATAAACCCCGTCTAATTATTTATTCATAGCTAATATCTGACCTTGACGACATAAACCACTACACCCCTCAAACCGATGTATGAGATCTGGAGCTGAGCGTTTGCGGTCATTGACATAATCCTGCCCTCATGCACAGCGTGCTACAGATCAATGAAGGAGGCATTTGGCTTGTGTCCATGCTCTGCTGGAAATCAAAGGAGGAGTGTAAAGAATACAGGTCCGTGCCTTATAGATTTCAGCATTCCGCGCCGTCAATCAAATAACAATATTTGCACAGACACTGTCAAGGATCGTCCATTATAATTGGATTAGTATAATACGCTAGTTCCGGGGTTACTTAAACCCGCTTGGTCCATTTGGGATCAACTGGGGGGATCAACAGTTGAGTAATAAACACCACAGCTTTGCCACGTCTGTCACTACCCAACTGATACCGCAATATTTATAAAGCTACAACCGTTGTACCAGCTATAGACGATGACATCACATATAATTGCCTGTAATGACAATATCAAATGCAACGACGAACACGCAAATGTTCCTTGACTTCACACACCGAGACTGTTATTACTGTCGGACAATTTGTCGTTCTGTCGAGGCACGAACGTCAACACGCATGTGGCCCTTACATTTTTTGTGACAATAATACATATTAGATATATATCTATATATTCCGGAATACATATACATTTATTCTATCACAATATGGGGGTAATATTGAACTCCTGGGGCATGCATTAGTCATTCCAACTGCTGCTAAAACATTTAGATATAAAAATTTAGCATGTTTGGCTATGCAGATAAGATGAACTTTTGACCAAAGGACGCCCACGGAAATAAAAAAACGCACAATATGTTGTTTACGACTGGTTTGATAATAACTTGATTTTTGTTGGATTTCTTTCTTTTTTGTTTTGAAGATAACAAACCAACTTTATACCAGGCGTAACTTGCAGTGAGTTACAATACCTCACGTAGTCCTGAAATTGTCAGTTTTACATGTTAATAAGCGCCATTTGACTAAAGGTTATGTATCATTACACCACGACTGATGTCATTAACAAAACACTTGTGGGTACAGAACAGGTCAATGCAATTTCGTAAAAGCTGTTTTATAATGTATGGTATTACTCTCGTTTGTTATTTCTCAAAAAGTTAAAAAAAAAAAAAAAACTAGTTCTGAAAAATAATTAACTCGAATGAAAGAAACACCCTATATCACAACAATCGGTTGTGTAACATCTATTTAACTTTTGGTTGAAATGCATTAATTCCTGTCAGAATATTTGAGCAAAAACGATATTTGCACCGTACACGACCGCTATTTAGGGTAACAAATAGAACAAATGTCATGTAAGACTGACTTTGATATATTGAAGATTTTAGTGACAGCTTTTTTGTCGGCGGTAATACGAAGATGTCACTCGACAACCACATTAGGGTGGTGCAGTGGTAACTCACTCGCCTTTCACCTAGCCGTCTGGGGTTCGATTCCCGGCATGGATGTGAAAATGTATGGGGTCACCTGCCCGACCACGTGGGTTTTCCCTGGTACTCTGGTTTCTTCCCCCATAAGACCCCTCGAGCGCTTCCATCCGAGCCAACAAGAGTGATTAATATAAGTTGCAAAAATTTGCTTCGCAATTGCCGTAAAATAAAGAAAGTTTATTATTATTATTATTATTAAGATGTCCTAATATTCTTGTACCAGTCAAGTGTATTTAACTGTGCCATCACCATGAAATGTCATAACCAGAATACTGAAGCATGACAATTTATTATACGGAGAGTTCCCACATTAGTTGCCTCTTACGATCACGCACATGTTATTGTGGTCATACCTTGTGAGGTTTATATCGATCCCGCTTACTCTTCCGTTACACCTGGTCTTATAATTATGTTAAAATGTTGGTATTTTTTGTTATATTTCGTTACTACGTGAAAATTTTCACTTTTTATTAAATGTTAATTTCTCGACGAACGCTGAATTAAATCTCTTTGCAATGATTTCATAATCATAGACAACAAACAGGTGACGTATTCAGATCTAAATATATTGTGATTTCCTACGATAAGTAAATGTTCATCTATTTGCCGTTGGTAGACTTATCTCGACAAGATAATTTGTTTCTCGTGTAGTTAGAACACCTTCGATGTTTCATCTGCGGACTCGCGGATGCTAACACCTACAAACGGAAGGAAGAGTTCAAGACCTATCTATCACTTTCGACTTTATCCGTGAATCTCCGCAGGGAAATGCCAAACTTGTTTTAAAAATGTTCAAAACTGACACAAGAACATTTAGATTTATTCAAATTCTGTATTCCGATGCAAGGAAAAACGAGCCACGTTTGATTTCGAGCAATGCTTTCACCAGCAAGCAGGAGCAAAAAATGGAGAATTTATGTATCTGTTTAGCGATAAACATGTATATAGCGTTCGCCTTGTCACCAGCGGGTGCTATTACGGGCACAATTTGTGTATCACAATATCATTTTGTCGACTGAGGAAGATTACAAATTTGATTTAATTTCTCAAATTTATCTGACACGATCCATTTGCATGACAGACCAACATGGCTACAGTGAGTTATAGACACGATGTGCAGATGGATGGGGAAACAGATAGTGCACGTTACAGCGAAGTCTTCCGAAAAAAATCTCCGACCCTTCAAAAGGAAGCCTAGCAAACGAACCAGATATACAACTTAGAAGCTTTTAAATCATATAGGTCTAATTAGCTGTTTCCTTTTTTTCATTTTCGTAACTTCATTTTGAATGATGGCGGTGTTCAGTGGATATGACATCATCTGAGATAAGTTTCACAGTATAATCTGTCTGTCAGAAATGTCAGTACTTAGACCAAACCACATCTCATCCTGTCACGTGGTAATGATGACCTTACTAGAGACAGCCAGCGAGACATCACTTGGAGAAGGCAACCGTCACAAGAGAATAATTGAAGTCAATGTATCAATTGCCATAGATACAAAGGATTATTGTCTTTCTGTAATTTGTCCTTGAAGGAATATATATATATATATATTGCTCGTTTTTTACAAATTGGTCTGTGATTCAAAAATACGTTTTTCATATTGATTTTTATATATAAAGTGAACAGTTATTTGTAAATATAAGAACAGTTTCTATCAATACTTGAAAATATGTTACCAGTCAGTATTACAGAATCGCAAATGTACCCGATGGAGTGTAACACCTTCCTTACAAATTTAGAATTAAAATGAGAACTTTTAAGTCGTCAAAGTAGATTAGAGTTCAACAAAACTGAAGGAATAAAATATCACAAAGACTGATGTTAGGAGTGGATTTTTAAAAACTATTTATTTGTCTCTATTTAAACAATGCGTGTTTTATTCAATAGTGCCATGGTCCTTTCTCACTAAAGTCAATGCATCCAAACATGATATCTTAATTCATATAGATAGATTGTATGTATAGGTACATGACTCAAAGCACACACGTGAACTTAACGTTTTCCTGAAATTATCAGACATAAATTTTGCGACATGAAATATATAGCAAAACGCATTGAATTAGGGAGCTAGAACACTCCGTCCTCATTTAGATTTTTAACATTTTTTCTATCACTTCGTATTTTCCGCAGTTGCCGCCGAGATTTCAAAAATCTCGCGGCCCTTAGGCATCACTGACGAGTACTAGAAGGGCGAAACAGCTGTGTTGTGCAGTTTAGTTCATTCTATCATTCTATCTAATTCTCTAAATTGTGTTCAAAGGTGCTATTTGCTATTGCGTCTTTTCTACAATTTTTATATTAATGTGTTTTTCACATTTTGAAACAATGGTTTAAGTTAAATGAAGGTTTTACTAAAAATAATTTCATCATGGTGTAAACCATAATTCATTCAATTGAAACAAAGAACGTCATGTTTTTATTTCTCTGCATATTTCTCATCACAAGACTAAAAAGAATCGTTATTACCGTTCTATGTTTAGCGACAAAGCCCATTTAATTACTGGCCGTAATTACCTTCATGTGACACCCGTGTCGAGACATATCGATGTGAATTAAACGATAGCATCTAATGACAGCTGACAGTCGTAAAGTGGACCGAGATTTCTGGGGATGACACCACTATTTACATTACTGCTGCATTTGTAGACTTCCCTGAGGCTATTAAAGTATTGTCTCTCTGTCAATATGTAAATACCAGATTAAACCAAATATCATCTGGTCAATCATGTCATTATATTTACATTTATTCTTCACATGTTGTGTACAGATGTGTCAGAATGAGGCGAAAAGGGTAAGACAAGAGGAAAAAAGGAGAGGAAATGGAGAAGGAGAGGAAGGAGGGGAGAGGATATGGAGGAGGGAGATGTAGGGGGAGGGAGAGTATATGGAGGAGGGAGAAGAAGGAGAGGAGAGGATATGGAGGAGGGAGAAGGAAGAGGGGGAGAAGATATGGAGGAGGGAGAAGGAGGGGAGAGGATATGGAGGAGGGAGAAGAAGGAGGGGGAGAAGATATGGAGGAGGGAGAAGAAGGAGGGGGAGAAGATATGGAGGAGGGGAGAGGAGGAGGACGAGGAGGAGAAGGAGGAGGAAATAAAAAAACCGGAAGAGGACGAGGAGTTGGAGGGTATAGGAGATTATGAAAGAGGAGGAGGGGAGAGGATATGGAGGAGGCAGAAGGAAGAGATTAATAAAATGGAAAATAAGTAAGAATAGGAAGTAATTATACAAATGATCAGGGACATCGAAGGATTGCCCTTTATATATATATAAATAATAAAATACAACAGTTTAGTTACATCATTTATTGGCCTGTTTCAATGTTATAATCTTCATTCAACGTCAGTTGTAAAATAGTTACCTTGCCGTTATCTTGTTATTGGTCCAGGTATGTGACTTAAGACCACCGCTTTAGCGGTTTTTAGACCGTTTGTTTTTCCCGTCTTGGAGCTACTCCCGCTGTTCACGGCGGTGTTTCATATCTTATCATTCTCTAACACATCTATGTTGTGATTTCTCGATCCTGCGGTATATATGAAATATATGGCATAACATTACAACACTAAAAGAAATATCTGTATGTATACATGTACAGTCTACAATAAAGAATTTTATATTTCGGTATCTTAACACACTCTCCGAGGACGAGAAAAAGATAAAAGAAGAGAAAAGGAGATGGTTGCATGGACTTTACAATTAGCGGTAATCAAACTATGTTTCGTGTTACAATGTACTTGTCTTACCACAAACCTATCTAACGGTCATAGACTTGTACAACACATCTGTCTCTTGTTTAGATTTAATGCTGATGGCACTACCACGTATGTCTGCTTTACCCATGATCGGAGGTGAGTAGGCGTCAAGTGTTTATACCTCGTGTTAACCCGCGTTATGTTGGTGATAATGATGGCGATTCAGCTTTTATGGACAATATTATGCCTTATGGCATTCGACTCATATCTGCATTGCTAAATCACTGGCTGGGTGCTGCTTCATATCGAAGGCTTTTAACAGTCGTCATTACAATTCGACATTTACTGAAGGAATTTAGATTTCTATCTAACCCTAATAAATATGTAACTATCCCTAACATTAATTAATTATAGTGATGTTCTATACCGATAACGTATGTAAGATCACGTTTCGTTCACGTCCAGGACGAGAGTTCCAGGACGTGATCAATCAGAGAAAAAATCTTTCGGAAATGAAAGACAAGGAACATCCGGAAGTGAAAGGCATAGAGCATAGGCGCTATTCATATTACCGGTAGCTAAATTTAGTGTCAATCAAAATTACAATTACAGAATTTTCGCTTTCCTGAATTTTAACTTACTTTAATGCTAAACATAAAGACGATTTTATATATATGGAATTGGCATGAATAAGAATTTCTTTACGGCCCTATACTACCAGACGTATCACACAACCAATATCATGACGTCATACCATGCAAAAGCACACGTCATAATAACTGCGCGATCCATAACTGCGCGATCAATCACTTGCTGTAGCGCGCCAAAGTTTTCTTCAATTCATGAAGCACTAACCAGTCCACCAAAACTGGTGTTTTATTTTCTTGATAATTTCCTCCGATAATGTCATTCTGTCATGTAAGCTGCGCTCTTTCCAGGTACTGCCTGACTCATATTATGAGTTTAGATATAAAACTTTCCCTAACCCTATCAAATATAGAACTTCCTCAAAACGTAATAAACATGGAACTCTCTCTTACCCTAATAAATATGGAACTCTCCCTAACCCAAATAGATATGGAACTCCCTCTTGCTCTAATGAATATGGAACCCTCTCTTACCCAAATAAATATGGAACTCTCCCTAACCCAAATAAATATGGAACTCTCCCTTACCCAAATAAATATGGAACTCTCCCTAACCCAAATAAACATGGAACTCTCTCTTACCCTAATAAATATGGAACTCTCCCTAACCCAAATAGATATGGAACTCCCTCTTGCTCTAATGAATATGGAACCCTCTCTTACCCAAATAAATATGGAACTCTCCCTACCCCAAATAAATATGGAACTCTCCCTTACCCAAATAAATATGGAACTCTCCCTAACCCAAATAAACATGGAACTCTCTCTTACCCTAATAAATATGGAACTCTCCCTAACCCAAATAGATATGGAACTCCCTCTTGCTCTAATGAATATGGAACCCTCTCTTACCCAAATAAATATGGAACTCTCCCTAACCCAAATAAATATGGAACTCTCCCTAACCCAAATAAATATGGAACTCTCCCTTACCCAAATAAATATGGAACTCTCCCTAACCCAAATAAATATGGAACTCTCCCTTACCCAAATAAATATGGAACTCTCCCTTACCCAAATAAATATGGAACTCTCCCTTACCCAAATAAATATGGAACTCTCCCTAACCCAAATAAATATGGAACTCTCCCTTACCCAAATAAATATGGAACTCTCCCTTACCCAAATAAATATGGAACTCTCCCTTACCCAAATAAATATGGAACGCTCCCTTACCCAAATAAAGTCTGAACTCTCCATTACCCAAATACATATGGAACTCTCTCTTACCTTATAGAACTCTCCCCTTGGATTGATAAAATGATCCGTGCTTCAATAAACGTGAGACAGACCCTAATCCTAATACATGTAATTCTGGAATATGATATTTATCACCTCTCTGATATATAAAAAACAAAGAATCAATATTTTCTTCCGATCTGTGCATGTGTAAAAGCCACAGACATTGGATATATAAAAATAATCACAGCTTTCCCCCGATATCTAGTTTTAATCACATTTGTGTTTTGAAACTGGCCGCAAATACAAGATCTCACGATGACCGTAAAACTGTCAGTAATTTTCTTGTCGTAAGAAAGTCGTCATTTTAAAATGTGGTTGGAACTGCGACTGCCGTGCAAGTTGTTAGATATGTATTTAGTAAACGACCTTCAGTAGGATAGTAGTAAATATTGGGTTTATCAACTTGTGACTTATATAAAAAGTAAATGCCTGACTGTAATGTAAATGTGCGTTATATATATGGAAAAATTCTTACCGGGGGAAGGGGTTAATAGCTTGTCGAAGGATATTTTCATATTTGTGACCTAGACAAAATATAAGTGGTTGTAATTTTACCGAATTTACTTTCCTAAAATGTGTTCTATTTTATTGCATTTGTGTCGTCTCGTTACAAATTGGTACGAAATCCATGTTTTCTGAGATTCTTCGGAGACCCTGTAAATGTCACCAGGAACAGGTTCGATCGAGTACAGCCATAGACGTATAGCCTACACTGAGCATTCATTTGTATGTTTTCAACGTAGTTATTGTCAACATTTAAGAACAATTAAAAAACCAATTAGAGCCTGATATCAGCACGAGTTGGCGCACGAGATCATCTTTAGAACATTTTTACGGCTCGAGTCTGACATATCAACTTCACGCTGTGGAAAACCATGGTGTAATTTGGATACAACATGCAATCCTCGGCGTGCATTAGTAGACCCTCATTCTTCTAGTGGTGTCATCTTGAAAGCATACAGACATCTGTTCTGATATCAAAGATGTTGGTATTTTTATATCGCATTTTATATGAATAGATAAAAGCTTTTATATGAACGTAAAATTGACACGCGTGGATTTTAATTAACATTTGATCGTCAAAATGTTTCTTATGATGTCGAAGTGCACTTTTAGCTTCATGTTTGGTTTCCTTCCTTTGTACAAAGTTCAGAGGTCACAGATCTTTCTAATTTCTACAAAGTTATAAAATGAATGACAATGCACTTGATATATAATTCGACTATTATATTAAGCATTAAGAGTACATCCTTTATAGATCAGATGTACATGTGGCTTGATAATTAACCAATAATCTTTTTTAAAACGTTGGATATGTAATTTGGAGACCTGAGGGACATGTCTTCGCCATACTGTAATGTTTAGTGTATTTTAAGTAGATTGACATACAGGCGTGTATATTATATTGGTATGTATAACTGCTAACTGGTTTGGTACCTTGAAGTTTACATGCAGAAGAAATACACGGAATTTTTAAGTCCCCACATCTTTAGTTACCAATGAATTATGATATATCACAATTGAGGGATGCCGGGTTGGCGAATAAATCTGACCGACCCTCGAAATTTTCTTTTTGTGAATAAAAAATGAATTTTCACAAAATGATAGATAATTTGTTACGACATCATAGCGGTAAGTAATATTACATAAGTAATAATTGATACAAGTTGCTGTAATTGAAAGATGAAGTCAACTTCGCCAACTTTTGTGTTTGTTATTGATATCTATATATCTATAACGTGTATATGTGTGTTACTTTCAAAGTGAGAAACAAAATACCGGAGTAGAAGACGTGCTGATCATCAATACAAATAACAACACAGAAATTGGGATAATTTGATATGATTTAAGTATTTTAAAATGTCGATTAATCGAAAAATTACACATATCACATGATTTGAAGATTTTGATTCCCAGGCACCAGTGAACATGAGAGTATTGCTGCTTTGTATGTTTTTAAGCAAGACCATGAATGGTGCCGAATATTTCTCCAAACACTTCCGTAAATATATATAAAAAACAATAGATATTGGGACAAAATTTTTATTCAGGTAAGGTCTACAGCTACAATAGATTATATGCCAAATAACATTGTTAATTTTAACTGTTTAAGTAATTAACATTCAATTCAATGCCTCCGCTAGGATTTGAACCCCCTGACCTCTGGTTTACTAGTCTGAAGCTCTACCGATCGCGCTAATGAGGAGTTATCTGTGATATATTGTGATTAGTATATACTAAGGTTAAATGTACATATCTCTAACTCACAGAAGTAATTAAAATGCAAAGTCTTTTCCAGTCGTAACAAGTCATAAATTGCACCTTTGGTACAGTTGCAGCTGGCAGCAGATTTGCAGCATGCATAGACCTAACAAGTATTCTTGTGTAAAGGCTTTTGGAACCATATCTTGTTCTGTACTACGAAAGATGCGAATTTTGTTTATTAATAAATCATTTTTAATTCTTTTCATTCGTCATACGGTCGTCATTGATTGATTACATCAGTTGCACGTGATACTTTCTAGCTAAGACTTCTGCATTATTGATTCCCTAATATTGTTTTGATTAATGCTGACTAGGGAAGCGAAGAATCTTATACATGGTTATTGTGACAGAAATAATATATCTCCCCTAAAATTTGTCAGTATAGTTAGAATCAGCAAATACCGATATATACATAAACACTGATATCACGGGATATAATTTATGATTCCACCGTGTGTGTTTTCATCCTCTTTGAGTAATTACAAATTTTTGGCTTTGTTTCGAAAATCTTGATTTTTTTTTGTAACTCTGAATTTTGTACCACCGCTATTAAACGTCTGACAGTTGCACCCGTTCATGAACACCGGGAATTTTCAGTTCTATCTAGATGTTCCATGTCAATGCTTATCAGTAGAAACCTTAAACATATAGTCACATAACTATTTACGTTTGTATTTTTCTGGAAAAGTAAGATATCACAGAACAAATTGGTTTTCTGAGGTGAATAGTGAAAATCAGTTAAAAGGTTTTAAAAAATTGATTATCTTTCTGAAAGTGATTTTCTAAAATTGAAACCAAAACACGTTCTCTCTCTTGATCTGTTTGTAAAGTGTAAAGCCGAAAGTCGAAAATGACTGCGATACTAAAATATAGGTCATGTTGTGCCTTAGTACTTAAGAAATTTCGAGTATGAATAAATCTGAATGCCTCAGAAACGAAACGGTTTGATATCCTGGTGTAATGACCTTCCGATACCAGACATGAATGATGCAGATATGTAAAACAAGTTGTAGGCTAGCCAGACTTTTGATCAAAGATCAATGTAATATTGGTGTCTTAATAACATGGCGGAGATGTTTTCATTCCTGAATAGATTTGTCAGGATTGTTTCAGGAAATATAGCCTCAAGTTAAGGCAGTATGTATTTGGAGATTTCAATTAAGTTGCCTTCAAACACATTGGCATATGTCAAAAGGAACACCAGTTCCATTTCCTCTGCAATCTTCTACAGGAGGAAGTCAGACCGCCATTGGACTAGAAATAGCCAGGGGCATCATTCAAACGTCATAAGCACTGTGGACACGACGCCGATGACGTTAAGTGTATTGAAACATGTTGTTTTTCAGTTTTAATGATTCGTCACATATTTCATGATTTCACTGATACATTTTATAAGATATTGTTGATATGTGATCATCGATGTGATATAAAGCGTCGAGATGATATTAAGCGTCGTGAAGAAATCTGCTGAGTGATTTAAATGTTTCATTTATTACTGTAAAGCACATTTTATTGAAATACTCCCTTTAATTGCTAAGATACTTAACAAATAATATAGGGATGAAGTGAATGAACACGTGTCAATAAAACGATATGTTTCGAAAAAGTCGAAGTGCATCATACAGCTGTTTTGTCCTTCTACGACTCGTCAGTGATGCTATGGGCCTAAATTTTAAGCCTATGAGACGACGAAGGAAAATCCATAGTGATCGAAAGAATAGTCAAAATCTAGACGGGGAGGTGCCCCATAGTTAAATAAATTTCACAATTTTTATTTATCAGTTAATTTTAGAACAGCGCCAAGTACAGGTGAATAATAGATCTTAAATGCTCTGATCGACGGTTTCAAATACCGAAAAAGGGGAGGAGGCAAACAAACTCACGACTGATAAAACGAGTACTGCGGGTTCAACATAACGATTTATTATGATATTCGCCTTTTTTTACTCTGAAACTGTATGCAAGATAGGGCTGTTTCACTTCATTCGCATGCGCCAAGCAAAATAGTTTAAAATGGAATAAATGGGCTGAATCACTTGAGCAATTATAGGCATTTCCGCCGGATATAGAAGATAAAATCGACATCTCGTCCTTCCTTTCAGAGATGCTTTGCCAACAACAACCATGTTTCATTGTACTGCCCTATAATGTTCTATGACTAAGGTCCTAATGAAAGCGATCTCCGTGTCAATTGACGAATTGTACTAGGTAGTAAGAGTTTGAACAGGAATGCTCGTTATTTTCCAGTTTTCTGATTGAGTTTCCACTAAATCAATCTTCTATTGAGTTGAATAATAATTCATTTGATTTTCCAGAAGTGTTCTGACGGAGTGAGAAATTGGCCGAATTTATAGAAACAAACTAGATAACATATGGTATTTGTCTTGCTCAGAGCAATAAACACAGTTAGACAATTCGATTACATCGCTTTCTATTTGATTAGAGAAAATCGTTCCCAGCAGATGCTTCATTTGTGCATCTATATAAGAATATATTGGATAAGGAAAGGTTGATTAAGTCTAAGGTGTAATACGGGGTTTCTCTCGCGTCGAGACAGGGTTAGTCGTTATGATCATTCTTTGGAGAATTCGTTGTGTTGAATACTTGGGTATGAAAGCAGTCAGAGTAGGCTCTATCAGACAAAAACGGAAATATTGATTACTGTTATTGAAAAAGGGATGTCTTCTATCGATTATCGGTATTATAATGAAAACTCGTGTAATGGAATGGTTTTGTACATTTCCAGCAAGTAATGTTTCGCTAGCATTTTATTGATATTAAAATATTGAAGATTGTACAAAAGCACATAAATAAATAGCATCATTTAATAGTCTAGAATTATACAGAAACAAGCAATGAGTTAAACTGCATCATACAGCTGTTTCGTCATTTTAGGACTGGTAAATGATGCCAAGGGGCTAAATTTTAAAGCCTAGGAGGCGACTAAGGAAAATAAAAAATGATCGGAAGGTACAGCAGCCCCATGTTTGAATATATCTCGTTATTTTCATATAGAAAAATAACTTAAAATCAAAGTCAAAACGTGTATATATCCTGAACCGTGCCATGCAGTCTACAACCTGCTGTTTTTAAGACTAGACAAAAGACACACAACTGAATAGCACCTTTTAAATAATTACTATTGACTTATACTGTACATGTACACCAATATACAATATTCAATGTCCAATTTACAACTATAACAAATTCCTATTGTACCTATCATAAACAGACAAAAATAACATATCCATTTTAAACATGTTTTATATAAACATGTTTCTATTAGTACAGCCGATGAAATTTGATTTGAATTCTGACTCGAAATGTGTACGTGGGTCACATTAACCGCGGCTAATTCTAGGTTACTCCATTTTACTAGTCTTTATAATTCAACCGAAAATCTTAATATCTGTACAGTTTTACTTTATTGAAGCACAGGAATTAAACAAAAATTTGCCCGGAGGGATTGAAGGTGTGTAGAGTGATATTGACAACTTAGATGGACAGTTCATGTTATTATAAAATGAAATAATTATCAGCCCTTGTTCTCGGTTTGGACTTCATCGTCATAGGATGATACGAAGTTAATACTTCATAACTGTTTATTTACAGGACAGTCTTTAGAACACAAGAATATGGGTCTGAGTTTAACTATTATGTATGTAATAACAAGTTTGATTGCGCGTACAATTCTATCTGTGTGATGATAACATTCTAACGATAAATCTGTTTACATCGAGGTCCATCTCCATTTTATATGAGGCATTAGAGTAAAAAATAATTCAACTGTATTGATATAGATTATGAAATAAATTTGTTATTGTTCCTGTCCCTTCAGGTGTCTGTAATAACAGAGAGTATAAAATAGTTCAACTTATTGTCCCTTCAGGTGTCTGTAATAACAGAGAGTATAAAATAGTTCAACTTATTGTCCCTTCAGGTGTCTGTAATAACAGAGAGTATAAAATAGTTCAACTTATTGTACCATCAGGTGACTGTAATAATACAGAGTATAAAAAATCAAGTTATTGTACCTTCAGGTGTCTGTAATAATACAGAGTATGACAAATAAACTTATTGTACCATCAGGTGTCTGTAATAATACAGAGTATAAAAAATAATTCAACTTATTGTACCATCAGGTGTCTGTAACAATACAGAGTATGACAAATAAACTTATTGTACCATCAGGTGTCTGTAACAATACAGAGTATGACAAATAAACTTATTGTACCATCAGGTGTCTGTAATAATACAGAGTATACAATAAATCAACTTATTGTACCATCAGGTGTCTGTAACAATACAGAGTATAAAAAATAATTCAAATTATTGTACCATCAGGTGTCTGTAACAATACAGAGTATGACAAATAAACTTATTGTACCATCAGGTGTCTGTAACAATACAGAGTATGACAAATAAACTTATTGTACCATCAGGTGTCTGTAACAATACAGAGTATAAAAAATAATTCAACTTATTGTACCATCAGGTGTCTGTAACAATACAGAGTATGACAAATAAACTTATTGTACCATCAGGTGTCTGTAATAATACAGAGTATGACAAATCAACTTATTGTACCATCAGGTGTCTGTACTATAACAAATCAACTTATTGTAATAATACAGAGTATACAAATAAATCAACTTATTGTACCATCAGGTGACTGTAATAATACAGAGTATAACAAAAAATTCAACTTATTGTACCATCAGGTGTCTGTAATAATACAGAGTATTACAAATAAACTTATTGTACCATCAGGTGTCTGTAATAATACAGAGTATAAAAAATCAACTTATTGTACCATCAGGTGACTGTAATAATACAGAGTATAACAAATAATTCAACTTATTGTACCTTCAGGTGACTGTAATAATACAGAGTATACAATAAATCAACTTATTGTACCATCAGGTGACTGTAATAATACAGAGTATAACAAATCAACTTATTGTACCATCAGGTGACTGTAATAATACAGAGTATAACAAATCAACTTATTGTACCATCAGGTGACTGTAATAATACAGAGTATACAATAAATCAACTTATTGTACCTTCAGGTGACTGTAATAATACAGAGTATAACAAATCAACTTATTGTACCATCAGGTGACTGTAATAATACAGAGTATAACAAATCAATTTATTGTACCATCAGGTGACTGTAATAATACAGAGTATAACAAATAATTCAACTTATTGTACCATCAGGTGACTGTAATAATACAGAGTATAACAAATCAAGTTATTGTACCTTCAGGTGACTGTAATAATACAGAGTATAACAAATCAACTTATTGTACCATCAGGTGACTGTAATAATACAGAGTATAACAAATCAACTTATTGTACCATCAGGTGTCTGTAATAATACAGAGTATAACAAATCAACTTATTGTACCATCAGGTAATAATACAGAGTATAAAAAAAATTCAATTTATTGTACCATCAGGTGTCTGTAATAATACAGAGTATGACAAATAAACTTATTGTACCATCAGGTGTCTGTAATAATACAGAGTTATTGTACCAAAATAATACAGAGTCAACTTATTGTACCATCAGGTGTCTGTAATAATACAGAGTATAAAAAATAATTCAAATTATTGTACCATCAGGTGTCTGTAACAATACAGAGTATAAAAAATAAATCAACTTATTGTACCATCAGGTGTCTGTAATAATACAGAGTATGACAAATAAACTTATTGTACCTTCAGGTGTCTGTAACAATACAGAGTATGACAAATAAACTTATTGTACCATCAGGTGTCTGTAATAATACAGAGTATGACAAATCAACTTATTGTACCATCAGGTGTCTGTAACAATACAGAGTATAAAAAATAATTCAAATTATTGTACCATCAGGTGTCTGTAACAATACAGAGTATAAAAAATAATTCAAATTATTGTACCATCAGGTGTCTGTAACAATACAGAGTATAAAAAATAATTCAAATTATTGTACCATCAGGTGACTGTAATAATACAGAGTATGACAAATAAACTTATTGTACCTTCAGGTGACTGTAATAATACAGAGTATAAAATAGTTCAACTTATTGTACCTTCAGGTGTCTGTAATAATACAGAGTATAACAAATCAACTTATTGTACCATCAGGTGTCTGTAATAATACAGAGTATAAAAAATAAATCAACTTATTGTACCATCAGGTGACTGTAATAATACAGAGTATACAATAAATCAACTTATTGTACCTTCAGGTGACTGTAATAATACAGAGTATAAAAAAAAATTAAACTTATTGTACCATCAGGTGTCTGTAACAATACAGAGTATGACAAATAAACTTATTGTACCATCAGGTGTCTGTAATAATACAGAGTATAAAAAATAAATCAACTTATTGTACCTTCAGGTGTCTGTAATAATACAGAGTATAACAAATCAACTTATTGTACCATCAGGTGACTGTAATAATAATACAGAGTATACAAAAATCAACTTATTGTACCATCAGGTGACTGTAATAATACAGAGTATAAAAAATCAACTTATTGTACCATCAGGTGTCTGTACTGTAATAATACAGAGTATAAAAAAATCAACTTATTGTACCATCAGGTGTCTGTAATAATACAGAGTATCACAAATAAATCAACTTATTGTACCATCAGGTGTCTGTAACAATACAGAGTATGACAAATAAACTTATTGTACCTTCAGGTGACTGTAATAATACAGAGTATACAATAAATCAACTTATTGTACCATCAGGTGACTGTAATAATACAGAGTATAACAAATAATTCAACTTATTGTACCATCAGGTGACTGTAATAATACAGAGTATAACAAATCAATTTATTGTACCATCAGGTGTCTGTAATAATACAGAGTATAACAAATAAACTTATTGTACCATCAGGTGTCTGTAACAATACAGAGTATAACAAATCAACTTATTGTACCATCAGGTGACTGTAATAATACAGAGTATACAATAAATCAACTTATTGTACCTTCAGGTGACTGTAATAATACAGAGTATAACAAATCAACTTATTGTACCATCAGGTGACTGTAATAATACAGAGTATACAATAAATCAACTTATTGTACCATCAGGTGTCTGTAACAATACAGAGTATGACAAATAAACTTATTGTACCATCAGGTGTCTGTAATAATACAGAGTATACAATAAATCAACTTATTGTACCTTCAGGTGTCTGTAATAATACAGAGTATAAAAAATAATTCAACTTATTGTACCATCAGGTGTCTGTAATAATACAGAGTATACAATAAATCAACTTATTGTACCATCAGGTGTCTGTAATAATACAGAGTATACAATAAATCAACTTATTGTACCTTCAGGTGACTGTAATAATACAGAGTATAACAAATCAACTTATTGTACCTTCAGGTGACTGTAATAATACAGAGTATAAAAAATCAAGTTATTGTACCTTCAGGTGTCTGTAATAATACAGAGTATGACAAATAAACTTATTGTACAACTTATTGTACCATCAGGTGTCTGTAATAATACAGAGTATAACAAATCAACTTATTGTACCATCAGGTGTCTGTAATAATACAGAGTATAACAAAAATCAACTTATTGTACCATCAGGTGACTGTAATAATACAGAGTATAAAATCAACTTATTGTACCATCAACTGTAATAGATCAGGTGACTGTAATAATACAAGTATAACAAATCAACTTATTGTACCATCAGGTGTCTGTAATAATACAGAGTATAACAAATAAACTTATTGTACCATCAGGTGTCTGTAATAATATACCGATAAAAATCAACTTATTGTAATAACATTGTACCATCAGGTGTCTGTAATAATACAGAGTATAACAAAATCAACTTATTGTACCATCAGGTGTCTGTAATAATACAGAGTATACAAAAATCAACTTATTGTACCAAGGTGACTGTAATAATACAGTACCTTATTGTACAGGTGTCTGTAATAATACAGAGTATGACAAATAAACTTATTGTACCATCAGGTGTCTGTAATAATACAGAGTATACAATAAATCAACTTATTGTACAAATCAACTTATTGTACCATCAGGTGACTGTAATAATACAGAGTATACAATAAATCAACTTATTGTACCTTCAGGTGACTGTAATAATACAGAGTATAAAAAAAAATTAAACTTATTGTACCATCAGGTGTCTGTAATAATACAGAGTATACAATAAATCAACTTATTGTACCTTCAGGTGACTGTAATAATACAGAGTATAAAAAATAATTCAACTTATTGTACCATCAGGTGTCTGTAATAATACAGAGTATAACAAATAATTCAACTTATTGTACCATCAGGTGACTGTAATAATACAGAGTATAACAAATCAACTTATTGTACCATCAGGTGACTGTAATAATACAGAGTATACAATAAATCAACTTATTGTACCTTCAGGTGACTGTAATAATACAGAGTATAACAAATCAACTTATTGTACCTTCAGGTGACTGTAATAATACAGAGTATACAATAAATCAACTTATTGTACCATCAGGTGTCTGTAATAATACAGAGTATAACAAATCAACTTATTGTACCATCAGGTGACTGTAATAATACAGAGTATACAATAAATCAACTTATTGTACCTTCAGGTGACTGTAATAATACAGAGTATACAATAAATCAACTTATTGTACCTTCAGGTGACTGTAATAATACAGAGTATAACAAATCAACTTATTGTACCTTCAGGTGTCTGTAATAATACAGAGTATGACAAATAAACTTATTGTACCATCAGGTGTCTGTAATAATACAGAGTATAACAAATAAACTTATTGTACCATCAGGTGTCTGTAATAATACAGAGTATATCAACTTATTGTACCATCAGGTGTCTGTAATAATACAGAGTATAACAAATCAACTTATTGTACCATCAGGTGTCTGTAATAATACAGAGTATAACAAATTAAAACTTATTGTACCATCAGGTGTCTGTAATAATACAGAGTATAACAAATATCAACTTATTGTACCATCAGGTGTCTGTAATAATACAGAGTATAACAAATAATCAACTTATTGTACCTTCAGGTGTCTGTAATAATACAGAGTATAAAAAATAATTCAACTTATTGTACCATCAGGTGACTGTAATAATACAGAGTATAACAAATAATTCAACTTATTGTACCTTCAGGTGACTGTAATAATACAGAGTATAAAAAAAAATTAAACTTATTGTACCATCAGGTGTCTGTAACAATACAGAGTATAACAAATCAACTTATTGTACCATCAGGTGACTGTAATAATACAGAGTATACAATAAATCAACTTATTGTACCTTCAGGTGACTGTAATAATACAGAGTATAAAAAATAATTCAACTTATTGTACCTTCAGGTGACTGTAATAATACAGAGTTTAACAAATCAACTTATTGTACCTTCAGGTGTCTGTAATAATACAGAGTATAAAAAATAATTCAACTTATTGTACCATCAGGTGTCTGTAACAATACAGAGTATGACAAATAAACTTATTGTACCATCAGGTGTCTGTAATAATACAGAGTATAACAAATAAACTTATTGTACCATCAGGTGACTGTAATAATACAGAGTATAACAAATCAACTTATTGTACCATCAGGTGTCTGTAATAATACAGAGTATAAAAAATAATTCAATTTATTGTACCATCAGGTGTCTGTAATAATACAGAGTATAACAAATAAACTTATTGTACCATCAGGTGACTGTAATAATACAGAGTATAACAAATAAACTTATTGTACCATCAGGTGACTGTAATAATACAGAGTATAACAAATCAATTTATTGTACCATCAGGTGACTGTAATAATACAGAGTATACAATAAATCAACTTATTGTACCATCAGGTGACTGTAATAATACAGAGTATACAATAAATCAACTTATTGTACCATCAGGTGACTGTAATAATACAGAGTATAACAAATCAACTTATTGTACCATCAGGTGTCTGTAATAATACAGAGTATAACAAATCAACTTATTGTACCATCAGGTGTCTGTAATAATACAGAGTATAACAAATCAACTTATTGTACCATCAGGTGACTGTAATAATACAGAGTGACTGTAATAATACAGAGTATAACAAATCAACTTATTGTACCTTCAGGTGACTGTAATAATACAGAGTATAAAAAATCAAGTTATTGTACCTTCAGGTGTCTGTAATAATACAGAGTATGACAAATAAACTTATTGTACCATCAGGTGTCTGTAATAATACAGAGTATAACAAATAAACTTATTGTACCATCAGGTGTCTGTAACAATACAGAGTATAACAAATCAACTTATTGTACCATCAGGTGACTGTAATAATACAGAGTATAACAAATCAACTTATTGTACCTTCAGGTGACTGTAATAATACAGAGTATAAAAAATCAAGTTATTGTACCTTCAGGTGTCTGTAATAATACAGAGTATGACAAATAACTTATTGTACCAACTTAATAATACAGAGTATAACCTTATTGTACCATCAGGTGTCTGTAATAATACAGAGTATAACAAATAAACTTATCCAACTGTAATTACAGAGTATAACCAACTTATTGTACCAGGTGTCTGTAATAATACAGAGTATAACAAATCAACTTATTGTACCATCAGGTGACTGTAATAATACAGAGTATACAATAAATCAACTTATTGTACCTTCAGGTGTCTGTAATAATACAGAGTATGACAAATAAACTTATTGTACCATCAGGTGTCTGTAACAATACAGAGTATGACAAATCAACTTATTGTACCATCAGGTGTCTGTAACAACACAGAGTATGACAAATCAACTTATTGTACCATCAGGTGTCTGTAACAATACAGAGTATGACAAATCAACTTATTGTACCATCAGGTGACTGTAATAATACAGAGTATAACAAATCAACTTATTGTACCTTCAGGTGACTGTAATAATACAGAGTATACAATAAATCAACTTATTGTACCTTCAGGTGTCTGTAATAATACAGAGTATACAATAAATCAACTTATTGTACCATCAGGTGACTGTAATAATACAGAGTATAAAAAATCAATTCAACTTATTGTACCTTATCAGGTGTCTGTAACAATACAGAGTATAATAAATAATTCAACTTATTGTACCATCAGGTGACTGTAATAATACAGAGTATACAATAATACAACTTTATTGTACCATCAGGTGTCTGTAATAATACAGAGTATAAAAAAATCAACTTATTGTACCATCAGGTGTCTGTAATAATACAGAGTATACAAATCAACTTATTGTACCATCAGGTGTCTTAATTGTATACACCATCAGGTGTCTGTAATAATACAGAGTATAACAAATAAAATTATTGTACCATCAAACAATACAGAGTTATTGTACCATCAGGTGTCTGTAATAATACAGAGTATAACAAATCAACTTATTGTACCAAAATAATACAGAGTATAATAATTCAACTTATTGTACCATCAGGTGTCTGTAACAATACAGAGTATGACAAATAAACTTATTGTACCATCAGGTGTCTGTAATAATACAGAGTATAACAAATAAACTTATTGTACCATCAGGTGTCTGTAACAATACAGAGTATAAAAAATAATTAAACTTATTGTACCATCAGGTGTCTGTAACAATACAGAGTATGACAAATAAACTTATTGTACCATCAGGTGTCTGTAATAATACAGAGTATAACAAATAAACTTATTGTACCATCAGGTGTCTGTAACAATACAGAGTATAACAAATAAGACAAATAAACTTATTGTACCTTCAGGTGACTGTAATAATACAGAGTATAACAAATCAAGTTATTGTACCTTCAGGTGACTGTAATAATACAGAGTATAAACTAATTCAAGTTATCGTATCAAACCGTAACAAATATATAATTAAAAAGTATTATTAATAAAACCATTTAAACAATAAACATGCTTTCCGTATTACATCAAAACATTATACCAGACACTAATTTCCGGGATTATATATTCTAGCTGTGTATTTCAATGTATCAATGCGGAATCAACATCAGATGTTCTGCCTCATGAGGAACGTGGCAATCATGTCATGGAGTGACATCATGTAACCCAAATAATGAATGCTTATTTGTATCATTTGATGAAAAGCCGCGCTAAATAGCTTTGTTGTACCCAGATATATACATGTTGACACGAAATCACAGAGATGGGATGAAGTTCTAAGCCACTAGTTGACGAATACAAAGTATACATAGGGCGTCTTAAATCACGAGTATTGGAATTTTCTCTTATTCTTGGTTCTCCATCCCCCTCAATAGGAGGTGGAATTCAATATTCCATTATTAGACTACGTTATGTAGGATCTACTCATATAAGACGCTGAATGTGAAAAAAATGTTTCCATTATGTATACATATTTTCAATGGCGGACAAAATTAATTCCACGACGTAGACTAATGACCTCGTATCACCCAAACATGGGGTGAAAATAACTTATTCTTTCAGTTCACTGATTTGTTCAGGATACAAATTGGTTTCAGTCAAAAAATTTTTGACTTAATTGTGATCATTTGAATTGCTGCAGATGTCTGTCATTTTGATAGAACAATATCTACGTTATGTCATAATGAAGAAAAAATGGACACTCATCAGACTTCATAAATGGATGTTATACCATAACGAGTATCGAATTGTTCATTACTGACTAGCTGTACACCAGAGTGAATGAGATTCACTTGGTATGTAATAGAATAACATTTTATCTTTTAATTACTTATAATTACTTAATTCAAAGCACTGATGTCATTTTTAAATGATAAATTAAGTTTAGATGAATGAGTTGTTTTAAATGTCATATACCAAGCTGGTCCCCATTCCCATCTCCGAATACGAAAACCATATATTGTAATAAAATGTCAGTTAGAAAAACAATAAACAGTATAAAATGATAATGATATCATTAGTTAGGGTAAACGAGACGTATGAATGATTACATTTGGCGAGCCTTATCAATACTGACTCATAGAAATCCTTAATCGAAACTGCTATTACAGGGCACGAGGCTGTGGCCGAAATAGGGTTTATCAGATTTGTAAGATGAAATGCTTCTTTCTCGTTTGTCTTAACTGGACATGGATTTTAGCCATCACTGTGTCGCATTCTGTGATTATCGGTAGGAATCCCTTGGGATCAGACATCCGTTTCAAACTATCATGTCTTTTTGGACAAACTATCCCATGAGTCATTGGAAATATAGTCCGTTTCATAAAATGTCGATTGCTTTGCACGTGTAATGTAAAAAAGGGTTAATTCCGCAGCTATAAAGGAACCAAACAACAAAAACAGTCAATGGATGTCTAATTTGTCAGTCCTTAGTTTCGTCAACTAAATTCTTATACCGTTTCATTTACATAATATAAAGAGTTTAGACATATTTTAATATATATGTGTGGCGGATTCACAAAGTTGTAAAGTGTTCAACGTTTAAACCTTGTATACAGTCATGTAGATGTTTCTTTAAATTTATGATGTAAGAGTTATATAAGAATATAATCTTTTTCGTTTGTTTCGTTTGAATTAGTTTCGTAAGTTCTAACTTGTTTAATGACCCCTCACTAAACACAATAAGCAATATTACAAAACCGACACAAGGATGGAAACTAAGTAGAACTAGGTCGATATTAATCACCGACCCTTGTATATGTAGTGCGTTTTAAACATATTGTAATATTTATAGTTTTCATTGTAATTGACTCTATAACCTTTGTAATTCCCATTAACATTATACATGGATAAGGATAATCTCTCGTGTAGTGACATTATGAAGGAAGGACTCCATCGTATCATACGCTTAGTTTGATTTCCGCGCGTTTTAAAATACCTCTGCGAAATACAAATCCGTTTAAGATATAGTCCTTATGTCAATCTTTGTCAAAATTCCATGATAGAAATCTTTAGGCGATCAAACTGAATGTCTGTAAACTTTGAAATTATTATAAACGACGTATTTTAATAAAGAAAAAAAATACATGTAAATATAAGAAGTTACTTTCTGGTTTTGTAATCATAGATAACTACCTTTATTTTTATCTAAAAGAGACAATGTGAAAGTTTTTGCCATCGACATGGCACCTTGAGTAATCAAAAGTGTCTTATTTTAATGATGGTCCATTGTAACTATTTGGGAAGCCGGTTACAAATAAAACTTAAAGTGTCATATATAATACAACATCGACGTCTTCTCGTAACTAAACAATCCACAATTATCCAGATATCACACATTCAGACTTTTGGTCTGAGAATAAAACAGTTTTTGCACAAAGAACGTAAACATCAGCAGTAAACCCGTTCACAATTATTGATTACTGCCGGGAGTGAAATATGTTTCTTACAAAGAGAGATTGCGTTGTCTTGAATTCCCGTTGTTATTTTGCAGGCGTAATAGGGGAGACATGATTACAATTTCACGATCTTGAAGGTAGGCTACGATCCAACAGTATCACAATGACTTTTTTTATCAGTTTTTATCATTCCACCTGGATAAATCAAGAAGAAGACTGAACTCATCCATTTACTCAACGAATTATTTACAATTGAAATTACTTACCTGTGAATATGATTCAAATACAAAATCTATTAACTTTTAAAACCCACTTTGACAAAGTCAAAACAATTTAATAACGACACAATATAAAACAAAGGATTTAAATCTATTAACTTTTAAAACCCACTTTGACAAAGTCAAAACAATTTAATAACGACACAATATAAAACAAAGGATTTAAATCTATTAACTTTTAAAACCCACTTTGACAAAGTCAAAACAATTTAATAACGACACAATATAAAACAAAGGATTTAAATCTATTAACTTTTAAAACCCACTTTGACAAAGTCAAAACAATTTAATAACGACACAATATAAAACAAAGGATTTAAATCTATTAACTTTTAAAACCCACTTTGACAAAGTCAAAACAATTTAATAACGACACAATATAAAACAAAGGATTTAAATCTATTAACTTTTAAAACCCACTTTGACAAAGTCAAAACAATTTAATAACGACACAATATAAAACAAAGGATTTAAATCTATTAACTTTTAAAACCCACTTTGACAAAGTCAAAACAATTTAATAACGACACAATATAAAACAAAGGATTTAAATCTATTAACTTTTAAAACCCACTTTGACAAAGTCAAAACAATTTAATAACGACACAATATAAAACAAAGGATTTAATATCATATTCGATAATTTGATAAAAACAACCTCGATGAAATCACTCTTAAATATAGCCTATACAGACCAAGTGCTTAAACCCTTGTAACGGACGGCTGTACTTTGAAATAGACTATACTACAAAAAGTGGAGTGCCAATCATATGTGATTTAATAGCAATTGACATCAGGTGTCAATTTCATTGGCTAATTATTGGAAGAATTTATTCTAATTTTCCGCTAGCATTAAATGTCCCATTGGGGATGATCGGATGATATTTTCCGGAGACATATCCAGATTGGATATAACCAACGACCATGGGAATAAGGACTATGGGAGAACCCACAAATTGTTTAATCTATACCGACTTACAGAATTCATTCATTGTAAGAGAGCGTGCTTATGATTCATTCCAAAGTCGCATGACGGTGCGACGGGGACTAATGAGAAATCGATTTGGAAGATATCCCTCCCCGCGGCATTGGTCATCGCTTGATGGAGAATTTGTCATCAAGTGGAAGAAAATAAAACTGTTAAGGCAGTGATAGAAATAAAACCAAGCCTTTCATTTCACACTGTGGATATGTTTAATCAAGAAAAACAAGAAGATACCAACATGTGAATTTAATCGTAATCCAAACTCGAATGCAATAAAACTAGATCAAAATATGAACAAAAGAAAGATTTACACGGTGACTCCACGTACAAGAATGATAAGATTGGTACTCCGGAATAGTAAACGTCTTCTGCTTCATCGATACTCATCTTATAAATCAAACCATGTAATGTGACGTTCCAAAAATAAGAACAAGGTACACAACAATAACACCATTGGCTTCATTCATCAACACTAGTACAAGCGATATATTGAGGCTAGTATTTAACAGGCTTCCATAAACGATTATTTTACAATATTATTTCAAAATTGTGTTTGATATAATAAACAGAAAAAGCTTTAAGTGAGATGTTGATGTATGTAAACACCAGGCGAAAATAACCTGTGTTCTTCGAATTAAATATGCAAATAATCTGATGAAATAGTACTGTAGATAAAAGAATTAACAGAGCCTGAGATCAAATGAACATTTTCTTTCGTGCTATTACCAGTGATACTTACTACGATTGAAGGGAAGTAACCCTCAGAATTATCAACATACAAGGATACGTACTGCACCTTGATTGACGCTGGTAGAAGACAGACAACAGGACTCTTTGCAGCGACAAGCAGAAACAATAAAAAATTAATTGACGTTTTATTTACAGTCATTTGAAATAATGATACATCATGAGTGCAATGTTTTTAGTCGTCAACTTTGGTGACAAAGTTATAAAGTCTTTATACAATTTTTTATTGACAACAAAGATGGATTTAAAAAAATTGTATATACATTGCAAACAAAACTGTGGAGCATAAACATTATGTAAGAATGTATATAAATATTTGGTATAAAGAAAACAAAGAAAAAAACAATATGTTAACAGAATTGAAAATCAAATGCAAATTCGAAGAATAAAAGACTCCTGAAGAAGTAAAAGGAGAGTGAGCCCTCTTGTATGATGACACATAATATCAACTTTTCATTTGCCTTCGGTTAAAAAGATATTTTTTCTCTTAACATCAAAAAAAAAAAAAAAAAAAGAGACCAAGTGTAAACCAAACGTTCGATCTATTTTATGATGTCGTCCTTCGAATATCTCTTGATTTGGTAGTCATTTTCACGAAACAAGCTTCAGTATAGTTCACAAAAAATTGTACCCCCATTCACCTTTCGTGGAAATGCCAACTTTCATAACAAGATAACAAATATGAGTTCTTGTTACGTTATAGAATTAAATATAAATGAAACCTAGTCATATACATCTAATGTACATACCAATTTCTATTATATACATATATCAAACATATTAAACTCATTGATGTTAAGGAAAATTGTATACCAAGTTGTTACTTTGCATCATTATGCATACCACATGCGTAAGTAAACATGAGAATTAAATACCACATTCATTGAGATACATTCAACTCAGTGATATACATCAAAATTTATACTAAACTCAAAAGTATATTCGTCAAAAAAGCACACTAAACTCGTTGTTATATACAGTGAGTAGGACAAGTTTTAAGTACCAAACTGGTCAATGCAGCATGGTATACGAAACCAAGTTATAATTTAGAAGTCGTCTGACCGCATTGCATTGTGTACATCAAAATGAAAATAAAAAAATTATTGGTATAAATCATTCTTGTATAACACTATTCGCTCGTTAACTTAATATACCAACTAATTTCTACACATTAAAATTACTTAACTCGTTGATATACATGAAAAAAGTCATTGTACCGAACTCGGTAGTTCACGTCACCGTTACATAATTAATGCAATGCTTTACAAATGAACATCGCTCTCAGTGAGCGACATAACAATGATGATAAAGTACAAAGTCATTGTAAACTGCAAATTTCCATAACAACCACATTGTTACCTATAGATATAATGAATTGTCGTTCTTAGCCTAAATTAACTGATGTACGACATCAATTGACAACCACAATAAAGATCCAGTATCTGTACTCTGAAGACTAAATATCTAGAAATCGAGCCTCTGTGTTTAGTACATACTGTACATTCCAGAAAGCAAGCCTCATTTTTAGTTCCTACAGTGAAAAAACAGAAACCAAACCTCTGAGTTTGATTCGTACAGTAATAATCCAGAAACCGTGCCTCTGTGTTTGGTTCATACCACACATTCCAGAAACCGGGCCTCTTTTTAGTTCTTACAGTGAAAAAACAGAAACCGAACGTCTGTGTTTGGTTCCTACAGTAAAAATCCAGAAACCGAACGTCTGTGTTTGGTTCTTACAGTGAAAAAACAGAAACCGAACGTCTGTGTTTGGTTCCTACAGTAAAAATCCAGAAACCGAACGTCTGTGTTTGGTTCCTACAGTAAAAATCCAGAAACCGAACGTCTGTGTTTGGTTCCTACAGTAAAAATGCAGAAACCGAACGTCTGTGTTTGGTTCCTACAGTAAAAATCCAGAAACCGAACGTCTGTGTTTGGTTCCTACAGTAATAATCCAGAAACCGTGCCTCTGTGTTTGGTTCCTACAGCAAAAATCCAGAAACCGAACGTCTGTGTTTGGTTCCTACAGTAAAAATCCAGAAACCGAACGTCTGTGTTTGGTTCCTACAGTAAAAATCCAGAAACCGAACGTCTGTGTTTGGTTCCTACAGTAAAAATCCAGAAACCGAACGTCTGTGTTTGGTTCCTACAGTAAAAATGCAGAAACCGAACGTCTGTGTTTGGTTCCTACAGTACAAATCCAGAAACCGAACGTCTGTGTTTGGTTCCTACAGTAATAATCCAGAAACCGTGCCTCTGTGCTTGGTTCCTACAGTAAAAATCCAGCCACCGAACGTCTGTGTTTGGTTCCTACAGTAAAAATGCAGAAACCGAACGTCTGTGTTTGGTTCCTACAGTAAAAATCCAGAAACCGAACCTCTGTGTTTGGTTCCTACAGTAAAAATCCAGAAACTGTGCCTCTGTGCTTGGTTCCTACAGTAAAAATCCAGCCACCGAACGTCTGTGTTTGGTTCTTACAGTGAAAAAACAGAAACCGAACGTCTGTGTTTGGTTCCTACAGTAAAAATCCAGCCACCGAACGTCTGTGTTTGGTTCCTACAGCAAAAATCCAGAAACCGAACGTCTGTGTTTGGTTCCTACAGTAAAAATCCAGAAACCGAACGTCTGTGTTTGGTTCCTACAGTAAAAATCCAGAAACCGAACGTCTGTGTTTGGTTCCTACAGTAAAAATCCAGAAACCGAACGTCTGTGTTTGGTTCCTACAGTAAAAATGCAGAAACCGAACGTCTGTGTTTGGTTCCTACAGTAAAAATCCAGAAACCGAACGTCTGTGTTTGGTTCCTACAGTAAAAATCCAGAAACCGAACCTCTGTGTTTGGTTCCTACAGTAAAAATGCAGAAACCGAACCTCTGTGTTTGGTTCCTACAGTAAAAATCCAGAAACCGAACGTCTGTGTTTGGTTCCTACAGTAAAAATCCAGAAACCGAACGTCTGTGTTTGGTTCCTACAGTACAAATCCAGAAACCGAACGTCTGTGTTTGGTTCCTACAGTAAAAATGCAGAAACCGAACGTCTGTGTTTGGTTCCTACAGTACCGAAACCGAACGTCTGTGTTTGGTTCCTACAGTAATAATCCAGAAACCGTGCCTCTGTGTTTGGTTCCTACAGTAAAAATCCAGCCACCGAACGTCTGTGTTTGGTTCCTACAGTAAAAATGCAGAAACCGAACGTCTGTGTTTGGTTCCTACAGTAAAAATCCAGAAACCGAACCTCTGTGTTTGGTTCCTACAGTAATAATCCAGCCACCGAACGTCTGTGTTTGGTTCCTACAGTAAAAATCCAGAAACCGAACGTCTGTGTTTGGTTCCTACAGTAAAAATCCAGAAACCGAACGTCTGTGTTTGGTTCCTACAGTAAAAATGCAGAAACTGTGCCTCTGTGTTTGGTTCATACCACACATTCCAGAAACCGGGCCTCTTTTTAGTTCTTACAGTGAAAAAACAGAAACCGAACGTCTGTGTTTGGTTCCTACAGTAATAATCCAGAAACCGTGCCTCTGTGTTTGGTTCCTTCCAGAAACCGAACGTCTGTGTTTGGTTCCTACAGTAAAAATGCAGAAACTGTGCCTCTGTGTTTGGTTCATACCACACATTCCAGAAACCGGGCCTCTTTTTAGTTCTTACAGTGAAAAAACAGAAACCGAACGTCTGTGTTTGGTTCCTACAGTAAAAATCCAGAAACCGAACGTCTGTGTTTGGTTCCTACAGTAAAAATCCAGAAACCGAACGTCTGTGTTTGGTTCCTACAGTAAAAATCCAGAAACCGAACGTCTGTGTTTGGTTCCTACAGTAAAAATCCAGAACCCGTTGTTCTGTGTTTTGTCGTGTGATTTTCATTCCAGAAACCGAACGTCTGTGTTTGGTTCCTACAGTACAAATCCAGAAACCGAACGTCTGTGTTTGGTTCCTACAGTAATAATCCAGAAACCGTGCCTCTGTGTTTGGTTCCTACAGTAAAAATCCAGCCACCGAACGTCTGTGTTTGGTTCCTACAGTAAAAATCCAGAAACCGAACGTCTGTGTTTGGTTCCTACAGTAAAAATCCAGCCACCGAACGTCTGTGTTTGGTTCCTACAGTAAAAATCCAGAAACCGAACGTCTGTGTTTGGTTCCTACAGTAAAAATGCAGAAACCGAACGTCTGTGTTTGGTTCCTACAGTAAAAATCCAGAAACCGAACGTCTGTGTTTGGTTCCTACAGTAATAATCCAGAAACCGTGCCTCTGTGTTTGGTTCCTACAGTAAAAATCCAGCCACCGAACGTCTGTGTTTGGTTCCTACAGTAAAAATGCAGAAACTGTGCCTCTGTGTTTGGTTCATACCACACATACAGTAAAAATGCAGAAACCGAACGTCTGTGTTTGGTTCCTACAGTAAAAATCCAGAAACCGAACGTCTGTGTTTGGTTCTTACAGTGAAAAAACAGAAACCGAACGTCTGTGTTTGGTTCCTACAGTAAAAATCCAGAAACCGAACGTCTGTGTTTGGTTCCTACAGTAAAAATCCAGAAACCGAACGTCTGTGTTTGGTTCATACAGTAAAAACCAGAAACCGTCTGTGTTTGGTTCCTACAGTAAAAATGCAGAAACCGAACGTCTGTGTTTGGTTCCTACAGTAAAAATCCAGAAACCGAACGTCTGTGTTTGGTTCCTACAGTAAAAATGCAGAAACCGAACGTCTGTGTTTGGTTCCTACAGTAATAATCCAGAAACCGTGCCTCTGTGTTTGGTTCCTACAGTAAAAATCCAGCCACCGAACGTCTGTGTTTGGTTCCTACAGTAATAATCCAGAAACTGTGCCTCTGTGTTTGGTTCCTACAGTAAAAATCCAGAAACCGAACGTCTGTGTTTGGTTCCTACAGTAATAATCCAGAAACCGTGCCTCTGTGTTTGGTTCCTACAGTAAAAATCCAGCCACCGAACGTCTGTGTTTGGTTCCTACAGTAAAAATGCAGAAACCGACCGTCTGTGTTTGGTTCCTACAGTAAAAATCCAGAAACCGAACGTCTGTGTTTGGTTCCTACAGTAAAAATGCAGAAACCGAACGTCTGTGTTTGGTTCCTACAGTAAAAATGCAGAAACCGAACCTCTGTGTTTGGTTCCTACAGTAAAAATCCAGAAACCGAACGTCTGTGTTTGGTTCCTACAGTAAAAATCCAGAAACCGAACGTCTGTGTTTGGTTCCTACAGTACAAATCCAGAAACCGAACGTCTGCGTTTGGTTCCTACAGTAAAAATCCAGAAACCGTGCCTCTGTGTTTGGTTCCTACAGTAAAAATCCAGCCACCGAACGTCTGTGTTTGGTTCCTACAGTAAAAATCCAGCCACCGAACGTCTGTGTTTGGTTCCTACAGTACAAATCCAGAAACCGTGCCTCTGTGTTTGGTTCCTACAGTAAAAATCCAGCCACCGAACGTCTGTGTTTGGTTCCTACAGTAAAAATCCAGCCACCGAACGTCTGTGTTTGGTTCCTACAGTACAAATCCAGAAACCGAACGTCTGTGTTTGGTTCCTACAGTAAAAATCCAGAAACCGAACCTCTGTGTTTGGTTCCTACAGTAAAAATCCAGCCACCGAACGTCTGTGTTTGGTTCCTACAGTACAAATCCAGAAACCGAACGTCTGTGTTTGGTTCCTACAGTAAAAATGCAGAAACCGAACGTCTGTGTTTGGTTCCTACAGTAAAAATGCAGAAACTGTGCCTCTGTGTTTGGTTCCTACAGTTAAAATCCAGAAACTGTGCCTCTGTGTTTGGTTCCTACAGTAAAAATCCAAAGACCAAACCTCTGTGTTTGATTCTCGCTGTAATTCTGAATAAGGATATACGTATAGTGTCTACTGTTACTATGTATAGAGATATGTTTTGCACAGTGTAAACATCTGCAATCTGTTATATATATTATTTCCCACATCATTATTCACATGTATCTTTTTCTAACGTAGTCAGGTCTGTGACAACAAAATTCTTAATACCCCTATGCCTTATGACTTATTCTGATCTATGTTTAAACATAATGAGTTCTGGAGGGATACTGAGGTAGACAATAGGATATATTTTTCGTGAATATGTAAACACAAACACCTTATTTTATTCCCTTGATCGTCAGATATACACGTGTACTTGACGTTCAACTAAAATTATCTGCTATATAAAAAGCACAAAATCTCCTGAATTATGGGGTTAATGTACACCCCCATCTAGATTTTACACTAGTCCCAGAATGACGGAACAATTGTATGATGCAGTTAAATTCATTCTTTGCCTATACTATCAAGATTTGTATTAAATAGTGCTATTCATTTGTGTGTATTGTGTACAATTTTCAGATAATTTCGTTTTTCAACAAAAATTTTCAAAACGAGAGTCTAGTGTGCTTATCACCGTGACACATTTACCAGTTTGTGTTATTACAAGGGACCTTTTACAAAAGGTGTGATTATGCTGCGTTTCACAGACTTATATGAAGGCGAACTCGGAAAAGACCTGGTAAGACTTTGTGTAGCTATCGCTCAAACACACTACTGTTTCAGTTGCACGAAATCGTCAAAACATCCCTAAGAACAAATAAAAATAAAAAATAACATCATTGTTATCTTTTCAATCTAACTGACCAGGACAATGTTATTTATTCGCCGGACAAAGATGGTCGTCGTTGAGTCGACGCAAGCCCCCAGTGAGACAAAACAAATTAACCCCACACTCGTAAACAAAGTTAATAGCTCTCATTGATCTGTCTTCAGTGGCATTCACGTTAAAAAACGAGTGTATGCATTGTGCATTATAGTAACAACTGTTTCACCGGGATGTACAATGCTCTTTAGTTTGCATCGCTGCGTCCGTGCTTTAACACTGAAATCATCATAACATTGTGTTCTAAACTTAAAATTTAGCTGATAAATGAATGGTACTAAGTACCTCTAATATAAGATGTGCAAAATCAAGTTATGAAAACTGATTACGTCGTAGATGTACTTCTACTCGATCGCGAACGTAGTAATTCTACATGAGTCTCACGTAGAAAACTTTCCAGCGTCAAGCGTTTTGTACTTCCAGATTTACAACCAATGAAAATATCAAGAAACGTTTTTCTGAAATATCTGTTAAAAGTTATGTAGATGATGAAATTAAAAATGGGGCTACATGATGTTATAAACAATGTGTAATGTGTGTAGACATACCAGGAAGGAGTAAACAAGAGTGAACACATTCTAAACTCCAGACAAGAAAATGTAGCACACATATATACAACCAAGGGAAATTCACACACCATAAATGCTAAAACCACCCAAAGTGTGATCACAGACAGGGACCGAGACGAGTTGCGGGTAGACGATGACGATGCGGTCTTCAACGACCTTGACCTCTGTAATGTTCTTAGAATAGCTGGTTCGAGACAAATAAGAATGACGAACGGAATAAAAGTAAATAAAATAGGGTGTATATACCACAACGTGAAGTTGGATATCACTATACTGCAGGCCGATACTGTCACATTGGCATTGTAGAAGGATCGTGTTTCGATGATATAGTAAGAATGAGAATAAATTTGAAAAGCTAAATATATACCTGAACATAGAAAGGAAAATAGGATGAATATCATGGTATTTTTCTTAGAGCAGATGCGCTTTGCCACAAATGGATAAACAACACAAATATATCGATGACCAGCAAGTCCAACGATAATATAGTTAGATGTATAATGAAAAAACACCGGTAAAAAGTTGTACATGAATGTGTACACCTCACATATTCTGTAAGGGAGATAATCATAATAATCCTCATAGTAAAACACATACACACTGATAATACCCATCATCAAGCTCGACAGCATGTCGCACACGCATATACTCAGCAGCAACATGTGCGTAGAATTTCTTAATTTGTTCTTCAAGAAAATTCCTGCACTGCAAGTATTGCAAACAACAACAATGCTGACTAGAATCGGTATTATGTATTTGTAAAACACGATAACTTGTAGGTTACTCATTTGAAACAGAACTGGAAAAAGGGTGTTTATCGGAATCATATCAGCCCCTAACATGGTCATATTAACAGTAGTGGTATTTGTTGTGTTCATTTTCATTAAAGAGTCAACTACCGTGAATTTCCCCTTGTTAACAAGTTGTTAAACAGAGATATACAGATTGTCTTTTTCTATTAGATTCTTTAAAATTATTAAAACATATTTTAGATATTCAAAGTCAGAATTATCGCAATATTGCAAAAGTGATTATAATAACAATTTATCAATATATTAGAATATCTTGGTAGTATGTAATATTATCGTGTATGTTTTAAGTTCAGACAATTACTAAATGTTTACATATAAGGTCTAAACGAATATTGATATCGTTTGACCTTCACTCTAAACAATAATTGTATCTACCGCTTTAGAAAACAGCTTTTAAATCAATTCAAGTGCTTTGAAAGTTCTTTTGTAATTAAAACAACCATTTTGTGCATTGACTAAGAAATTCGCAATATTCACAATTAAATCTTTTACAAGCGTTTTGACTCTTGTACTTAGATTTCTGACGTCAAAAACATGTACTTGTAAAAAAAAAAAAGTGATCAGACACCAAACACAAATATAGCAAATATTATTTATCATCCCATAAATAAAGTTGTACTAACTTATGTTTCCTAGATAAATATTGTGTTGCTTTTTTGTCTTGGCCGATTTCACTGATCAATTCACATAAACAAAAAATAAATTGACTGTACAAAGATGAACCGCATCGACGTTTGCGTGATATGACCGATGGTGACTGTCTATGTTGAACAATGATCGCACAGAACCCTGTCTTGCTATCCACAGCAAACTTGCCACAATGATCACGATGACATCATCAATCTGAAACATAAAAGTCTGTATAAATCACAGGTTAACTCGTGTCCTTATTCAGAACTGCATTGTTCGTGCACAAGACATCCATATACACTAGTGCTAGTACAAGACCTTGTTTAATGATAATGGTAGCTCATTAAGTAACAAATTGTACGTAATTGTAGGTTTACAAGAAATCCTCGAAGTAGTTCAATTACAACAACTTTATTACCTTTCCATATGTTAATAGGATCGGACTATAGGCTATGCCTGTGTACGTCTTTTTCAAATCTAGTGCATGAATTCAATCCATTAAATTAGGTTGATTAAGTTAAAACAGGTAAGGGGAAGTACCTATCAAATTAATATAGTGTAAGTGAGTTTTGAAAAAAAATATAAGTAAGCAAATAATACTAATTTGTCGATAATTCATCATATATAAATTTTTATTTAGTTATTTAATCAATAATAGTTATCACGATAAGAGACTCCTTCGAATTGGAGGCGACTTTCGACATGTCAATGGAGCAACGCTGTTAATAATCTAGTAGGATGGCAAGTATCAAACTACTCGTTGGTATTGTTCTCGAATCTCTGTAATATCAACGAAAAGGGAAAGTTTCTGTAAACGTTGATGTAAAGCAGTAACGAAACAGTGAAGTGACGGATATTTGATCCAGGGTTTCTTCTGAATTCAATTTGGAATATTTCGTTTACACTTTACCATTAATTAAAGTGGAAAGACTTGAGTCCTTTAAACTTCGGCACATGATATTCAAAAGCACTTCCGCAATTCGATAACTTCCTATATAGATTTACTGGCAAAGTGATAATAAAATAAAGGAGGTAAAATATTTTATGCAAAGTAACGATGAACGAATAAGCAGTATATGTTGGAGTAATGGTTTAGATCGAGAGCTAGCTGTGCTAACGATAAAGGTGAATTTTGATTCAAATGTTCTAAAATACAATACAAACGAGACATTGGGGCTTCATTATTTATCTATATTTAGATGCTATATAATTGCCTTAAATTTCCCTATGATTCATGCTTTGACACTTCCCAAGTGATAACCTTCGGTAAATTCCATAATCAAACCCTTTATCGTTCATCAATGTATAAGTAACTTGTCGAACAATTTACAACAAAAAACAGATGATTTGCACCTTTCAATAAAACGTTTTAGTGCAGGCATGAGGATGATATGACGATATGACAAGTTTCTTACTTAAAAGTACTATATCCTCTATGTTCTACTACAAACCGGAGAGAAATTTTATATAGAAGATTTGAAAAAAAAAAAAAAAAAAAAAACAAACAAAAACAAAAACAAAAACAAAAAAACACACCAGCACTTTTCATACAAATTTAGATACTGATACAGCAGAGCTACTTATTGAATTGAATTGCACTTTAACGAAGTTTTGAAACCTAGGAGGCAAGTGAGGAAAATCTGAAGTTTTCCAAAAATATCAAAATCTAGTTGAGAGAGAGAGAACAAAAAACATCAAGATAATATCAAGATGGCAACATAGTCATAATTCAAACGCAAATTACATAAAACTAGGACAAAATATGTCCAAAAGATTTACACGGAGACTCCTGAAAAGTACAAGGAGAATAAGACAAAGTGTTCGGGAACAGTAAGTGTCTTCTGCTTCATGGCTATGAAAACCTTGGTATTGGAAATAGAATATTGTTCTTATATATTTAGTATGTGCAAAGGTACACCAGCCCAATAATTAAATGATGCTTGCAATATATCTGCAAGGCATTGGATATATAGCTAAGTATCAACAGTCTCTGTGATGGGGAAGTGGAGTCAGATGTCAAGTGAATCAATGAACAAGACATTAATTAGAAAAAAACAGTTGTATGCACATTGTAGGTGTGCTCTGTAACATTCTCCTCTGTCCACCTCATCCGTGTTTTAGTTTCCAGACTAAAACACAGGACTAAAACACAGATTTGTTGTTGATACTAGATGTTTCGTCTTTTGACTCTTTGCTATTGTTTGTAATTAAAGGTTGAGGAAGCTATCGGTTCAAATAAATATCAGGGTGTAAGAGTATGAAAAAAACGAACTGTTGGAAAACTTTGAGTGGGGTATATTAAAGGATTTTGAAGTTCGTATTTTGATAAATTATACAGCGTCATATACATTTAGCTGTTTCTTTGGAAGGTGACCATGTAGTTATCGAAACGTCACGCTCAAAACTTGTAATGGTTATGCTACAAGAACTTCTATTCTATTCGTTTTTCTAGGACAAAACGAACCGGATAAACGAACAATATCTTAGATCAGAAATGTGATTTAAAAAAAATCTTTACACTTACCTTTAAGACAGCGTGGCCATGTACACGGAACTACGAGACAATGAGTTCCGTCGTTCCCAGTATAAAACGGAAATGGCTGTATATTGTATTTCTGTATATTTCAACCTGTAAAATGAAGGAAATTGTTTGAATTTTAAACAGGATTTTGTACTTTTCACTTCATTGTAGTGTAAATGAAACAAATATAATTTAACTGTCTTATATTTTCAACATTAGGGGCACACATGTATATGCATCACGTGATGTTTCTCTAAAGCCTTTAGAAAACAGTAATAATTGTATGCCCTTTATATTAATGTGCGCCGTAGTGAAGGGAACCAATCATCGTTCGTATTGATTAAAATCCAATTAATAGAAATACTGATTCCAAGCTTAAAAAAAAACTGAACTGTCCGTACTTTGTCTATTGTATATAACACGTATGTTGTTTCTGCGATTAGAAGCTACATGATACTTCTATTAATTGGTGATATGTTGCGAGTATAGATAATACTGAGCGGGTTGGACTGAGATCTAGGGTCAGAGATCGGTAGTTCGTGGTCTATATAATAGATGGTACAAAATTAAACATCTTTCATTACTTCTATTTGATGACATATTAAAATATAAAAATAAATTAATATAAAAAGATAAACTATAAAAGAAATATAAACATTAGAATACATAGTACTTACTTTCTAGGCGATATTTTCAACATCTGATTGTATCCTATGTGATGGAGTGTGAATGATATTAAACACTGTCCCTCAATATATGTTGATAAACAAAAAAACACTCTCGAGCAAAGAAATAGAAATTCTCCGCCAGCGTAAGTACTCTGGATATGTTGTCAATAAATAGGTTAGCATGGCAATTATAACCAGGCTTAACACGATTCATTATTAATAAGGTTTCCGTACACAATAGGTAACAATATTTGGAATTGTTTATACATTGTGGTGACAGTAATAGCTTTCTAAAGGACATCTGATAGTCAATTGACCTCTAGACTTCGACGTCTCTCTCTTCAAGCCCATTCAATCGTTATTATTCGTTACATTGTAAAAATATCGATTCTGTCATAAGGTATTTTATAACGATAAATGGGAAATCAGCTTCAATTACGTTCGCTGTAAATAGGTTTTATTTCCATGTTTCGGTGACTCCATCTGACAGGGATATTATGAGAAACATTGACAAATTGAATATGGAACAACGTTATAATTGTACTGAATACAATCTTTTATTGTATTCTTTTTATTTCGATGGCGAGTTATTCCATTGGACCATCTAAATATTTATAAGATCACAATCTGACCTCGTGACTATCCTGTTTTATTTAGTTTCATTTTACGTTTGTTGTTCTCTTTAAACATTGTTTTACGGGCATTGATACATACGATACGTGTTGGCGTGATATAATAAATAAACAGAGAAAGCAAATAAATAAATAAATATTAAATAGATAAATAAACAGAATCAATTCCATTGCTTTTAATATTTCATCATATTAGAATGTGTTTTATATCATAGTTACATCTGTTTCACGAGGGAATCATGATGCCATGAATTCCTAACAGATTGCCGTGGTCTACTCCCATGTAGGAAATTCCCTTACCTAACATATGTGATGTCCGTGAGATGGCACTGGGGCAAAATAATTTTAAAAAAATAGATTAATTGTTTGTCTTTAAACATTATACTGTGTTGATTGTGTGACAATGATCGTCCAATGGCAAAACAACTAAATATTACATACGGTACTGTCAATGCTTCTCTCCGTCTGAATTACAACTATTTTGTGCAGTAATAGAGATACAATATATCAATAACATTTCGTACTTATTGAAGTCATTCTATAATAATCACACAGCCGTGTATGGCTTATATGATGATACGGCGATATAATGGCGTTTCATGATATCAATCACGTTAACAATGTTCTGACGTTTACATTATTGATACGTTCTTTTATATCGACGGTAACAAATCATTCCAGCATTTATCCTATTCAGATCAAAACGGTTTGTTGACAGCTCTAAATGAAACATTTACTACTTGACTTTCTCTTGAAATGATTCAGTATCGAAAAATCATTGAAATTTAATTTTGTCTTTCGTATGTCATCACATCTGGTTTTTGACATTTCTTTCGACCAGTTTTGATTTTTTTAAGTCACATGCTAGGGTTCAATCTTTTAGGAAACATTTCTAACGAGTCCTGGAAGGACGAAACAGCTGTATGATGCAGTTAGATTCATTATTTGGCCCTACTGTATCTAACTCTAAATTTATATAGAAAGGTGATCTTCATATGTCTACCTTTCGTAAAATCCTTTTAGTCAGATTGAAAGCAATGACTATCTTCTTTCATCAGTGTATAGTAATTTGTTCTAAACTCGTATGTAATGTACAAAACTTGTACCTTATACTTTCTTGACATACAATATAATTCCATTATTTAATCAACCTTAAACTGTTAACAGTTAGTAGTCATATGTTTGATCAAATATTACATTTTCTGTAGTGAACTCTGACGCATTTTGAGCAGCGGAGCAAAATTTCAAATTTCAAAAAGATATGTTGTCGATGTATGCTTTAGCGACTTTTCGTTGCAATCGATGCAAACACAACAGACATGTAGCATGATGATACATACCTAGTATATGTTATGACGATGTGTTGTGCCTCTATTAGTAAAAGATAAATATGAAATGAATTGTAAACCATTATACAAAAGACATACACGTCAATAGCTCCTCTCAAGACAAATATAGTGAAGTAAACTTCATCATACAGCTGTTGTAAAGTAAATTTCATCATAAAGCTGTTGTGAAGTAAACTACATCATAAAGCTGTAGTGAAGTAAACTTCATCATAAAGATGTAGTGAAGTAAACTTCATCATAAAGATGTAGTGAAGTAAACTTCATCATAAAGCTGTAGTGAAGTCAACTTCATCATCAAACTGCGTCATAAAGCTGTAGTGAAGTAAACTTCATCATAAAGCTGTAGTGAAGTCAACTTCATCATCAAACTGCATCAGACAGCTGTTGTAAAGTAAACTTCATCATAAAGCTGTAGTGAAGTAAACTTCATCATAAAGATGTAGTGAAGTAAACTTCATCATACAGCTGTAGTGAAGTAAACTTCATCATAAAGCTGTAGTGAAGTAAACTTCATCATAAAGCTGTAGTGAAGTAAACTTCATCATCAAACTGCGTCATAAAGCTGTAGTGAAGTAAACTTCAGGATAAAGATGTAGTGAAGTAAACTTCATCATAAAGATGTAGTGAAGTAAAGTTACCATCATTTATGTCTCTCGGCAAATTACCGTCATTTATGTCTCTCGACAAATTACCGCCATTCATGTCTCACGGCAAATTACCGGCGTTTATGTCTCTCGGCAAATTACCATCATTTATGTCTCTCGGCAAATTACCTTCATTAATGTCTATCGGCAAATTACCGCCATTCATGTCTCAAGGCAAATTACCGGCGTTTATGTCTCTCGGCAAATTACCATCATTTATGTCTCTCGGCAAATTACCGTCAATCGTGTCTGTCGGCAAATAACCATCATTTAAGTCTCGTTGCAAATTACCATCATTTGTGTCTCTTTGCAGAGGAGTAATACACGCCATGACGTCTCACAAAATATGATGGTACGGACTCAATGGTCATACAACGTTAATAGAAATCAATTTTAAATTGTTTTTGTAGAGCACATAATTTTAAAAAACATCCATCTCTAATATCATGTTTTTTATTGAACAATTCACTGGGATTAATAATTAATCTATAATTATTAATGTGTGGGGTTCAATATCTCTGCTTTATAATGAACCTAATCGTTACTTCAGTGAGGCATTTGCGACATAGGGATCTGAAGACTACTGTTGACAGCACCATTAGGATTCCAGCCATCATTCCTGGTCCACGACATCTAAGCTTATCTACACCCTAATCAGTAAGAAACGTTGTCTCCATCAGCCCTGTCATCTCATAATAGCTGGTTATCGTTTTGTGTCCACATCAGCCCCACTTTCTGAACTAGCGTCCATACTACCTATGCAGGTAACCCCTTGACAGCTCTGTTCGTTTTGTCTACACTAATCTACAAGCTCTTGATATTTGGCAGCTTTTCCTTGTCTCACCTAACCCTTCCACCTGTACTATTACATATAATTTCAATTTGGTTTACCGACAGATATGTGTAGACATTCATTTATTGACATAAAGTCAGTCTGGGCCTGATTTCACCTCGCCATAAACACATGGGTTTGTTTTCGTATGTCAGATCTACTTCAATATATAATTGGGGTCATGTATAAAAGACCCTGGATTAATATTCTATTACGCGATCACACCTCCTTGTCAAGTGTGATCATCGTACAAGGCCATGTGAGGATTAGAGGTATTGTAAACACTGAATAAATAAAGCACCGTCCGCTTTCACGAACCGAGTCATTTTGATGGATGTATTATAAACATAAAACCAACACAAATCCGTGCGGAAATAAATGTTGCTTCTCATCTTGCCATCGGGTTGATCGCAGCTATGGAATGTTGTACAGTTATTACTACTCAACCGCCACTCAAGACACATTAGTACTAATACGTGTATATCATATACTCAAGTTTCTTGTCGATAGTGGCAATTTAAGAATCATGTCCGGCGGGTGTACTTGGTCTTTAATGAAAGAATTTCAAACATCAACGACAAATCATTTGATGAATGAGATATGACAACCACGCACTGTTCATTGGATTTCCCTAGGAATTTTAACAGATTTACTTATATGAAATTTGATCATTCCGTTTTAACAAGAAAAACCTATCTCGTTTAAAGAATTGGAGCTGTTTTAATTCAATCTTTCTGTTTTGTGATGTAATCCCCCAATTCCCCTGGAGGTAATTAGTGGTACTCGCAGGATTTACACGTGTGCTAGAATCTCGTGTGACTGAAGAATGTAGAGAGTGTCGTTAATATCATAACTAGATTACCAACCCACCGAGATCCTAGCCGGAAAATGGAGGAAAAAGAGAAGAAAATTATAGACAGGAACGAGGAATTGTTAGTCCGGAATATTGTTCTCACTCCAGAATTTTACGAATTATTACAGACTTATAATGTCCTACCGGTTACCATGGTAACGGATATAAGGGTAAGTAATTAACACGAACAATCGTACATCATTTTGCATCAGTACGGTGTTCTACTTTATGAAACGGATCGATTTTCAAGCAGATTAAATAAACCCACAAGGATTTTCATGAATCTCAATTTAGAAGGAACAAATGTAATATTCTGTTTATCGCATAATCAGTATTGTCGAAGTATTTGCGAAAATACGACTTTCTTCTGTTTTTCAAATTGTCAAACGTCACCGTTATGTATGTAATGACTTTAACGAATGAAAATGTTTGACTCCAAAGTCACGATATCCTGTGTGTGACGCGATTTCCTTATTTATCAAATCGCGATAGGTTATTACAAACATGTAATATTTATGCGTTAAAATATGACATGCCTTCGGATGCATTTACTGAATAACACGCAGACAGTCATATGATAAATATATATATGTGAATGATATATCGACTTTCTAGTACTGATTACAATGGTATAATCATCATACAGAGAAAGGAGGCGGGGCTTGTTGTTGTAATATACGTTATCTACATAGAGAATACATGGTCAGTATCTTAAAATATAAACTTTATTTTGGCGAGGGTGAAGTATTCGGACAATGACAGCGCCAGTTGCAGGTGTATATATATATATATATATATGTGTGTGTGTGTGTGTGTGTTATGGCATTCATACGACCATGTCATGTATATCGCAATACAAAATTGTGACGTCATAAATAAAGCCACGTATTAATGACGTCACATGATTGTCTCGGTTGTGAAAAAAATACCGCCAATGGCAAAAGAAGTCTATCTTATGAGAAATTAATTTGCGAGTTTTCTTTTATTTTTTAGAAATACATGTTAAATGAGAACGTCGCCCTTTTGCGCTTTTCATTCCAGAAGGCGACATTCGGAGGTTTTTGCGTTTATTCACAACGAACGAAAGAACGTGAGTTTTCGCGTTTTGAACAACACGGAAAGGCGGCGTTCGGGGAAAGGGGGTTCAGGTTATTCATATCAACGCGAAAAAGCGAAAAGGCGAAAAAAGTAACACGAAAAGGCGAGATCTTTATCATAAGTATAAAACGGCGCCATTTCGAGTTTATTTGTCACCTTTTCGCGTAGAAAATTGAAGGCGAAACCCCACAGTTCGACAGGTTTTTGTGTCAGAAACAACGCGAAAAGGTGAAAAGGCAATAAATTAGCCACCATACTTAATAGTGAATTCTTCCTTTTTAACTTAAAATGTCACATACTGTATATGATGAGATATAGATGAGAGGACATCCGTCCCTCCAAACCCCTATTTCATCTGACAATTAGGTCGGAAACGCGTTTTGACTCGTTTGATATTAATGATTGAAATGGGAAATTGATTATCTGTATATAAGATGTCAGTGTGATTACCAAGAGTAATGTAAATGACAAGACGTTTAAAGATTTAAAGATGTTCCTTCCATTTTCAATCAACTTATTACAACCTGTGATATCTTTAGACAATTTATATGCTTTCCGCAACATTCGTTTTCGAACTAAAATCGAATTAATTGAAAGCCTGCTTTGAGTGTAGTATGATTTGGTCCTTTTGAGGTATGAATCACTCGGGGGTTATTTGTAAACATTATCATATTTATTCATCACGTTGTTCGCAAGTTTATTGACATAAAGATAGAGACCAAACACAGATCGTTTTTTTAACTGACGGATGTTAAAATACAAATGGTCCCTTTGATCACCTATATTTGTCTGTCCTTAAATTCGTCCGAGTATATCAATAACCTTGTCATACATCGCCTATATCTGTTAGTCTTTTCCTGTATGTGACCGTGTCATTTACAAACATCAAATATCAAGTTGTAATTCCAATATTTAAAATAATTATTTGTTTGTTTTTATTTTTCAATTTCCATGTAATACATACATTTGATTTATTCATTATTGAACTGAATTTCCTGGCCATATGGGTGATTCACTTTGCATGTCTACTTACGAAAAATAAACTTATCGTACACGAATGTTCTAATTAATGTTTAAAGATATATTAATGATTCATCGTTAGCTGTGTTAGTTCCGAACGTTAAGGTAACATGTGGTTATAATACAAATGTATGATGACAATTATCCCGCACGGACAATAGACAATTTAAATCCCAGTCAGCCAAAAACGGTCTACCAAATGCACAGGTGCACAGCGCGGAGAACTAAATCGTTAGGTGTCAGAGTAATGATGCTTGTCATTAAGTTACAAATCGGTGACATTTTAATCAATTAAATCTCGTTAAATCTCGTTAAATCTAAACTTTATCATTACGAGTAATACCGAGTTGTTTGGTAATCTGTGGAATGACCTCTTGAAGGTGACTAAATGAGAAAATAGAGAAATCTGAGAAAGGACAAGTTTTTTTTGTTTTAGCAAAGCAAACGATATGGTAGTTTACCTCTCAATATTGAAACAGGTCGTTTTGATAAACCACTCGTACATTTAGAGGTTCGAATGAGTTCTTACTATTTCAATAGCTTGACCGTGATCCATTATATAGTGATGTAAACATTTTTATTTGACTGTGTTTTTAAATCTTTAAATTCGTCCGATATATTTGTATTTCAGCTGCAGTTAGTTTTGACAAAATCAGCTTATATTATGTTTAAAAGACTCATACAATATCAAATATTTTATATTGCAAGAATATTATTTCCGTAGAGTAATAATATTTCAGCTACAATGGTGTATCATTAGTCAACTCTGGCTGGTAATATATAGTTTTTGAGATTTGCACTTATTTATTTAGCTATATACAGTATATTGATTGATCGATTGATTGATTGATTGATTGATTAATTGATTGATTGATTAATTGATTAATCATTGCTCACATTTCCTTCTTAGAAATGAATGATTCTTTAACGAAAATCAAAATAGTCACGACATGGATTTTGCGTTTGATAAGCTCGATATCAGTTAGCTAAAGAGGTGGGGACGTTTAAGTATTTATTTCAATCTGAGTCGGAGTACATGACATCAGCGACAAATCAACATATCAAATTTTTTTAGTATATTTGCAATGTCCTTTCATCCTCCAGTTTCAGAAACACACAAATATAGTAAATCGTCTGTAAATACAGACTTCCTTACGTCTGTACTGGCTTTATTCAGTTTTCTGTTTTCATCTCTTGTCTTCTAAAAATATATATGTAGCAAATTAAATTTGATGAAAATGTATACTATTGTAGATAAGTTGTGGTAACTTTTGTCTTCTCCCATCTGAACGAATTAAATATGTTTACATCAAATCGATACAGGTTGATATTGTATCTGAAATCAAGGAATTATTTTTTTGTCGTCAAAACAAGACCATGGCGGTATGTATCCCGAGTCACAGACAGTATCATGTAAATAGCTCGCTAAGTAACGTGTAAATATCAAGGGTTGAGAATACTTCCGTAAACATGTGCCTAGTCTGTGTTTACTTACGATCTGTATGTAAACAATTCGGTCATGGCTGGCTACAATGTTTCAAAAACAATTTCCTGAAAGATTGGCAACAATTCGCCCAACACACATTTCTGTATTACCGTTCTGGTCATTCAGGGAGTCCTCTTTTGAGACAAAATTGCGTCGTTCTCCTTGTTATGTCGTGATATAATGTTATTAAAATATTTAACAACATTAAGTTTATTGATTGTGTTACGGAATCCATTCTATAAACAGTGATATGTATGCCAACAGTTAAATGTTTACATTGTATCAGAGCTCTAGATTTATATTTTCTCTCTGGTGCGTTAAAAGAAGACAATTTTACAAAATATCATACATGGCAGACAGGATGTTATAGTTAAAATACAATACTGGTATAACTTAAATACATTGTAGCATATAAATAAAAAATAATATCTAATTGTAAATGTCAATAAGATTTGACTTTAATTTCAAACATACAATGGTAATGGAGTAGGAATACAACTATAATTACAATCTGGATACAGGTTTAAGTGTTAAGTACACAGACTTTCGACTTTTTTAAAAGTAGCTCACCCTAGTTCAGGGCGGTTGCAAATCTTAAACATACTTCCCTTAGTAGTAAGACAGTAATTTGTGATTTATTTATGTCTATAATTAGATACTATAACATTATTACATTGAAATAAATAGTGATATTTATCCCAACTATTATTATTACATTGTAATTGTAATACTATAAAAATAATAGATTGCACGGTATGTTTCTCGGATCATGTAAAAGATAGGGCCAAACACGATAGTGTATATATATGATTCAAGTATGTATCGGGTTCTTAGTAAATACTATTGAAGTTTCATACGAAATCAATTTGGATTTTTGGCAGTGTACATATGATATATCAAAGAATCTATGAAGAGAGCATTTCTTAAGTTTTGATAACTTTTGCCCGATCCCCTTGTCGTTATTCAGACAATGGAATATGTCAAAACTAATCTACGAAACCGATAAATCGTGATTAAGAACGTGACAATGAAACAGGACCATGCACACAAAATATATTTATTTAAATATCCAATAACGATATTTCTATTCAACGAAAATCATGTGACATCTTGGGATATGAATTAGAATTGTGAAGCTTTGTACTGTTCAAAGTTTTTCTAATGATTTCGACAAATTATTTGTCAACTTATATAAAATCTGATGGCCGTATTTGATATTACCGTGTCTTGTGTACCACTATCCTAATATATCATAACCTAAAATTTTTGATGTATTTACAGTCTATAATCAAACCTGATATACGATGTGTATAGGTAAGTGTTTACAAGTTTATGTTCGTATAGATAAGTAGGCAATCAATCACTCCGAGAGATATTTAATATTTGTGTAAACAGAAGAACTCGTCACGCCTCCGTTTTTACTGGATCAAAGACAAATATGACCTTAAAGTCATATTATCCAAATCCCCATGATATGCCGACGATGCACGGAAAGACCTAGAATAATATATGTTCTAGTGAAATCAAGAGTATGATATAATTTGAATAAGACGTTTTATTAAGGAATCTTGTAGCGGCGCTTCTTTCACGCCATTATAGATTTATTTTTTTAAATCAAAGTTTGATAAAGCTTTGTTTAAAAAAAAATATGCCTAAATTGGCCGGAAAGTTTGAATAAAATAAAGTTTGATGAAGATTTGTTTTAAAAATTAAAACTCAAATGGCGGGATAATTTGAATAAAATAAATTTTGATATAGCCTTGTTTTAAAAATTATGCCTAAATGGAGTGACACTTCTATCAAAATCACAATATTCTCATCTCTATAATATGTTCATGTCCCACCATTTCTGTTTGTCATATTTTCTCATAATTCTTATTGAAAGTAAATGTGCCAGAACCGAAATCTATTCATTTCGATTTATCGTTAATAAAAACAAAGGGCTGGGTGTTGTTAAACTCTTTAAAAGAGTTCCGCAATCTTTAGGACGGATTGTACAGACACAGTTCATATACTAGAGAACACATTTACAGACAAAGGTTTTTTGCAGCAACTATCCGAATCATAAACAAAGGATTCTAAAATAAAAATGGACGATCACATATTTGGGATGTTTGTCTAGTGTTTATCTCTTTTCTAGTGAAACTTCTCCGGCTGCAACTGTAGATAATACTTTTGCTTATACATATCATACCTTGTTTTCCTGAACGACCGTAGTATCAGAAATATACACGTGAATGTATAAATATATACTTGTGTACCATACACTGTAGTGTCTGATATCACATCTGATTCATCAGACATCCACAGCAGTGTCTGATATCACATCTGATTCATCAGACATCCACAGTAGTGTCTGATATCACATCTGATTCATCAGACATCCACAGCAGTGTCTGATATCACATCTGGTTCATCAGACATCCACTGTAGTGTCTGATATCACATCTGATTCATCAGATATCCACTTTAGTGTCTGATATCACATCTGATTCATCAGACATCCTCAGCAGTGTCTGATATCACATCTGATTCATCAGACATCCACAGTAGTGTCTGATATCACATCTGATTCATCAGAAATCCACAGTAGTGTCTGATATCACATCTGATTCATCAGTCATCCACTGTAGTGTCTGATATCACATCTGATTCATCAGACATCCACAATAGTGTCTGATATCACATCTGATTCATCAGACATCCACTGTAGTGTCTGATATCATATCTGATTCATCAGACATCCTCAGCAATGTCTGATGTCACATCTGTCTGATATCACATCTGATTCATCAGATATCCACTGTAGTGTCTGATATCACATCTGATTCATCAGATATCCACTGTAGTGTCTGATATCACATCTGATTCATCAGATATCCACTGTAGTGTCTGATATCACATCTGATTCATCAGACATCCACTGTAGTGTCTGATATCACATCTGATTCATCAGATATCCACAATAGTGTCTGATATCACATCTGATTCATCAGACATCCACTGTAGTGTCTGATATCACATCTGATTCATCAGACATCCTCAGCAATGTCTGATGTCACATCTGTCTGATATCACATCTGATTCATCAGACATCCACAGCAGTGTCTGATATCAAATCTGTCTGATATCACATCTGATTCATCAGACATCCACAGCAGTGTCTGATATCATATCTGTCTGATATCACATCTAATTCATCAGACATCCTCAGCAATGTCTGATGTCACATCTGTCTGATATCACATCTGATTCATCAGACATCCACAGCAGTGTCTGATATCACATCTGTCTGATATCACATCTGATTCAGCAGGCATCCACAGCAGTGTCTGATATCACATCTGATTCATCAGACATCCACAGCAGTGTCTGATATCACATCTGATTCATCAGACATCCACTGTAGTGTCTGATATCACATCTGATTCATCAGACATCCACTGTAGTGTCTGATATCACATCTGATTCATCAGACATCCACAGCAGTGTCTGATATCACATCTGATTCATCAGACATCCACTGTAGTGTCTGATATCATATCTGATTCATCAGACATCCTCAGTAATGTCTGATGTCACATCTGTCTGATATCACATCTGATTCATCAGACATCCACAGCAGTGTCTGATATCACATCTGTCTGATATCACATCTGATTCATCAGACATCCACTATTGTATCTGATATCACATCTGATTCATCAGACATCCACTGTAGTGTCTGATATCACATCTGGTTCATCAGACATCCACAGTAGTGTCTGATATCACATCTGATTCATCAGACATCCACTGTAGTGTCTGATATCACATCTGATTCATCAGACATCCACTGGAGTGTCTGATATCACATCTGATTCATCAGACATCCACAGCAGTGTCTGATATCACATCTGATTCATCAGACATCCACAGCAGTGTCTGATATCAAATCTGATTCATCAGACATCCACAGTAGTGTCTGATATCACATCTAAGACTTGAACCCGGTCGTTCATAGACTAAGTAGTGATAAGGGAAATTTTTCATATGTAATTTTGAGTGTCAAGTTTGCGTTTGAAATTTTTGGTTTTTTTTAGAGGCAACAATCTGATTTTTTCACTGAGCAGGTTAACAAGAATTAACCCTTGATCAAGCGGGATGTGGTTGTTATATCATATATAGTGAAGGGTTACCTACTATCTTAGTACCTCATTGCTTTTTGTAATGAAATATAGAGTTTTTATTCCCTTACACCGGAAACGAATAGTTGCAAAAAACGGCTAGCGCACCTTTATTCTGATTGTTTTTTCATCTTATTTTTGAAATTTCCAGTTAGATTTTAGTAATGGAAGGTTTAATACCCTTAAGCAGGAAATGAACAAATCGTAAACATATCGGTATATCTTAAACCTGATTAGTAAGATCTCTATTCATTTTCGTTCTTAATGTTCTGTAGACAAGTTTCGAGAACATGCGTCTCAAACCATGGACACAGTTTGTTAAAATTAATTAAAGAATTCAATAGCACGTTTACATTCCCGCTTGAAAAGGATGTTTTGCAGGTCAAGATAATTGTTTAACTAAACAGAGGAGGTCGGAAGGCCATAGACGGTATTGCCCTATACTAGTCTGATCATACATGGTTTTGTGTTTTTCCCCCTAACCTCTTTGATCTCTCTGCACCAAGTATAAAACGTTGTCTAAATATTGACAGTATTCAAATTACACCGCGCGAATGTGCCATTCCCGCCCGAATTTCTAAATTTAAATCCCTGCAGTCGTAAGCCTGTAAATATCAATTACATCGCTGTTCAATCAGAGTTTTGATAAACAGTAAATTTATCACTATAATAATTAACGTAAGAAAGTACAGTATTATCCGCGATCAGGAAACGGAACTCACCAATCAGAAGTTCATTTAATTTTCTTAAATTTCAGACTGGAAAATCAAAAGAGGAAAAGAACTGTCGACTTCTTAAAACATTAAAACTCCGGGGTTGTGACGCCTTCAGAAAGTTATGTCATATTCTAAGCCTCACGGGACACGCCTTTCTCGCCGACCATCTTCACGAAGAAGGTAGAAAGTATAAGCTACCCTCCATGATGAAGTAAAATCAAGACAGAAATAAAAGATTTGTCGATGACGTATTGTCCAGTGGAGATAAGATATTTTTCAGCGGTATTCTACTATCTATTAATTGTATTGCTGTCATTGGTGGTGCCCGACGTAACGGATACCTTTAAAGCAAAACGTTACAGCCTCCTCAGTTACGTTCTATTCTTCTCCCTAGACGTCCAGGAACTACATCTATATTCGTTTGTCCCAGAGTGGTTCAGACAAAATATGAGTAGAAGCCGCGCACCTCCCGAAGAATGTCCATATGCAGCTTTTTTTTCACGGGATATTTCCTCTTAGCGTTTATCGGGTCGTAGGCACGAGAGCCTACATGTAGATTGGGGCTAGTCATGGATGAGTGATTTAAGGCTCCCTTTTGGGGCTAACACACACACACGCCCCTATTATTGAACTTCATTCAAAACATCCATCTCGCCACAACGGTGTCCTAGATCAACAATGGTTATATTCATTGCATGGCTTCTGAAGCAGGGCATTGCCACTGTGCTGTGTACGACATGTGCTGATTGCATGCACACTTTGTGATACACTTACGTCTTCATTGTGGTCATGATTTGGCCGTTTTAGTTCAATAGTTATGACCGATGTGATTTTTTTCTTCAAATGTAGGTCAAAGGTCTCGGTCAAGGTAAAATGGTCAAAATTTTTGTGCTATCGAAATGGTCTTGTCACAAGGAATGCACATGCCAAATATGAAAGCCATACTTCTTACAGTGCAATATAGGCAAAGTTTAAGTTAACAAACAAACAAGCATGCAGCACAAAAACAATATGGCCCCGATCTTCCGATCCCGGGCATAAATATTCCGGATATATCTCGACCCTTTACTTGTTGGGGTATCAACGACGAAATCTACGGAACACAAGTTCGTTTTTGACAAGTGGTGTTTCAAATGATTGAGATCCTGAAGTAGCTTGAGAGGAGAATGCTTTAGATATTAAAACGTCATAACCACAAAAACACGATACATTATACAAATATAGATAATAATGTACGGCTCAATAGCCTCAACCTAGATTGAATTTTAAAACATTATATTCTTTCTCTTTTTTGGTAAGAACTGCATATGTTAATATTATCGTTATATTTTTTTAGAAACGGATACAAAACTACTACGTTCTGAAGAGTTCTTTGGCAAGTTTCCGACTGTATTCAACCACATCAGTGATGATATAAAAACCAAGGTCCTTCAGTATCTCGAAACAAAGGTAACTGTCAGCTCACTTTATAATCCTCCTTTAAGAAACTAATAGCTAAGTCCCCCAAGATTGACTTTAATTGATAATGGGGATGTTGCTTTCGTCTTTAGTACAATTCTGGAAATTTATTTCTACACAGTCATGCCATCATCGAAACTTTATGACAAAAAAATGTTTTTGTTTATTTCTTTAATAATTTTTCATTTGTAGCTGAAAGAAAAGATGCTTGTAAATACATGGGTAAATTCTACGTCGGAGAGGAGTGAACTCATGGAGTCACGCAAGTTAGAATTCGAACACGAGAGGGAATTGAGGACTAAAATGGAAAAATACAAACGGCAGGTTCGTCATGGGCCTTTTTAAAACGAAGTTGAATATTTCAAAATTCCTTGTTATATATAATATCACCATTTTGTTTTTTCTTCGTCCCTATATTCCCCCTATGATGTATGTGTCTGTCGTCTAAATTCTACTGTTTCCTTCGTTTGCAGCTGAGCAAGGCAGTTGATGATTTAGCTTTAGCCAAAGACGAACTAAAACAGAACAGATTGGACATGAAAATACAGTTAAGAGAGGTAGAAGAATCTGAGAAAAGGTTCAAACAAGAGCTAGGAGTACAATCTCGTTTCAATGCAGCAAACAATAGTTCTGTATTGAGACTAAGAGAACAGTTTACCACGGTTAACACCAGGATTCGTCAGTTAAATTGTCTGATTAGCGATTTCCTTTACGACCACGTGGCTGAAACAACACAGGAAAACACTGTAACTGGTGCAATGTTGACCATATTGGAGAAAAATATACGAACACTGATGGACAAAGCTGACCAGCATGCCGAGACGCTTGACCGTAGCTCCAACGAAAGAAACACTATTCTAAGCTTGCTCAGGAAGCCGATGTCGCGTTCTGAACCACTTTCGGAGATAGTTCGAAAACATGTTGAAAAGGAAAACAAAACTAAACTAGCTATATGTCAAGAAATGGAGAAGCTGAACGAGAGTTTGCGAGATGTTGGCGCAGGAAGTCTTAGGAACGGGGGTTCCTCAAATTCGGTGATTCAAACGACAGATCTCAAATTAATTCGTAATATGATAGCAACTTTCAGAGTAGAAGCAGAGCATCTCAGAAAAAAGCTGAACTGGAAGGACGCAAAGATTTCTGATCTTGTTGAGGAACTTCGACAAAAACCTGTTTCTCTTCGACCAATAGAAGACAATCCCCTAGCTACTGGTGACGTGTTTTTCAAGTCGGAGCGTGAACTACCTGCGCATTCAGAACCAAAAGGTGGCTTAGCCAAATCCGATGGAAAGATGATAGATAGTTTAACTAACCAGGAAAAGCCGACTCTGTACTCAACAAGAAGAGACAAATGGTCACGCGAAAGCAGTCCATTAAAACCCATCTCCATTGTTACAGAGAGCACTGACGATAATGATACTGATGAAAACCAGTCTAGGTTAATCTCGTCTGCTCAGAGGAATGTCAATATAGACGACAACAAGTCAACATTACAACCCATTGATAGACAACTTAATCAAAACATCATCATTCCTAGATCTCCTCAAGTACAGACATCGGTAGATCATACAAATATCGCTACAAGGAAGAAAGACGGCGACACTATGGCTATTCAGGAGGTGACGTCATATATGGAGGAAAAAATTGCTGAAGGAAAGTTGCCGCCAATTGTACCGAACTCTTCCTACTTGAACTTTGAAAACGCCCCATCAATCCAAAATAAGACGCCTCAATCGACAGAGTTACAATAATAATTGCTTACATGTACTGAGGAGACACGACATGCAGTTGTATTTAATTGTATCCTGTAAGTTTTACCACATACTGGCTGTGAGTTGTATAAACTGATACACGAGATTATAAGAAAACTAAAAATCAGTTTTGTTTCTCTTTTCATTTTGTCTTATCTAACTTTTTCTCATAATACCGTGTCCTTATGTCTTAGTAACAGAAACATTGGATACTAGAACACTGTCATGTGTATCGACGTGTCGTCAAACTTTACATAAAGCGAAAGACTTTTTAATCAGATATTGAAGGTGAGGTTTCAGATATTATGAAATAAATTGATAAGTCTGATGTTAAAATATACGGTGACGAGTGTCGTAACATTTAAGGCGAAGAGATTTATATCGCCACCGTACCCCTACTGAAAGATTATAGAAACCTTGTCAAAGTTTGATCAATATATCAAAACATTCAGGTTAAGAGATGTATGGTTATTAAAGGTAAACCAGGTATTGTATTGTACGAGTTATGTGTTTTCAAAGTCATGCTTTGATCAGTCTGTTAAGTTTTATCCAGCTGTTCGCCCCACTAATGACCAAACTGTAGATGTATGGGTCTTATTGGTCACCGAGTACTTAATATTAACTAGCTGTATGCTAGGATTCCTCGTCCACCCAATGTCTCTTCAGCGGAATATATCCGAGTAAATCTGACACCCGACTTTGGGGGCTGTGTTGAATAAATCCCCAAACGTGTTTCCATCAGTAACTTCAATCTGCCTAGATTCATATTAAGCTTTCAACATTCACCCATCGAACATCCTTCTTTTTTTCTTCTGTATTTAATTTTGGTGGCCTGAAAAAAAGGCGGAGACAGAGAGGATGCTTAAAGGTCTGCTCCTTCCTGGTTTATGATAAAGCTGCTTGTTTAGTCTCGTAGAATATCGACCAATTTGAAAATCGGTTCTGAAGATAAACCAGAGGCTGGGTATCGCTTTCCTATCACCATTTCCTTTTACTCTGCATTACCGTCAACAATGCAGCACTACTACTGATTGCCAAGACAATAGACCAAACGTCATGTATAGAGAAGAGGATGTAATGGATTGCGGTTCCAACAATTGTACCTTGGGTCATGAGATAAGACCTCGTCCAGTATGACTAGAATACTTATGTGTCAGACGAAATATTTATCTTGTTTCATCACCAACTTATATCATACAATATCGGCATATAATGATGTGGCAAAAAGAACGATCTCCACCAGTACCCTCTGGACTTAATTATACATACTTAATGTGGCGCAATAGAACTTCAGCGTAAAACCTCTCTTTAAATTAGCGCACTGATGAATTAGCGCATCCACGGGAATTGCAATGTAAACAAAAAACAGACACTGCATTTGGCGCAATATTTCCTTCGCAAAAAGCACTAAAAAAGATTACCGCTAATATATGTACATTTACAGACAACAAGAAAATACCAACTAGTCAACATAATCATATTACAAACTCTATTTCAATAAAACTAGGGCAAAATATGAACAAAAGAAAGATTTACACAGAGACTCCTTAAAAAGTACAAGGAGAATAAGACCAAGTGTTCTGGAAGGGTAAGCGTCATCTCTTTCATCGACGAAACCTGTCAAGGAAACCTTGGTCAAGGATGTATATATATCTTTAAATGACACAAGGTCGACAACCGATGTCCTGTCCGTTGCGACATATGAGCAGTATTTACCTAATTAGTATCATCAAGGGAGTACGATAACAGCTGCTGAGTTTAGATGATGCGGTGAAAAAAATACCTTGACAATACAATTGATAATTTTTTTTTTAAAAAAAGCCCCCCCCTCCTCCCGAAATTATCATCATTTAAGCATCATTAGTTTCTAATCGGTGAAAATTAGTAACAGCCAATAAAGAAATCTTAACATTAGTGACAGCTGACAAATCCATCTCTACTGAAATGCATTGCGTACCTCCCCCTCCCCCATATCGAGTATAGAGACAGCTTATCAACCTAAATCAAGAGAACGCTTCCTACTTCTACATGTTGTTAACACTATAGGCCTAGAGTGTTGAATCATAGGAAAGGACTAAAATAGTTACAGAGAAATGTCGAGAAGTGATCGTTTATTGCCAGTGTAGCTTATTATGGTAAAGTGAATAACTTCATTATTTTCTTACTTATTCACCAATTGTCTTACAGTATTTCTTACTGTGGCATAAACATATTGAAGAGAATGTTGGCACAGTAACCATGTATGTCCTTGATTAGCTATTCTGAACAAACAATATTACAACTCTCTAAGGGATATTGATACATTGGGGCCAACAGTGAAGAGCCAGTTTAATGCCTTATGGTAGGTAGTTTTAGTTTCAGAAATACAAAAAACAAAAGCATTGTTCAACAATGAAAACATTTAATAGCACAAGACAATAAAAAAGGAAATGATTTTAAAAGTCTGTCATGTTTTGTCAACGGCTCCTGTGTCTTGTTTTTGTTGCTGTCGACTTTTTTGATTTTTTATGAAATTTCTGAAAGATTCCACTTCTCTCTGTTCCTCCTCTGCAAAGTAACAAGCAACTTTAACACTATATCATGGTATTTGAAAATCATTTTAAATGGTTTACACTTGTAATCACCTACATGGGAACAATAGATATTCTCAATAACCAGAATGCCAGGAAAATTTAAATGGTTTACACCCTGATGTGGATCTCAGATATAACTATATATGACAACCTCTAAATTCCATCTCACTAAAACCTTTATATGACAACCTCTAAATTCCATCTCCCTGAAACCTTTATATGACAACCTCTAAATTCCATCTCCCTGAAACCTTTATATGACAACCTCTACATTCCATCTCACTAAAACCTTTTTATGACAACCTAAATTCCAAAACCTTTTTATGACAACCTCAATTAAATTTATATGACTTAATAATAAAACCTTTTTATGACAACCTCTATTCCATTATCACCAGCATCTATGTTATCACCAGCTTTTTCACATAACAAGTTATTCAAGCCTCCCTCCCATTCCTACTATTGTAACAAGGTAATCTGCCATTACCATCCATCATGTCAGGGTCATGTGCCTCCTCATCGCTGTCCTCCTCCACCAACCCTGGAGTAATAGCCATTCCATCTGTCTGTTTCTTTAGCACTGGACAAAGAGGAAAAATCATATCAGCAATTTTAATATCTCTTTTGACAAAATAAAAAAGTTCAGACGGTAGGGCAACAAGAGATTTAATTGGCCTGCATTGCTCAACTAGTATTCAATGTTGAAAAATAGAATCAGTGTTTATCACAAATACATTAACACAACAACACTGGCTTTCAAAGAGGGCACATCCAATCGATTTTAACCAATTTTCATAACAAATAGCTACTAATACTTAACTCTAAACAGTGACAGTTATGACCAAGATTATAGGTGATGTCTTTTTTTTTTTTCTTGAAATTTGTTGGGCTTTGACCTTTCCATCAAATATCCTGCTTCTTGGACTTTTGGTTTACAAGAAGAAGTTTTTTTCACAGGTTTTGATGATTTGACCCCTGTGATCTTCAATATGGTTAAAGGTAATTTCTTTTTTGAACTTTGTCAGATTTCATCCCAGAGACCCATCAGTCAAATATCATGCTTCTTGGGCTTTTGGTTAGTAAGAAGAAGTTGTTTTAGGGTTATGGACCGGTAAATTGTGCTTCGGTGATATTTTCTTATATTTGATTACTACCAGAACATGTTGATGTCCATAATTTGGCGTGGTGGACTAAAAGTGTAAATGCTACAGAACTGAAGGTTTGATTCAGGAGACAGCTGCCAATGTACTACCAAAGATACCATATTACAGGAAAATCAAGTTGACACAGAAAATTAATTCTGTGTACCTACACTTGGCAAAAAAAGTTTGTTCTGGAAAGTTAAAATGAAATATTAACAGTCACCACAAATAATTATTTGTACCATGTGTGTAAACATTGTATCATGTGATGACATCAACTGGGAAAGGACATATCCTGTATTGCATAAGTGAGTGTGTAATAAAAGAACAGCACAACTCAGTGTAAAACAGTTTACTTGGAGGAGGAAAACACAAAGGGAAGCAAGAAGACTTGTTTATTTCTTAATTGTAAATGTAAATGATGGAAATGAATGTGTAGTAGAGACAAGAGAAAATGAGAAATGCTATTTATATAGGGAGAGAAGAATTCTGTAAGACCATTGTGTCCATGAAGAGTATTTGAAGTTACCGTGCATGGGTACAGAGAAGTTTTTTTTTAAATTCCTTCAATTTTATTCTTTTTGGCCATGTACATCAGCCCTTGAGGGTCAGACTGAGTGAAGCACCTTAAACCCCTTCCATCCATGAAGAGTATTTGATTACAATATATTTGGGTACAGAGAAGAAAATTTTTGAAATTTCTGTCAAAATGATTGCTTTTGGCCATGCTCGTCACTCTCTGGAGGTCAGCCAGTGTCAATATGTGCACAAAATCAAACTGTCATCCTTCACTAACAATTCAAACTAAGTTTGTACTATTTTCAATAGCAAATAAAGAAATTACTTTCAAAAATGATATTTTCCTATATAAACTATAGTAAACACTACTACCTTGCTAGGAAATGTGATATTCTGAAGTCAGGAAATTTACAATTTAGGTAAAACCTTTCATTATACTATATTTGGGTACTGAGAAGAAGATTTTTGAAATTTCAGTCAAAACTACCCTTTTTGACCCTGTCGCTAGGGGATGGGACCCGTACAATTTACAATGTTTATTTACCTTTGGCCAGGTGTATTACAAGAAGAAGTAAAAAATGTAAAACATATACAGGTGGATACCACTGGACAATTGGGTTTCGCAATAGGTCACTATGACACTTTGCCTCAGGTGACCTAAAAACTGTAAGACCAGCACAGATAAGACATACTGACCATCTAGAAGTATCTTGATACTTAAAAACACCCAGAGAATGAAGTATGATGTTAACATTGGTAGAATGCTTCACTGTATAATGTACTTTCTAAACTACTTCCAAAGTTAAAATCATAAATCTTGGGTAACTGTCCTCTCCCTGGGTATGTTAAATGGGTAGATGACTATTCAGTATCACCAGGCCTGTCTTTGCCCATGTCCATGTGTAACTGTAGGGTAACTGTCCTCTCCCTGGGTATGATAAAAGGGTAGATGACTGTAAGTATTACCAAGTGTGTCTTTGCCCATGTCCATGCGTAACCATTGGGTAACCTTACTCATGGATATGATAAAAGGGAACATGATTATTAAGTATTACCAGGCTTGTCTTTGCCCATGTCCATGCGTAACCATTGGGTAACCTTACTCATGGATATGATAAAAGGGAACATGATTATTAAGTATTACCAAGCTTGTCTTTGCCCATGTCCATGCGTAACCATTGGGTAACCTTACTGGATATGATAAAAGGGAACATGATTATTAAGTATTACCAGGCTTGTCTTTGCCCATGTCCATGCGTAACCATTGGGTAACATTACTCATGGATATGATAAAAGGGAACATGATTATTAAGTATTACCAGGCTTGTCTTTGCCCATGTCCATGCGTAACCGTGACATCTGTTCTTCTTGTTCCGCCAGTTCCTTCTCCTCCTTCTCCTTTCTAAGCTTCTCATACTGGGGTCTGTACTCTCTATTGGACAAATGCACAGTAAAGGATATCAAAACTGAACCTGTATTTACTACACTGCTTAAACTTTTTAAGTTCTTTGTCATAAGGTGGAGTCATCTGTATTAAAGTATTTAAACATTACAAAACTCCCTTAAAAGTACTGTTTGTACTGATAACATCTGGTAATAGAGCTTTAATATCACCTGAGCATTAATGATACTTTGATTTGACTGTTTACACTGTACAGTGCCCTACAACAGGTCAAGGGTCATTAGGATTAAAAAATGTACATACCGTGCTCAATACCATTGTGAAATTAAAATGTTAAATTAGAGAGTATGCTAACTACCTCTGACACATTATTAAGGATATTTGTGATACACTTTTAACTTACTTCTCAAATTCTTGTGCTGCATCAGTCACATGCTTGAAGAATGATTCCACTCCCTCACCTGTCACTGAGGATACCCCAACATTCTACAATACATCAAACTTTACCTTAATGCATTTTTAAAAATCTGAAGTATTTTCATTTCATATGGCATTGACTAGCAAACTTTTTAGTATCTCAGGTAGGATTCTTATATGACACTGCAAAGACTATAAATACACAAGCAGAAATTAACTTAGATATGTATTAGAATTGGTTTTCTATCAAAATTTTACAAAAATATTCATGAAAATACCAAATCAGAAAATGCCAACAACAATTATAAATCTTTATTCTCTTTATCAAAAAGAATTTAGCAATGATTTAATTAAGTTAATGAATCAGTCGCTATCATTTTAACAAACTACACAGGTTGGCATAATATAAAATCTCTCAGAATCCCATCTCAAACATAGTAATTCATATTAAGCTGACAAACTTAATGAGTCTCTAGCTATCTTTACTCATATTAAGGCTGACACAGTTAATGAGTATCTAGCTATCTTAACTCATATTTACGCTGACATAGTTAATGAGTCTCGGGTTATCCTATTTCATATTTAGGCTATCCTTTGAAACAACTGTGTTGACATAATACATAAGTCTCTGGCTTTCTTGACTTACACGAAGGTTGGCGTAGAACTCATCTAACACCAATGACATGGAGCGTGTCAGGTTGGAAACATATGATGTTTCATGCTCCAATGCATCTTGGAAGGATTCAAAGTCGGTCATCCATTCTACAGCAAACCTGTTATCCACAATATCTATCTGCAAGTCATTTAAAAAAGTCAATGAAAATAGTTGAAAACTTTCACAAAACAAATTTGAAAGTGAAACGTCATATCAGTATTGTTTGCATTTTCTCAATGTACAGTGTAATTTAATACACACCATATAGGTGGAAATATTTGCAGGGGATTTGATTTTGCTATATTTGCAAATTCAAATACACAGCAAATTCTTTTACAGTAAATCAATATTTTCTATAGAATTTGTTACCATCCCTGTAATGGATACCAACGTAATGTCATCTCCAGGACAACCATGAAATATTAGCCCCACGAAATCAATAAACTGTACTATGCAGTACTAGGTAAGGAAAAATTGAATCTGAATATCTATATCCAGTAAATAATGCCATATCAAAACCTTTTGACAAATTCTAAAGTCAATATTTAAAATAAACACACGCAAATTTCAATTTAGTTTAATAAAAACATTTACTATTAATGGTATTACATCAAAGTACCTATTATGATTAGTGAAATACATTATTCATACCTTGTTCATGGCTACGATAAAAGGCAGCTTGGTTTTGTACAGGATACTACAGGCATACAGCATGTTAGACATGAATGTGACTGGATTCACACTCCGGGATGTGTCCATCACATACACAACAACTGTTGGGAAGGTGGACGCCTGAAAATACACATAACTTAATCTATTAAAGTATTTTACTATTAAAAATCTATGAAATATTTCCTTCAGGTTGATTATACATACAATGTATTACATGTACAGAAAGTGATCTCACCACCATTAAGAAACAAAAGTGTGATATCTGTGTTGTCATCCAGTACTAGTAAGTTTCTATCTTAAACATAGAAAAGTTCATTACAAAGGTTTGAGGCTATAGTATAAAACATGAAGGTTAGATATCATCAGACAATCTTACAGATATTGTCTGACATGTCTGATATCCATAAAGATGTGGTTAAGGTCAATGCAATGACATCACAAATAAGTAATACCTTATTTAGAAAAAAACATTTAACAAAGTCTCAGTCAATCAAATGTAACCCTGGTAAAATACTAGCTGCAATTTACCACACGGCTTAATAAAACTTCTCTTGGTGCGATCAGTTGAGCATCAGACTAGTAAGCCAGGGGTCCAGGGTTTGATTCCTAGCGGAGGCATTGAAATACATAATGATCTCTGTTACATTGGCTCCCATGTAGGGACCAGGAAATAGTACTTAGCCATGCCCCATCAGCATCGCTTTAACCCCTAGAAACTTGAGGACAAGTTATTTCCTGTAGAGGGAGTATGTAACCCTGGTAAAATACTAGCCGCAATATACCACTTGGCTAGAGAGAACTTCTCTTTAGTGTGATCGGTTGAGCATCAGACTACTAAGCCAGGGGTTCCGGGTTCGATTCCTAGCAGAGGCATTGAAATAAATAATGATCTCTGTTACAAAAATAATGTATACATTCTCAAATGGAGAGTTATTTAAGATCTTGTTGATATCCCTAACATCTAATGTTTAACATTGTTGATAAAGAATATTACCAGTGTTTCTGTGATGATGGTTCCAGAGGCTGACCAGGTAAAGACCTCTATCTGTCCAGGTGTGTCAAGTATGATGTACCTGTAATTACAGACAGATCAAATAAAGAAAGTTGTTCAGAATAGTGTTCAGGAAATATATTGTTTAAACAAGATTTATGATTGATAGGTTGATAACATAGGGCTATATTTGTAGTTCTAGACATCGTTTCTGAAATCATCTTTCCTTAACCATACAGATTTACCACAGACTTACTTATGACATTTCAGAGCTTTTAAAATCTGACTCAAAGAGAGGCATTATGGGATTCTGTTTATAATTAAATATATTACATTCTTGTGGCATGTATTTTCTTATAATTACTATGATCAATTATGATTATAAGTCATTGACATACTCATGTTCGGTTGATTTCTGCTCCAAAAACTTCATCACCTGTTGAAAAGATGAAATAGAGAATTAGTTACCAGTTACCGTAAATATTCGCGTATAGTGCGCAGGTACTTTTTGGAGATCAGATTTAAAAAAAAAAATTTACAGAAAAATTAATTGACTGGTCACTGCGACGAAACATTTGATGTGGTCTGATCCATTGATAATTAGGAAACCACAATGAGCGTGACCCTAACACATGTAATTACCTTAAGCAAACAAATTTACCCAGGTGACCTAACAAGCATGAAAGGCTTGGCTGATTGTATAATTAACGGTTAATGACAGTTAACACGTTGAGTATGAGGAGACTGATGACATCCGGCTTGGGCTGAACGCATACTATTGGTCAGAAAACGATGTTGTTTTAACTGTCTGATTATTTTCAATCCTACCTTGTCCCCATAAAAGCAGGTACGTTATTGATATGATGGTGTGTCAAGGACAAACAAAACAATGTCATCTTGTTTCAGATAAAAGCATACAGTTACTCCTGATATGAAAATAGCATATAAGGCAGAATGTCAAACAAATTTTACTAAGCATGTTATAAGGTTAACAATATATTTACATTTAACATTATTTCTTCCTTTATATTAGGGTTATATTAGATAAATAACATGTATACACAGAGCTGTTTTATTAGTGTGTAATTATGGATGGGACAGATGGGCAGATGTCAGAACATTCTGTACATTTCAGCTGCTAAGCTTTGTATGATATAATATTTGTTCATTACATTAAATAAATGTATGCTATATTAAATAAACCCTTATTAAGTTCCTTATAAAAAGCCAAATTTTGAGTAAAAAAAATAAATAACTAGGGATGGGCCGTGATGGACTTAAGTTAAATACTATCTGATATACAATACCAAATGATAAATTTGATATACATACCTGATCAAATCTGGTTGCAAATAAATTTAATGAGGTAACTATTCCTCCATTCGGTCCTAAAGAGTATCTGTGTATCAGAATTAAGGTCTATAAAAGTAACAGTAGTTACGGCTCTGATCAGAATACCAACATAAATTGTCCTTAAGATATTTCATTTATCAGAATGACGGGTCACTTTCAAAAGAGCAGTTGAAACAGTGGGACCGGTTAAACCTATCTGGTTCATGTGCATTCATGTACAGTGGAATAATTCCAGATTACCTGAACCGTTTCAACCAGAATACGCAAAAGCAGCTTTAGTCACAGTATTAGGTTACTGCTAAAGTATAACATTATGTTTAATGTTATTTTAATGATAATGAGCTTTAAGAATTGACCATTTTTGAAAGTAAAACATGACTGATAGAGGAAAATATTTTAAGACTGATCAACTGTTACTGCAGAAGTAAATATTTTATATACAAATAGTGCTGCTTATCCTCCATCTATCAAACTAGAATTTTTGACATTTGCATCAAGTAGATTTAATCTAAAGGATACTGTTTCATAACTTCTTTGTAATTCACAGTGTCTCGTATATCTGAAATTGAAAAAGATAAAGATAAGTAATAAACAAAACAATAATAATAGCCTCGAATACATCCTAATGGTGAAGTAACGTCTTGATTCAACATTTTCCTAGAAATTGTCGTCCAGAAATGTTGGGAAATAGCAGGTTTAGAAAAAATATATGAATAAGAACTTCCATTAAATCTTTAATAACGTCAAGGAGATTTGGTAATAAAATGTATTTTAAAAGTACAACTTTTTTGCTATTTCAATCAACACCCAGGGCACTTTTTTCTTGTTTTGTTTATCACACTTATCCACCTTGTCATTAACATATTGATCAAAGTAATCGGTTTATTATTCCTGAGAAACACACTTCAGTGATTGTTTTTTCTTTCTGATGAACACATTACTGTGATTTTCCCCGTATTACAGTAAACAAAATATCCTATTTTCCCATGCTCAAAAGCGTTATTTCCCAAAAGCGGGGAAAAATCTGGAATATTTTCCCAATTTCTAAGACAGCATTACCATTGTCCACAGTTTATAAAGGAACAGGAAGCTATAACATTCGGGGAAAAAACATGCATTACAACTTGAATAGCACACGAATAACAACGATCAATGATACAAATCCTTTCATTGTTTCTCTTTGAGCTATACTCAACACATATGATGGCTAAGTTTGTTAAGGTTGAGGAAAATTCCTCAAGGAATGAATTCCTACAAGAATGCTGACAAGGATTTTCTAAAGAATAGTAACAATGACCTCAACACTGACCCAACAACTGTAAAATCCAAACTTGTCCATGATATGATGATACTTTATAAGAACACGAAGTATGATAAAATTCCCTCAAGAAACAAGACAGTACAGCCAGTTACAGTTTCCCTCTGACTCACTGCAATGTATGAAGTTCCAATGACTAGTAGTGTAGGAGACAGAGCTTGACTTCTTTCATGTAAGTCAAATGTCACATTGTACGTCAGCGTGACCCATTTTTGATATATGATACATTGCCTCATCAATGTGTTCCATACCCAAAGTGTGAAGGTCTAGAAACAAATAGTGTAGCAGATAGAGCCTTAACTTTGATTTTGATCAAGCTAAAGGTCAAAATGTAGGTCACTTTGAATATCATATAATAATTTCATTTAAATTTTTCATATGGACATATTCAGACAAACTCAATTTTAATAAGCACTATAAATGCCTACATTTAAACAAATTTTACATTGAATAAGCTAGTCTTTGAACTCAACCTTATTAAGCCTCTGTTTCTAGCTGAGAATACAGCATTGGGTCCATATTGGTATGAGTGGTTACAACAGAACTGCAGTTTCTATAAACATAGGTAATTCCTTATTCTCACCAATATTTGCTGGAAATGGGACTTCTAGAACTGCTGGGTCAAGGTTGATTACATATGGAGGATTTTTCCTGGCATGAAGATGGGCAGTAATTCTCTACAAAAGAAATACAAAGAGTGCATATCACAGTTGTATATGTACAACAAAGTGCAATGGACTGAACTTTTACTTATTGTGTTTCTTCTTCTTAGAAAATTTTAATCAACACAAGAATAACAGTTAATTATATATTTTGCCTGCACTAAGATTTATGTCTCCTCCTCCCCAAAATAACAAATTTCCTGATTTCTTTTAATTAAATACCACAGATATATCATTGTCAAGTGAAAATATTGATGTGTTGTAAAACTTGAAACGAAAATTTCTCATTTTTTTTCTTACTTTGATCAATAATCAAAATTCATTCAATTACAACATTTTCACCTTTAAAAAAATCACTCTGCCCAAGGTGAGGAAGGAAAGCTTATCTGATGTCTACAGTGCTTGTTTAAATATGAATAAAAACTTAATGTGAAGTGAATAGAACAAGCCATAAAGGATTTGTAAATGCTTTTATCAAAATCTTTTTAATAAGTTCCTCCCACCAAAAAACAAAAGAACAAGGGATCATGGCACTCATCATTGTTGGAGTTTTATTTGTGTATTTTTTTTCTATTTCATTTAATGATTGTTCTTTATTTCACATCAGTTCTAATATGGAATATGTTGCATAGTAAGAAACATAATGGAACTGAGAATGGGGGCAAAATTCAGTATTGGACGTTAAATAACTAATTTCTCCAATAATAATATAAAATTCTATGAAGATATTTTTAAAATTTTTTTTACATGGCATATTTATTTTGTCAACAGCACCCTATACTGGACCAAGGATATTTAATATAGAGGGATAAGAAATTAAGACAAATGAAGAATTCCTTGGTGTCAGCTTTTGTGTTTGTTCACTGAGCTGTGAAGTCATCGAATCCTCTGATTCATACAGTTGTTAGCTGGTCTATGGCCCATTTATTTCTATGCTGTATTTAGTATGTACTTAGCACTGACTAGCCTGAAAACCTGAGCTATCATTAACCAGTGAGAAGTGAACCTTATTTAGTAACAAAAATAATGATTAGAAAACGGAATTGAAATATCGTAAAAGATACACATGTCAAATGGACAATTACTCAGCTTTTTCATGTCATCAATTCAAAAATGTTTTTCTCCTAATTTCGGGTTGACAATGGAATATATTTCATTAGCACAATGAGGCTAGCAAACTCGTCTTTTTTTTTCTTTTTAGTTTACAAAATTATATAGACAGATTCTAATCCCGCTACTATACGAGTTTATAAATGTGCATAGTCAAGAGGTAATTGGCTGACAGTGTACGGTTTTACTTTCTGTTTATCATCAACAAGTTTGAATTTTTAACCTGAACAAATGTGGTTTTCCCAGATCCAGCCATGCCAAGAACTATGATGCAGGTGGGTTTCTTACGCTCATCACTTGAGCTTTGGCCGGTCGACATTGCCTCAGGATGACTACACGCACTTGCTCCTTCTTCCCCACGTGCACCATCCGTCTCCATATTGTTTTGAAATAGCTCTGAGATATTGAGGTTTCAATTTGTTTAGTTTCGTATCAAAAATTTGTAAAATAAACAACAACATTTCGAAAGAATCGTTGTGCATCATTTCAAAGTAAGTATGTCATCGATGACGAGACCAAATGGTATTTTTCCTCAGTTAAATTAGGGAAAATCGAGACTAAACAACTGACTTTGCTTGCAATGAATGTCACGCAGGCGCACTTGGTCAAACTATGGCGGCGACTTCAAAGACAGCGACGAAGTAAACAAACGAAAACATGGTCTGATATCTCAGTATCAGCACAATAAGGTACAACTGAAACGATCAAGTTTATCAGCTGCGTTTTAGTTTCACTTATTTTTCTCCTTAAAATGAAGAATTTTCGGTTATATGACTTTATTTATTTACCTGTTGATTCAATGTTCAAGCCTGTTCCTGTAGTCTGCAAAATCCTAATAAATAATTAAGGGGTCGTTCTATATGTACTTGTTTAACGCAAGTGTTGTCATTTTGGTGAAGGTGCTATACTGAATAATGATGTCAAATGAAAGTAACAAACGTCTAGTCGGTTCTAGCACGAGTGTTACTTATAGTTGAACGTTCTTTCACAACATAAATCTGCCACTTGAATTATCTCAGTTGTTTACGGCAGTTATCGAATTGTAGTAGAATTGTATACCAGGAAAGTCATTACAGTGGTTAGAAAATACCGATCCTTTGTCATACTAAACAATTAATACATATATATGCATATGGTGCATTTACGACAGGAAATTCAAATTCAAATACGAAACCTTCGGATCAGCATACAATACCGTATATGATGTATCGTGTTAATTTACTAATGTTTGGAAAGTATAACACAACTGATGAAGGAAGATAAATTATGACGCACAACCTGTCAATACTTAGAACCAAAAATCATCAGTGCCTAATTGCCTAGACAAGAAATTCAGCAGCTGGCTAACCATCATGACACTCCCAAAAAAGGATGTCTGGAAATTGTAAGGAACAAACAGCTACAAAATTTGACATGATCTTAGTGGGAGTTTGTCTCTGATGCCTTCCTTTGTCAATTGTGTTACAGTACCCAAATACCAATGAATTAACAAAATGCTTCATTTACAGTAGTGTATATTGATCTGAAATTTTCTGATTTGAATGACCTGATGTAGTTGTACCACAGCTTGATGTGTTGTTTTTTATGATTTGTACAGTGGCGTTCGAAACATGGTCAAATTAAAATCACAACTGTCATTATTTGCATGCATAGTTGTAAGAATTCTATTGACAGCTATATATATATATCAACTGTTATGGTCTGCTTTACAGAATAAACCTCCCCAAATATCCAGGTAAATAGCATTTACAAATTGTTGTGGTTGATTAGAATATCATGGTATTGAACACGCTTGGCTTGAAAAAATGGGGGAATACATTGAATAGTAAAACCCCAAAAAACTCAAATCGTTGGAAAATAAAAAAAAAAATCATGTTAATCAAATCAAAATATCTGTTGTAAGAACTAGCTTTCATGTATGTCATATGAAAGTAAATCTCCTTTCTTGATTTTGAAAAGATTAGTTAGAGAAATTGTGTATTACTTCATTTTCTGCCTTTAAATATTTTAACATTTGTTTCCAAAAATAAATATAATGCTTGCATTAAATTGAAAAAGTATTTGAAGTCAAAGTGATCTTTCAAAGAAAACTTAAGAAACTTTTATCATAATTTTTTTCCAGGAGTTGGTGACAGATAATTGACAGTGCAAGATGGACAATTATCATGTGCTGGAAATCATTGGGGAAGGGTCCTTTGGAAAGGTGTACAAGGGAAGGAAGAAATACAAAGCACAGGTTGGTTTATATATAATGTTAATAGGAATGTATGATTTGAGAAATACTTTAAAATTGATAATACATTAGTATTATACTTATTAAGCCCGATAGGACAGATGTAACAAACCACAGTCTAGAGGTTGTTATACAGGTACACTGAAAGGTAATGATTTCTTAAAAAAGAAAGTTTCCTGGTATTTTGTATATTGTTAGTAGCCTCTGGCAATCCACAATTAAGTGATCATTGATTAGGAATTTATGATCCATATACCATTATATGTTTGAAGTAGATTAATTTTTTTACCATGTCAGATGTTTTTTCACTGCAGTAACAATTACGTGACCTCATATTGTTATGTCACAATAACATTACAACATGTGTGTCTTGCAAAACAAACATTGATGATATGGTTGTATTATATGACAGACAGCTACTTGATAGTTATGTATGTCTTTAATAGGTCGTGGCCTTGAAATTTATACCCAAAGTTGGAAAACCAGAAAAAGAGCTGAGAAATCTACGCAGAGAAATTGACATTATGAGGGGACTGCATCATAGCAACATTATAGAAATGTTGGACAGCTTTGAGACCGATAAAGAGGTAAAGGTCACATACAAGACATTTGTAAAGTAGGTAAGGAAGTAAAGCTCATATAAAGCTTTGTTATGTAGATGATGAGGTTAAGATCTTACACAAGGACATTTCATAAACTAGGCATTATTTTGTGTTCTTCATGGATACATGTAATAACTTACCTTGGTGGAAAGTTGAACATCTTTAGAAAATATGATAATCATATCTTTGGGCAAAGATTTCACCTTCAGTATTTTATTATGATGAACAAATTGCTAGGAATAGATGTAATCAAATGTAAATTAAACAATGTTTCTAAGTATATATATTGATATTTATAGCAAAGTCTAAAGAAATATCATATCCAACAGGTAGTTGTGGTGACTGACTATGCAGAAGGAGAACTGTTCCAGATTTTAGAGGATGATGGAAATCTTCCAGAAGAACAGGTAAAATGATCAATACAGAAGTCATCTCCAATGTATCTCATGGTTTACAGCAAAGTACATGTACATGATCAGTACTTTGTTCTGTAGACAAGTGGAGGGCATTTTACTGCAAGGTACATGTACAGGACCAGTACTTTGTTCTGTAGACAAGTGGAGGGCATTTTACTGCAAGGTACATGTACAGGACCAGTACTTTGTTCTGTAGACAAGTGGAGGGCATTTTACTGCAAGGTACATGTGCAGGACCAGTACTTTGTTCTGTAGACAAGTGGAGGGCATTTTACCGCAAGGTACATATGCAGGATCAGAACTTTGTCCTGTATACAAGTGGAGGGCATTTTACTGCAAGGTACATGTACAGGACCAGTACTTTGTTCTGTAGACAAGTGGAGGGCATTTTACTGCAAGGTACATATGCAGGATGTATACAAGTGGATTTTACTGCAAGGTACATGTACAGGACCAGTACTTTGTTCTGTAGACAAGTGGAGGGCATTTTACTGCAAGGTACATATGCAGGATCAGAACTTTGTCCTGTATACAAGTGGAGGGCATTTTACTGCAAGGTACATATGCAGGATCAGAACTTTGTCCTGTATACAAGTGGAGGGCATTTTACTGCAAGGTACATATGCAGGATCAGAACTTTGTCCTGTATACAAGTGGAGGGCATTTTACTGCAAGGTACATATGCAGGATCAGAACTTTGTCCTGTATACAAGTGGAGGGCATTTTACTGCAAGGTACATATGCAGGATCAGAACTTTGTCCTGTAGACAATTTTACTGTGAAGTGCATGTTCATTATAGGGCCAGTGCATTGTTTTGTAGGCAGCAAGGTACATGTTCATTGTAGGGCCAAAACTTTGTTAAGTAGACAAGTGAAACTTCCTTTAGTAGACAGGTGAAAGACTGATTAACCAGTTAAGTGGTAACTTACGAATGCTATGTTTTATAATCACAGCATAATGCTTTCTAGTTTTCGGAAGTTCCACACAATTCTACAGATGTATTTGATGATTTTTGTTAAAATGCTACCAAGGTAATATTGTAAAAACTAGATGTCATATGTACATGTAATTGATAATTTTACGACAATATTTGTTATAACTTCAAGTACTTTTCCAACAGATGAATGGATTTTTCAAATTTTACTTGTTACAATATTTAATGTGAATGATATATAGAATACAGATATTTATGAAAGACAAACTTTTGTCAGATTAATTAAATGTTGTTTTTTTTTTTTTTTTTTTATATTTTCCTGCTCTTTTATCATGATTTAACTGGTTTGGTTCACATATTTCAATGTAATTAACATTAATTTGAAATAACAGCGTGTATTATGTTATAGTATTTGAAAGTCTGTAAATTATCAAATATTATTGAAGTGGAGATAAAATTGTCAATTAATGCTGATTTTACATAATGTGCTGTCTTTAAAAACCAATATTCATTGTGAAATACACAATACTGTTCATCTTCTGATTGCCAGGTGAAGATGATAGCATGCCAGTTGGTGTCTGCCTTGTATTATCTTCATTCTCATCGTATCCTCCATCGAGACATGAAGCCTCAGAACATTCTCCTTGGCAAGGGTGGCATCATCAAACTCTGTGACTTTGGATTCGCTCGTGCCATGAGTTTCAACACACTAGTACTGACATCTATCAAGGTCAGGGTCACATGCTGCACATGTATTAATTATTGATTGTTGCTCGTCATTTTGTGAGACAAGACTATTCAGCCTGAGGTATCATAGTGAATCTGACTAACCCAAAATTAAGCCTTAAATTGTCCTCGAAGTTTTGAAATCTACTGCATAATATTTAGATTCTCTGAATGTAATCAGTTGTATATTATTATAGCTTGTTTGGCTTCTTAAGATATATCATTTCATAACAGAAATTTGAAATAAACAAACATAAGTTGCATTTTTTCTGACACCAGCTGGCAGTAAACATCATTGGATGTGATAATTTTTAAAGAAATGATCTTTTTTGAAGGATTTATTGCAATACAGCTATATAAATAAGATTACCTTGAATTCCTAAAAGTAAATTATTTATGTAGCTGTATTGCAAATTATTTTCCCTATCTACCTACAAAATTTAATTAAATGATTTGAAATAAAGTCCTGCATAAGGTTTAGATTGACAGACTCAGCAAGTGATTTGTAGCTCATTGGCTATATTCCTTACTCTGGAATAGATGTACCATATAAGGTCTAAATTTCATGGAGGGTTGTATATGCTGAGTTAGCAGCTAAGAAAACCTGCATATATGCCACTGTCTGGGGAGATTTTTGTAGTAGATTGTTTACCCTCTGTCATCCACATGTTTGACATCTGTTCTTAAACAATTCTTATTATTGCTCTTTCTTGAGAAGTACTCCATGGATCTTCCTCAAACTTCCCATTGGTTCTTGGTATTGCTCATTTTGAACCTGCCCAGATAACCAAAATGCTGACAGGCAACCATCATGGATTTTAACAAGGAAAGTTTGTTATTGTTATTTCTGGAAAAGTTTGGGATGGATCTTTTCAAATTTCTTATCAAGGTTTCCCTCGGTTTCAAGGGTGTTATTGCTGTAAGGACTTTTCCAACAAAATAAATGGCTAGCTTAGATTTTGACAATTATGATTTGTAATTATTATTTCTTGAGAAGTCATAGATACATAATTTTCAAATTCTATATATAAGTTTATCTTTGGCTTTATTTGTGCTTAGTTGATTCAGGAACACATTAGTGAAAAGGTTAAATAAACAAATAAGGAATTAATAAAGATCATATGATGGTGGGCACTTATTGATTTTGCCAGGAAATGAACTAGTTCAAAAGAAACTATGGATTTCAAGATATTTGATAAGTAATTTTGCCTTATTTATTTTGAGAAGTGTACCTAAACAGAGGCAATATAAGAGTTGTCTAGAATTTTTGATTGTATTATAATATCTTGGCGGTTGTAAAAGAATTTTGATAAAACTGTACTACATGACTGATTATTTTGTAGGGAACACCATTATACATGTCACCTGAACTTGTTGAAGAAAAACCCTACGACCATACAGCCGATCTCTGGTAAGCACTTGACACCGATGAAATATACTGATGCAAGAAAAACTAATACTGTTAACATTTATTTGAGTGTTTTTTTGTGCTAAAAATATTGCCCTAAAACTAGAAAATTTTGTGCTGAAAACATTATTGTGTTAATTGGATTTTCTATATATTGTTTATTTGGCAATAACTGTGGATTCACTAAGTCATTGTTGTACTAATTTGCCAAAATATTATATTTTTACGAAGATTTGATTGTGCCAAATTAAGTACTTTCATAGAATGTGTATAGAGAATCCTTTGATTATGTGAGTTAATAAGAATTATTGAAGTCATGAAATGAACACTCCACTTTACCTAGATATAGAACTTAGGACATTTCACTATCCTACCAAGTCTTCCTTCCCTTGTTCACATGCATGATGTACATCAAGAAAATCACAAATACAGTCAGTGTAACAAAAATGTGTGTACAACAACTTTATAAACATGTAGATGGATATATCTATCTTCTGTTAAGTTGTTATGATGCTGTCACTTGTTATTTTTTGGTCATTTTTTGTACGTTTCCATTTTATTTATTCACATGTCCATCTGATTGATAATCTGCCATACTTTCTTCCTGTGCCTTCAGTCACTGAACACTATATGTGTATAAACCTATTCTGTATGACTTTGCTTCCAGGGCTTTAGGCTGTATCTTGTACGAGTTGTTCACAGGAACCCCACCATTCTACACAAACAGTATCTTCCAGTTGGTCAGTCTGATCATCAAGGACCCAGTGAAGTGGCCAAAAAATATGACACCAGTGTTCAAGGACTTCCTGCAGGGCCTGTTGACCAAAAACCCCAAAGTGAGACTGTCGTGGCCTGATCTGCTACACCATCCATTTGTAGTTGATGGCGTAAATGGTTAGAATTATTGAAACTACATTGAGTGTATAGTATTTGACTAAGGGAGTTGAATGTTTTTACTTTGATTATACAGAGAGAAATAATATGTGTATTGTATTGTAGATATAAGTGTCCTGATCAAGCACAAAAAAAACATGATAATACTAACTCTGTCAGGGCAATGAAAAGGTTTCTGTAATTGTATATGGTTTTTCTTTGGAAGAAAAAGGGTTACAGTGATAGTTAATGTGGAGAGAGAAAGTCTTATACCATTAGAGCTTTAACACATAAAACTCTTCCTGTTGGGGAATAAAAGATTTTAATGGCGCGAAATAATTTTTAACTTAAAGAAAACTGAGAAAAATACCTATTAACAATTTGTATGTGGGGAGAGGGGAAGAATCTTTCTGGGTTGCTTTTGATTTTTACATCTTCACTGTGTTATTTGGTATATATGTTTATAGTGCGAGAAGAAGATATCAACCTGCCAAGTCCCTTTACACAGCCCCTCACTGCCTCCATGCAGATCATGAAGGAAAAACAGGCCAAAGAGAAGGCACACCCACCTGGCACATCAAAAATACTGGCCAAGGCCAAGCGCAAGGCGATGGAGGAGGAAAAAAAGGTAAGAGAGCACTAGTGTGCCTATATTTGTCCACAATGATGTAACAACTTGATATAATGTAAATATTTTAAGAATGTGTTGATCAATTTTTTCATTGAAATTTGACCATTGAACTAAATAGTTACTTTTTTTTATGAAAAGTATTTCTATGGTTGCAGTTTTACTTTATTTATCAGTTCTCAACAGCTGTAACAACTCCATCAATACATTTTATCTTAAATCTATGATAAAGAAATTTAAAAGAATGTTCTCTCTTCACAGAAAGGAACAAGAGAGATCCCTGGTGCAGAGAAATACAACAACAATGGCAAGGAGGCTTGGGGTGATAAACCTAAAAAGAATGGAGAAACTGAAGACAAACAGGAACAACCAGCCAATGGCAATGGTGCCAAGTCTGCACCAACTGAAGGGGAGCGTCCACCTTCAGATGCAGCTTGGGTCAACACTGGGACCAGTAAGGTGAGCGAGTGCTCGCTTGTTAAGTTTCTTTACAGACAGATTTTTGGATTTATCTGGATTTTATTGTGGTGGTGTAAATATAGCATGAAAAATTTTCAAGATATTTAAGAAAGATAAATGTATATGATATTAATTTGTGTGATATAAATGGTGATTGGCACAGTCTACTGCAATACAATGTTACATTGTTTTAGCAGATTCTTAATATCAGGAAGTTTTACTAATAATTTTGGAATACTATATATAATGTGTACTTGTTTTTAATGAAAGTTACTCATTATGCTTGTAATGTCTTGCCTAATGTTTCTGCATTATTTAAAATTGTAAAGTTTGGAATCAGTTACATGTGTACTTACAATATGTTCCGTTATGAATGTGTGTTCTGCTTTTGTCAAATAAACTGTTATTATTATACAGATAATATGATGTTGTGCTTTTAAATATTGTATACAATGCATGTCATCAATCTTAATACCATACTTGTAACATGATTTTGATTTGCTGTGTTTCTAACAGAAATTGCTTTCTTATTTTTGATTTCATCAGCGAGATGAAGGTCTTGAAATAGAGGTAAGATCCTTGAGCAATCATTATTATTCACTCAATTATCTCAACAAATACATTGAATTGCATAAATACTAGATATTCTTATTAACCTTAATTGAGGTTATATATTGTATTATAACATTTAAAACTTTATGTTTTTATGCAAAGTTAATTGCTTCATGTACACATTGGAACAACACCATTAGTTACTGTTTGTATCCTCAGAATGTGTACCAGTATCTGTATGTAAATTACCTATTTTCATTTTTTTAATTTATAGATATTGATATATATGTAACCTTGCTAGCACCAAGCGACTAGATGTTTTATACTCTGTCTACTACATCAATTCTAAGTTTGTCGAGGTATCATGTCGCCCAGCCCATATCTTAAGATATTGATATACATGTAACCTTGCTAGCACCAAGCGACTAGATGTTTTACACTCTGTCTACTACATCAATTCCAAGTTTGTCTAGGTATCATGTCGCCCAGCCCATATCTTATATTCTTATGTCTGATTGTAATGTAGTTCAATATCATGAAATAATTTGTAGTTACAGCACTTTATTCACATTGTGTAACTTTTTTCATGGAATCATACTGCTTCAAATTGAAATGATTTGTGTGTCATTTGCTGCAATTTGATCATGTATCATAGCATATATAAGGTCTCTTGTTCCTAATGAATTACATTATGTTGGAAATATCTCATTTCTCTTTCTTACGAAGACTGAATTGTGTAGGTAAAACTGAGTATCATTCCTATTATAACTAGGAATGGCAGAGTCTTATGACTCACAGTATACTACAGTTATTGTTCTTTTTTCATTTGAAGTAGTGGAATATAGTTTGCTGATAAACTATTATTATATCAATAGTATTTCAGTGAATTTCAGTTTCAACGAGTCGTGTAAACCTGAACAATATAAAAAATGTGTGAACTTTGTGATGTTTGTAGAACCTTAGCCCTACACCAAGAACTGATCGGATAAGTAAGGACTATGAGAAAGAATACCCGAGTATAGAGATTGAAGGCCGACGCACTGTGAGACGCAGTCCAGACAACAAAAAAGAAAAACGCAAGAATATTGAGAAAGTCAAACTTGAAGGGGAGGTGAGTGAAAACTGAAAGAACCTATTTTAGATTAAAATGGTCTTTGTTTCTTTAATCACATTTACAGACTTAAATTCAGTTATTAAAACTGAAAACTTTTTAGTGATTTTTTTACTGTAACAGTGGAAGAAAAAGTATTTGAGTTAATCATTACTAAGAGTTAATCATTACTAAGAGATAAATGGAGAAGATTTGGCCAAGCCTGGGAAAACACTGGAGTTAAACAGGGTCACTTGGTTATCACAGTTTCAGATATTGATAATGTATAGTATATAAACCTGATTTTTAAAAAATGAAGGAAGTTTTCTTGATAAAGCCCTACAGTCATCATCAGATTTAATGTTTCATGATTCATTAGATATCGTATATAAACATGAGTAGGAAAAATCTTTTGTGTACCCACAAGAACTGAACCTGTTGATTAAAATCTACAGTAAAGGAGTGTTGGATGAAAAGTGTGTTTTAACCATGGCAGAGGGCATTTCTTTGGATAGGAATTTTATTGTAGGAAACAATATTCATTATACATGTGTATGAATAGGATGGATTGAAAAAGAGCACAACTTTAATAACATGTTTATATTTATCTGACAAATTATCTAATTAAGAATTATTTAAGTAATTTTTGACCATTGTCACTAAAATTGTGTATATTTGGTGACCTAGGATGTAGACAGTGACGACGAGTGGCAGGGTCTGATTGATGCCACAGACCAGGAGGGAGACCCAGAGGTTGCTATGAAACTTCTTAAGGATCAGAAATTTCATGGAAAGCTGAAGACAAGGATAGGCAACAGCTCTGGTCAAGTATTAGATGGGATGCTAGAAGGTGCAGCCAGACTACGGACTGTCCTGAGAGTGGTCACTAATCTAGTGACCATTAAGTGGTCAGTTGTAATAATTTAGATATCTTTAATGGGTAAAGGATTTTACAATTTAAAGATTTCTTTTTAATGTATAAAAGAGTTATGTTTCATGAAAATAATTTGTGTTTTTCTTCCAACATGTAAACATTGTGTAGGGGAAATTTAACTTAAATATGCTAAAGACTTTCGGCCATGAAAATTCCATCCACGGAAATGAAATTATGACATATTGCACATTATTGTTTATATCATGCGAAGTTACATAGATGGAGAAAATGACCCACCAACAGTTTGCCTGTTCAAAAAAATATGTTTACAGTAATGGATGACATTATGACCAAGTATTCAAAGTCAAAATAATTTTTTTTAGTATATATTTTATAATTCTATCATTATAGTAATTATCAATGGCCAACAAAATATCTACAAGTAAAGTTGAAATCTAAGATGATGACCTTTTTTTACTTAACAGTGAAGTTAAACTTATCCTGGACTTTCTCAAGGCTCTGTCCATTCCCAAACAAGTCTTACAGCTGATTACAGAAATCCTGGAAAAGTCAAAGGTCAAACAGGTGTGAGAAAGAATTCATTTCATTGTTATAGTTAAAGCAACATTTAAAAAATATTATTGAATACTTACTATAAATAACAATGTGAATTAATCAGTACTTCAAACGGCATCAGGTAACAGGACAATTAATGTGCCTTATATAGATATATGTTTTATATATATTATTAAGCTAAAAGAAGAAAAATAAAGAGTGATGGTTTTTATTGTTACAGCAACCTTGGTGTCAGCAGATATTGATGGATCTAGTGATAGCCCTGAATGCTTACTTTGCCTGTGAGATCAGTTGGTGTGATCAGCTAGAGAAGGAAGTGTGAGTGTGTCAATACTTACAAATATCTTATCAGTGATGTCATTTTCAGGCTCTTTGTGCTGACCTCTATGTGTCTATTAAAGTGTTATGGAATTTTTTATATTGTAACTATTATTACATGAAGATTGTATGAAAGAAAAGTGAAAAAATGCCACTGATTTGCACTGAAAAGCCAAGCAATGAGTTGAATGCACTTGCCCAATAATTTGAAAAGTTCCATGGTTTATATATATATATATGAACCTGATAATTTCAGAAAAATGTCAAGTACAGGTGTATATTCTGAACTGTGTTGGTCATGCAAATATTATTTTTTCAGAATAAGACTTCAAATAAAAAAATGAATGTTGCACTGTTACTGAATCAGTACAATATTAAGTGTATAGTATATATAATGTATATACCAGTATGTGGGTTTGGGTTGAAGGGCAAAGCTGGAACTTGCTTTGTTAGTCTCCCATCATCAAATAATGAAATGAACCAATCATCTGATGTCAGTGGTCCCTATCTATCATGAAACAAGGAAATCTTTCTCTACTTTCCATAGTTTTCTCCTTTCGGTCCTTTGTTATTAGTGTTTCAGGTTTCATTTTACACTAAGAAAGAGATGGCCATCTTATATTTTGAGAGTTACGATTTGTTACCATTATTTAGAGATGAAAACAGATATCTTTATCATGTATGTTGATTAACCTGAAATGATCTCTAGTAGTAATCTAGTTGTAACATGAGATTAAGAAAAAAATATCCTGGTAGACAGTTTCTTACTTCTATGTCACTTCACAAGTCTGTGTGTCTACTGACAATGCTACTTTGAAGGGACATTTAAGCATAATACAATTTAATGCGTGAAAATGTTTAATATGATTAAACATCATCTATACTGTCAATACAACAAATATTGACATGAAAATAACAGATCATGTTTAAATAAAAATAGAGATGTAGATGATGTGACTGTGGGTACAATGATGCCGCTGCAATTTCTTGTTCAAGCAAAGAGATATGTGATTAAAATATTTATGTATATGTAATGTTTTCATCATCAATTTACACATAGCTTGGCTAATGAATTAATTTTGTTGACACAGGATACAGGAGTACTATGATGCTATGCTACAGTTTATGTCCCTATTCCCCAAGTTGGTCTGTCTGCCTGCAGATGAGGACTTAAGACTGAGGGAGCAAGCTGTCTTGGTAGGAATCTATAATTTACTTCTTAAATAAAACCATAATCAGTTCTAATAAGCCTTGTCAATGTTCTATCAGAGTTTACCTCTTGGAAGTCCAGTGTTAGTAAAAAATATTAATTTCCCATTAAAATTTTGAACAAACTGCAGTTGTAAGCATGTGATAACAACATCCTCTTGTTAAACAAACTGTATTAGATACATTTTAATGACAGTTTTCTGTTTGGCGAGTCTGTAATGTATTTTATATTTAACTTTTTAGGAGATTATTAAAATTTTCATATCTTTTCATTCCTAACTAGAAGCATTCTATAAACATTTATCTTTGAAGTAGTGTAATCTATGGTCTGTGATTGCAGTGTGGAATGTTTACATGTGAGGTAATGGAGAGAAACAAGTTACATCTAGCAAACCAGTACTTCACCCAGTTAGCCAGTAAACACACAGCAGCCATAGATGCTCTGCTAGAATGTACCAAACCAGATACTCAGATACTCAAAAAACTCACAGGTAAATCAGAGGGATTTTTTCTTTGTAAAAATAGCCTTCATGTCAAAGTCTGTTATACGTATGTGTTTAACTACGTAAAATTGATAAATGAAAACATGACTGATTGTTTACTTAGAAATGACAATGATGGATGTTAATACTACACCAGTAGTTTATGTTATTTGAACAGTTGGTTTTGAAATAACAAGAAAAAAGATTACATCGTAATACCAACAATAAAAGGATTTTTGTTACTTTGGATAAAAAGATCTGAGATTTTTCTTTTTTATCAACTGAGTGAGAAAGATCAGTTGTCTCTTACATATCAGAATTTTGATAGATAGGGCTGTGGTTGGTTGTGACCATGCTGATATTTTTATGTGGTATGTAATATGAAGACATTTGAAATCAGATATACAGTGCATAGAATTGATCCCTACCAGAGGCAGTTTGTGTTTCTTTGGAAACAAATATTATGGTGTCGAGTTTGTGTTCCTGGGCAAGATACTTTATCCACAAGTAATCATTATTCTGATCGTTAGTTTAACATCTGTTATGTCAACTCGATGTTTCAGATCTAGCTGAAGGTAATGGTAATGCTGCTGCAGAGAGGATGGATACTCTGATACAGATAGCAGTGACCACATTATCTGTTATGGTCACTCTTCCCTTGAGTCCTGATGAGGGAGCAGATGGACGTAGAAAGGTACATCAAGCAAAATTCTATTGACAGATTCTGAAATCAACCATGTTTATAAACTTGAAAGTGTTTTAATAGCATGGAGTAATTTTAAGAGTTGTTCAAGCATTGCCTCTACAACAGATACCAGATCAGATGAGAAATTCATCAGAACTGTCTCAATTCAATGATTACAGGTAGCCCATTATTTGGGAGATAAGCTGGCATCCAAGGGTGCGGAACAGTTAACTGATGATTTTCTGCTATTAGCTCGACACCCTGGCCACTGTACAAACGTTTTAAAGGTAAGTGGAGTTATCTAATATTGTAACAATAAACTGGAAGATTTGCTCTTATGTTTTCAGCTGTGTAAGTTAAGGCACATGTAGATAAAAATGTAAAAAAGCCAAATACATGTACTGTATATTTTAGTCAACACAACTAAGTTTATGTCTGTGATTTCATGGCAGTGATAGATAATGTCTTCTAAAAATTTGAGAAATGTGAAGAAAGAATTGCCAACAATGTACTGGCTAATTTACCTGACAATATATTTTGTTTCACAGGCTAATTTACCTGACAATATATTTTGTTTCACAGGCTAATTTACCTGACAATATATTTTGTTTCACAGACTAATTTACCTGACAATATATTTTGTTTCACAGGCTAATTTACCTGACAATATATTTTGTTTCACAGGCTAATTTACCTGACAATATATTTTGTTTCACAGGCTAATTTACCTGACAATATATTTTGTTTCACAGGCTAATTTACCTGACAATATATTTTGTTTCACAGGCTTATTTACCTGACAATATATTTTGTTTCACAGGCTAATTTACCTGACAATATATTTTGTTTCACAGACTAATTTACCTGACAATATATTTTGTTACACAGGCTAACTTAGGTGATTTAGATGTGCTCACAAGTTTTGTCTGTGTTTTGTGAATGTATTAGCTGATTTACCTGACTGTATTTTTTTCTCAGGTGATTTACGCGTGCTCACAAGTATCGTCTGTGTTCTGCTCATACATTTCTAACCAGTTAAAACACATGGATTCTCTCATGGGTGTTCTCATGGGCAAGGTAAGCCATTAGAAGGATGAAAAAACAGGGATACCCTGAGTATTAGCCCAGTCTTCTGTCTATAAAAGACAAGGGAGATGTGTTCAGTTTTTGGCGTCCATCTGTTTAGGGTGTTGACTTGAATGATATGATGTAAAATAGTAAAATTCATCATAATCTTACGATCAGTTGAGTTTTTGTGGTAGAATATATGAAGTATAATTATCCTTTTTTTGATATGAAGGAAATTGTTACAAATGATTTATTCAAAAGTCTGTGATACTGTAAAAGATCGAGAATTCAGAATGATTTATAAAGTAATTTTTGTTATAGTTGCACTATGATATTGGTGGTGTATGTAAAATTCTGCAGTCTGCCTGACAACAGAAAATTGTCTGCAGTGCCTTTAATCTGAATCAAATGGCCAGACATCCAGTTGTTTTGATTTTCAGTAATTGATGGAAATATTGTATCTTTGTACAACAGGTGGAAATACAGGACATGGAAATTAATTCTGTGATAGAGATGATTCTACACGTGTTCAGTACCATAGTGATACAGCTACAGACGATGCCACAAGTCTTGTCAGAGTCCGCCTCAGTCATGGTGTCCATCTTCCTCGAGTCAACCATTGCTAGTCACACCGTGAGTACTGTGATGTTTCTATTTTGTTGGCCAGGTTGCACATAATGTAAATCTGGGTTATAGTATGGTAAGTGTCCGGCGGGTGGGTGGATGGGTGGGGAAAAGGTGGAAATCAAAACTACTAAAAAAGTTTAGTAGAATCAACTCCTCCTAGAGATCAAATTTTCCTAGAGTTTTTAGGTCATCTGACTGAAGGGTCTGATGACCTGCTGCGATAGCCATCTTGAAAACACATTTTCGAAAATTTGAAATCTTGTATGTTAGGTCAGATGACCGTTAAGGCCCATGCGCCTCTTGTTGACATAGAAGCTTGAAACTCTGTAGGATGTTTATATATATGTTGAAGATGTGCACCTCTTATTATGGATTCATTCAAGACATTTTCTTGATTTTCTGGACTATGGAACTTAATCATTTTCAACAGTATGGCATGGAAAATCCCAAGATGGCAGCCCTTGCCTCTTATAACAAATATTCTACATACTCAACGAATGAAACACCTTTATCTGTCTTATAAATACCATATAACATTGCACTCATCCTGCAACCTGGCCAATGGTGGCTTTGCCCCATTTTTTTAAATTATGAATCTGAAATGTTTTAATTAAATATCTTCTTTTTATTTTTATGAAAAACAGTTTGAACATCCAGTGAAGTTGAATTGTTTCACAGAAAATAAACTTATTTCTTTGTAGGCTGCAGCTGCATTACTGTTTAGTCAAATGATATACTGTGGAATCTCTGTGGAGGTACAGCCAGAGGAAATGTTACAAGCTTGTCTATCTGTCTTCACAGATCTACAACAGGTAAATCAGAATTTAGGTACTTAGCGAAACTCACTGAAATCTTTATATAAACCTCTCCGAAAGGCTTTATGACCAGAAAGTAGATTAAGAGCTGTTAGTAAGTTATTTAAAAAATGAACAACCCAGGTCCAACCACATTAAGTGAAATTGCGGATGAGTTTGAGACAGTTTTGACTTCGGGACTTAGGAGGGATATTTATTTTATCAATATAATAAAAGCAACAGAGTTGTTACTGGAGCAGGAGTATGGGATCTTTGTGTGGCTAGTGGTAAACTTATCCAAATTTAAGTTCTTTATGTTTGTTTTTTCACAAAAATTAAGAAAGCACAATAGTGTACATTCTGTTATTGTGGTTTTGTCACATACATGTATTTTCTTTTCATTTCAATAGTTATATTTCCACAAACAAGCACTTTTCAATAATGGATATGGTTTTGATAGATATGAGAATAGAATGTTTATATCAGACATTTGAAGATTGGCATAAAGATAATTCAATCCATCAGGTTCATTTAGTTATAGCTAACAACCCATTAAAATGTCATCTGTTTATATTATTGAATGATTTCTAACTATATAGAGGCTCTCACAGATTTGTATTGTATTCAAAATTTCAAATGGTGTTCAATTATGTAGAGGCTCCACAGAGTTAAGCTGTACTTTAAATTTCAAATGGTGTTTAACTATGTAGAGACTCTCACGGTGTTAAGCTGTACTTTAAATTTCAAATGGTGTTTAACTATGTAGAGACTCTCACGGTGTTAAGCTGTACTTTAAATTTCAAATGGTGTTTAACTATGTAGAGACTCTCACGGTGTTAAGCTGTACTTTAAATTTTAAGTGGTGTTTAACTATGTAGAGGCTTCACAGAGTTAAGCTGTACTTTAGATTTTAAGTGGTGTTTAATTATGTAGAGGCTCTCAGTGTTAGACTGTACTTTAGATTTTTAATGGTGTTTAATTATATAAAGATTCTCACAGAGCTAAATTTTCCTTTATTTGTAACTTTATAGATATCCCACTGTTATTATCAGGTAAACCTATTGCACCCCTGTATCCATCTTTTGTCTGTTTTCTGTCTTGTGCTATCTGCTGAACATTGTCAAACACAAGGAATGATATCCAATTTTAGGCCAAGGATACCTTGCTTTCAAAACTGACGATCTTTCTCTCTGAAATACCCACTAGAAAGTATATCTTTTTTAGCAGTAGTAAGTATGTGTACTATAAAGCAGTACAGAAGTTTTTATTATTTTTTTTTTTTGTTGCATTATATTTCTGTGCACCAATTTATTTCAAATTTAACGAAGGGAAAGGGATATTATTTGACTCGGGTTACAGTGAAAACTGAAATCAGTTACATTCCTAACAAAATAAAAGGATTTTATTTCCAGTTTGATGATTAGGGAAACAGTATCATTGATTTATAGCTTGTTCCTATCTTAAAGAAGTATTAAGTGACAATGTATAAAATGCTGTATGAGATAAGGATACTACAGTACAACAGTCATTTTTACATCCCAATGTCTTTTCGTCTTCTTTAAAGTCCTTGGTACAATTCTGATGACCCCGAGAAAAGTAATTTATTAAGTGTCAGGTTTGGTTACAATGATCACATCACCAACAAAATGTATTGTACTTTGCTTTCTTTCTGAAAGGTATTAGGGCAATGGGTAGATCATTGCTACTACTTTCCTATCCATATGTCAAACTGTTAATTTAGCCTATGTTTCCTATTCTGGTAAAACACTGTGTTGCATCATCATCGTCGTCGTCGTCGCCGTCGTCGTCGTCGTCGTCATCATCATCATCATCATCAATGTGAGGTGTTGCATTTTATTGTATTACCTGTTGTTTTGGTCCAGTTTGATTTGCTCTAAAAATGTCTCGCAGCTAGACCATTTTTGGAGCAGCAAATACAAGTCAGACTGACCTAGTGTATATTGATGAGCTCCAATCCTAAACCAACTGACTGCAGGCAGCTCCAATCCTAAACCAACTGACTGCCCTGCAGGCAGCTCCAATCCTAAACCAACTGACTGCCCTGCAGGCAGCTCCAATCCTAAACCAACTGACTGCCCTGCAGGCAGCTCCAATCCTAAACCAACTGACTGCAGGCAGCTCCAATCCTAAACCAACTGACTGCAGGCAGCTCCAATCCTAAACCAACTGACTGCCCTGCAGGCAGCTCCAATCCTAAACCAACTGACTGCCCTGCAGGCAGGGTTTAGGGCTTGTACATACTATCCTGATCGTATGAACCTTTAGAGGTGACTAAACTTGCAATTTTAATAGATTCTCCCCTTACTTAATAATATATTTCTTGAGACTTAATTTGATAATGCCTGACTTTTTGGCATAGAGTTCAGTGTCTAGGAGAAGGATTGACGGAATCTCTCAAATGACTGAAGCAAACCAAAGAATATGAAATTAGTACTAGCTTCTTGCTTCCTGCAAGACTGGTGACACAATGGTCATTAAAAGGTATACTACTGTGTCTAGGTTATGATATTTCAGTGTGACAGCACTATTAAAGTATTGTTGAGTGGTAATTTTTTTGTGGACACTGACTCATTTATGAGGATGTATGACACAAAACAAAGACCAAGAGAACTTTTGTGTAGGTATATTCTAAATATCAGACAACATTTGGGTCTAATTACATGCTAATGTTTCATGGTGAGGTCTTTTTCTTCAAAAATGTTAGTGTACAACTGACTAAACATTATTGAAATACTGTTACAGTCAATATTCATTGTCTGGATGCATGACTTGGATGTTGGATATGATTACAATACATTGTTGTTATTTTTCCACAGTCAATATCTGCTTGTGTGCAAGTGAAAAAGTCATAAGCACTCTTCCAATGCACTCGGGGAAAAAAAAGAAAGAAAAAAAACAAGTTATTGATTTGAGTTTATGAAACTCGTTTTGATGTGTATTATGTACAGTTTTGTTTCATTTGATAAGCATTGACAGAAGATAAATTTATGCTGTATTATGCTAGGCTGAAATTCAGGTCCATCAGAAGTCCCACCTGGTTAACATGACAACCTTACCTATATATGGAAAAAAGTATGAAATGGCCTAGTGGTAATAAGTACTGGTAGTCAAGTGAGACAACATTGTGTACATTTATCAGTACCATTTGGAATGTTAATAAAACTAATTTTTATAAACAAGCTAGATTGTTTTTATACATGATAAAATGAAATATAGTTGGGAACATGCTGGGACATTTCCTCATATCTATTTAATTAGAATTTGAAAGAATTCAAAGTTAACAAACAAAAAAGGGTATTTTCAAACTTTAATATCAAACATCATTTTTGTTCAGAATATCCATGTTTGAAATCTAATTTTTGAAAAAAATAAAGCAATGAGAATGTGAAAAGAGATTTAGTTTTAAAAAAATTACCAGTTAAACTGTATCCATATATTCATCTTGAATATTTCGTATCTAATGCAAGCTGAAACTTGAGTCAAGACCCAAACAAGAGGATTTATTGCTAAAGAGACATTAATATATAGCAATTTACTGAGAGCTATAAGGAAATTGAGATGTAAATTTTACAAAATTCTTGTTTTGTGATTTCAAAAATATGTTTTATCTTTTTTTCCACATGTCAGCATCAGTTTTAAGTTTAAATGTGTGAGTTAAAAGGTGTTGTTGTTCATTGTTACAGATCTGTGTACGATGCCCTTTTGACTATGGTGTATTGGATGGTCTGCTGCTGTTACTGTGTGAGATGCTGGCACAGGTAATGGAAGTTTATTTCTTGTTAAGAATTCAACAAATCACTAATCAATTAGCCGACCAAATGCTGAAAACACACTTTTACTTCTACTTTGAATTTCTTGAAAGAAGTTGTATTTGTGTCATACAAAGGAATTGTTTTTTGGAATATCACAATAGTTTTATGCTAAAAGTTGTACATTTTTCAGAATTCCCTTGGGATGGATGGTTGAGGATTGAGTAATATATAACTGTTCTATTTTAGTATGAATTATGATCTTGTTGTCTGGTTTTTAAAGGCAGTACATAACTTCAGCACATGCTCAGTAACATTACATTACATGGACATCATTTCCCTAGTAAAATTTGGACGTTTTAAAGCATTTTGGTGATAAATGTACCACAATGAAGAATTATTAAAGGATTGTATGATAAAAAGAAAAGAAAATTGGATTTGTCAAAAGCAGTTGATAATCTGATTGAGTTCAACTGAAAATGAAGACTTTGTTGATGTAATCGTGATAATCTGCTGTATGGATTGTAGGCAGAAGGCCCTGTAGCCCAGATGTACATAGACACAGGTATATGGGGGACACTCTGGCACAGAGTAGCTCAGGCATTACAGGTGACCAACCCAGAGACAGACACACCTATTCATGACATTGAAGAGGAAGGGGGACCAGTGTCTGGTTTCCATCCCCCAGACTGGACACTTGTGTCCCCACAGGGTCTCATGGCTGTGCTTCAGATGTCAGTCACTGTCTTCACCAAGGTACTTAAGGGTTGTACATCTCAATTCTTATTAAATTGTCAAACCTGCAGTCTTTAGCAGCTTTAATATAGGTGGTATTTATCACAACATGGTCTACTGGCCAAAATCAAGTTCTCACTAAGGTAATGAAGGCAGTATGCTATTGATCTCAACCATTCATGGCTATAAGTTTACTTAAGTGGGGATGTACTTACAGATTAAGGACTATGAATTGCTTGTTACATGAACATTGCCTTTTTATCAAATTCTGTAAGAGAAAAGAAATTGCATATAATCTGCAAATCCTGTTTTCAGGAAACAAACCAATGTATTCCTAACCTGGCTGTACCAGACAGTATTATTCTTCTGACCATAGCACATCTCCTTAACAAAGACTTCCTTGCTGCAATAGTCACCAGGTAAGGACACAATTGGTAGGATTCATCTCACTGTTTCCTATTAGGTAGATAAGCATTTTAATGGTACATATTTTTCATAGGGATGAAATGTGTTAAATGACAAAGAAGACCATTGCACTTACCTTGGACCAGTGGCGTGCCGGGATGGAAGGCCAACAGGTTTATTTCCTTGTCCCAATGTCAAGGTCATAACATTCAAATATAAAAGTACTGATATAGCGCTGTTGTATATGCTTTAATGAAGGGCTACCAGGTTTGATCAGATGAATGACCTTGCATCAGTTCCAAGGTCACAAGTCAAATGAACAATATCTAGGGAAAAAAAGGCATAGAAATAACGTTTGAAAAAAATTTAACTTTGACCTTTCAAAAATCACAGGTGTTAAAAAAAACACAGGTCGCAATGATAAAATGTACTTAACGTAGCAAACAAAATCAGATGACAGTTGAGGGATGCAGACTTATTTTGGATTTTGTTTTTATACATTTTGTGTACAGTTGTGATACAAGATATATTTTGTGTACAGTTTTGATATAGAGAGTATATTTTGTGTACTGTTTTTACATAGAGAGTATATTTTGTGTACTGTTTTGATATAGAGAGTATATTTTGTGTACTGTTTTGATATAGAGAGTATATTTTGTGTACAGTTTTGATATAGAGAGTATATTTTGTGTACTGTTTTGATATAGAGAGTATATTTTGTGTACTGTTTTGATATAGAGAGTATATTTTGTGTACTGTTTTGATATAGAGAGTATATTTTGTGTACTGTTTTGATATAGAGAGTATATTTTGTGTACAGTTTTGATATAGAGAGTATATTTTGTGTACTGTTTTGATATAGAGAGTATATTTTGTGTACAGTTTTGATATAGAGAGTATATTTTGTGTACTGTTTTGATATAGAGAGTATATTTTGTGTACAGTTTTTACATAGAGAGTATATTTTGTGTACAGTTTTTACATAGAGAGTATATTTTGTGTATATTTTAATAGAGTACATTTTGTATACAGTTTTGATACAGAGGGTGTGCAGTTGGCAACAGACATCATCCTCCAGGTGACACAGCTGTGTTGTTTCCCCTTTGCAATAGATTTACCTGATGACCTCCTCACTGAAGTACAGAGGTATACTAATTTTTATGTCTTTTTTTTTTTAACTCTTCACATATCCTTTATTGTCAGCAGTATGTTATCCTTAATTCTTCATCAAAACAGTAATGAAGACTTTTTAAAATCCTTTGATGAAATGTTGTCAAATTGATTTACAATTTCATCATTTAAAAATATGGATTAACATGGAGTGAATAGAGCACTCTCCTCTCTTATAAGTACCGTTTATTAATTATTTTAGAAAATGAAAATTTGAAAAATTGGATGAAAAAAGTATTGCTGGTTCTATATTTGTCTATAAGGTTGTGCGGAACAAGAGTCGATTCTGTTTCTTATTTTCCATGAAAGTTAAAAAATTTTATTGTGTTTTCCTCTTAGTTGCCTGTTCTCTGTAAATATGCTGCCACGACTCTTACATGCCTGTAATAAATACCTGAAGCAGGGTCAAATGGAAATGCCCCTCGGCCTCATCCTACACCTTGTTCTCGGCAGTGATGACTTCATGGACAAGTTCATCAAATCTCTTAAGGATCTTAAGGTGGAACTTTATAAGAATACTTGTAACATGTACAGCTATATTTATTTTACAGAATCAAACTTGCATATAAAATACAATCTATGAAGCTAATAACAAATTTATGATGATATTTACTTACTGTCTGTCCACATTTAAAACTTGTACCTACAGCAGATTAACATTTTGATTCCCAGAAATTTGGTGTAATCATTATTTTTTGCAAATTCAAATTCACATCTAGTCTGTAGATCTGTTGGATAGCAGCAGATATTACAGAAGATTTCATCTGTCTGGATTGTGATAAATTTTTGTATGATTATAGGAAGACTTTTTCATTTGTTTTGCGGTATTTTCAGTTGTGGTTTTGTTTTTCTAGGCCCTGTCATTTCTAAGTAGCTGTGTACAGTCGTCCAGTCAAGAGTCCGTTATATGTGATGTTATTTCCCTGTGTAATCATCTAGTCAGATCATCTAAAGATAATTATCAACTCGTCAAGTCTGTCTTCCATGGTAGTAAGGGTAAGTTTTCTTCTTCAGATATCGTAGTCAGACCATCCCATGATAAATACAAATTTGTCAAGTGCGTCATCATTGGTAGTGAAGATGAGTTATCTCTCTTTGTAATCGTTAATTCAGATTATACAAAGATAATTACCAGTCGTCCCCATTAGTGAGGTTAATAAAATGAAAAGAAAATAATTATATCATTCTCAGTTTTTACATTTTAAAACTAAGTAAGGATTGCAGCAGCATTGAAAATAATGTATTGAGACTAGTACTGCTTGTACCAATTATTATGTGTGTGCCTGCAGGTGATTATGAACCCCTGTCTGCCTTACTGCGACACCGGTCAGGAGTCGTCAAGTCCAGAACATGTAGTTTGATTGGTAATCTCATGAAACATCACGGTCAGTTCTACGCTATCCTTAAACAGAGGTGAGTACAAGTACATTTTAAGTCTAGACTAATTAATAGTAAATGTTTGCTACCGTCTGTAAAAATCAAACTTTTGTTTTTATTAATGAACACAAAATGATATGCCATATAACAACATATGTGAGGAAATAAACCTTAAAAGGGCCAATGTATTCTCTCAAAATGTCAGTAATTAGTGTTCATATCTTGATTCATACACTTTGCATTAATTATTTTAATTTTATACAGTTAAAACAATAAAACAGAAAATGTTCAATTGGAGATCAGATATTACAGTAGTACTTAGCCCAAGTAGGTTAAAATCTGATTTTGTATTGAGCTGAACTGATGAGGCAAAGAATTTAGAAGCAGTTCAACTTGATATTCTTGATACTTAGCAATGTATCCATACAATGTTATCTGTAACATGAATTTACTAAATTTACTTTTGACTATTTTACATTTTAGAGACAAAATCCTTTCTGGGTTGATAGCTGCTCTCAAGGATGATGATCCCCATGTTCGCAAGGTAAGTACTTGTTTAGTGAATAGCGGGCATTAAGTACACACTGACAAACAATATCTCATTACTACTCTTCTCATTCCTCTTCTGCTTGTCTTCTTTTTATGTTCGCTCAAAATTTTTGCGGGAGGCATATACTTGCAGCTTTGGCTGTCTGTCCATTCATGTCTGGAGCAGAACTTTGTCTACAGTAAGGATTATGAAACTTGGAATGTCCATTGGTTAAACTAAGTCAGGGTGCAGTGTTCGAAGTTATTACTGGTTGTTAAAATTTTGTATCCAGAGCATCCTTTTGTTTGCTTTTAAACTAAAATAACGAGTCTTGGTGTATAGATTTGACATACTTAGAGCATGTGCAGTGTTCCAAATTCAGGGCCAGGTGTCTGGTGCTTAACTTAAAATTCAGTTAAATTATGACAATGAAGCTTGGTGTATACATTGGTTATACTGAATGTACAGTACAGAATTATTGTCCTGTATTTGTGTCCTGTAAAGTTGTTTTCAGGAAGCATTCATCAGTTTCATTGATACTCTTTTTCCTTTACACAGCAAACTACCACAAGACAATGTAGTGTATGTGTTGCTATGAATGATATCTTTTTGAGAACTAATGTTCTATTCTTAGGGAGCCAGCTATGCAATAGGAAACGCTGCTTTCCACAATGCTGACCTTTACGCCAAACTTCGACCGGTCATTCCAGTCCTCATGGATCTGCTGCGAGACCCTGTCTCAAAAACTAAGGCTAATGCTGCCAGTATGTATTGTATCTGTTTACGTATGTAGCAGATAGTTCAAGGTTTCTGTTAAATATCAGT